>NW_027555625.1:73359058-73959058 GCF_003287225.1 Phascolarctos cinereus
TCCTTTCACCCTGCCCCTCCTCAAAGGTGTTTTGCTTCTGACTACCCTCCCTCAATCTGCCCTCTCTTCTCTCACCACTCCCTTCTCTTATCCTCTTCCCTCCTACTTTCTTGTAGGGCAAGATAGATTTCTATAGTTTTTTAAGCCCTCCAATCTTTTAATGTAGAGGCTACTTATATCCAGTTAATATAACTATGACTCCACCAAACTTGAATTGTTTCTGACTGCTTGCAATATTTTCTCCTTGACCTGGGAAATCTGGAATTTGGCTGTAATATTCCTGGCAGATTTCATTTTGGAATCTCTTTCAGGAGGTCATTGGTGGACTCTTTCAATTTCTGTTTTACCTTCTGGTTCTAGAGAATCAGGGTATTTTTCCTTGATAATTTCTTGAAAGATGATGTCTAGACTCTTTTTTTGACCATGGCTTTCAGGTAATCTAATAATTTTAAAATTGTCTCTCCTGGATCTATTTCCCAGGTCAGTTGTTTTTCCAATGAGATATTTCACATTGTCTTCCATTTTTTTCATTCTTTTCATCTCATTTGATTGCTTCTTGATTTCTCATAAAGTCATTAGCTTCCATTTGCTCCATTCTGATTTTAAGGAATTATTTTCTTCGTTGTGTTTTTGTACCAACTTTTTCACTTGGTCAATTCTGCTTTTTAAGGCATTCTTTTCCTCATTGGCTTTTTGGACTTACTTTGCCTTTTGGCCTATTCTCTTTTTAAGTTGATATTTTCTTCAGTAATTTTTTGTGTCCCTTTTTCCCAGCTCTGACTCGTTTTTCATGATTTTCTTGACTCGCTCTCATTTCCTTTCCCAATTTTTGCTCTACCTCTCTTAGCTGACTATCAAAATTCTTTTTGAGCTCTTCCATGGACTGGGACAAATTCATATTTTTTTCAGAGGTTTGGATGAAGGAGTTTTGACTTTGTTGTCTTTTGAGTGTGTGTTTTCTTCTTCCTTGTCACCATACTAAATTTCTATAGTCAGGCTTTTCCCCCATTGTTTGCTCATTTTCCTGGCCTATTACTTTACTTTTCACTATTTGTTAAAGTTGTGTTCTGCTTCCAGGGTGGAGGGTGCACTGTCCCAAGCTTCAGGGTTTTGTGCAGCTGTTTTCAGAGATGCCTCTAAGGAACTGTAAGTTTTCATTTCTTACAAGGTGGTATGATCTAAGGAGAGGTGTTTACTACTCTCCTGACCTATGCTGTAGTCTTTGAATTACCACAGGCAATCTTTTTCTGTCATGGAACTGTGAGGAGAGTCTCCCCTCCACTGTGGCCACAAGCTCTGCTATGCTAGTGCTCTTCCTCACCCTGGGACTGTCACTTAGGACTGCTACCTAGATCCAAGCATGGTCAAAGCAACAGGGTCCTGCCTCAGTGCTAGCAAAAACACCTCTGTAATCTCCTTCTGATCAGTTGTTCAACTCCCTTACCATCTGTGGGCTGAGGATTCTGGAAGCAACAGCCACCACTGATGCTGCTGCTGCTGCTGATTCGCTCACTCTTAAGTCCTGCTCCTAGTTTCATGTGGTCAGGGCTGTGCTGTCACCACATGTGCTGGACTGTGCTCTACTCTTACCCAGGTGTGACAGACCTTTCCTAGTTGCCTTCCAAGGTGTCTTGGGCTGGAAATTTGTTTTGTTCCATGTTTTTGTGTTTTCTGCTGCTTTAGAATTTGTTTAGAGTCATTTTAAAGGATTTTGGAGGGATTGGGGGCAAAAACTCAGGTGAGTCTCTGGCTGTACTCCACCTTCTTTCCTCTGCCTCCTACAAATCTTTTTTTTTTTTTTGAGAACTATTTGCTCATATACTTGACCACTTGTCCATTAGGGAATGTCTTTTAAACTTATGTAGTTATATTTATTCTTTGTCATCTTTGAATCTTTAATATCAGACCCTTCTCACAGATATGTGATAGAAAAGGTTCTTTTGATTTCATTTGTTTTACCAATTAGTAAATTCCCTTCTTGGATGAGCTGATTTTGTCCATTGTTCATTGGAAATGTCTATTTCCTATAATCAAAATTATGTGTATTAACGTATGCTCTCCTCTCTTCCATATTTTGTTAAGAATTTTCCTGTTAGCCACATGTGTGAAATATAACTGAAATTATTCTCTTCTAATTTTTGTATGGTGAGATATTTTATGTATGCCTCATATCCATTCTGATCAAAACTGAAAGTTTTTTAAGTCCAACCTCATCTCAACTTCACAGTCCTTTTTGTTGCTACCATATCTCACTCAGTTTACATTAAGCTTCCTTACCCTGTTAGTTGTCTGAGTCACAAAAATCCAGTGGCAAGCTAGACTCAAAAAGTATATAAAATTCCCTGTCCAGTTGGCCTCAAAACTATGTCTCCTTCTAGAATTACCTCATCCTGCCTTCCATTTATAAGAGCAATCATATTCAGTTGAAGATGTCACAATCAGTCATACATAATTACCTATTTTATATAACTGATGTATTGTTACTCAGAATTGTACAGCAAATTTCTATGTGTGTTGACATTTATGATTACAAAGAATTTTACGTCTGTTATCTCTTCACAACAATTCCGCAATATATGTAGCAAGCATGTTTTTACACAGAAGTTGAAATTGCCAAAAATGAATGTAGTCTTTAATTGTCATTATATTTTTTCAAAAGACATTCATTACCTAATTTGGTTCTTCTGGCATCACTATGAGGTAAGGAGTATAATAATTACTGTTTCCATTTTTTGAATCAAGAAAATCAAATACAAGATATTAAGACACTTGCCTAAAGACATATACGTAGCTAGCTAGTAATAGAGGTTAGGTGTCTAGTTCCTAGATGAAATTCTATCCACAGACTTCTTAAGAGCATTTCTATGCAATCTTCACACAAAACATTTCATAGCCCCCAAATTGCTACTGTTGTATAATAAATTAAAACTTCTCTATGATATTAATAGCTCCTAGTTCAGAAAAAGTTACTAAATGATGCCTCTTCATGGAGCAAGAAACATAAATATTCATATTTTGATACAGCAATCAAGATGTTGATGTTAATATTAAAGCAATAACTTTAATTGTATTTCAGCAAACGAATAGCAATTAGGAAACCAATTATTTCATAGAAGCATGTCTTGTGCAAAATTTGCCCCGAAGGTAAGCCGTGAGCTAAGCCAGCTTCTTGAATTTTAATGCATAAATGTACACCTCCAAAATTATTAGAAATAAAGTAAGCTTTAAAGGTGTTTTTAATTTAGTCAAAAATTAAATGACAGTTACTTACTTTGGGAGGAAAATTATTTTCTTACCGTTGAAAAATTCATTTATTGTTCTAGGGATGTTTCTGACACAGGGAGACCAGAAGCACTTAGGCTGTTACTTTGCTAATGGATTTGTGAGATCAGACTTATTTTCTGTTAAATTTAATCAGTGAAATAGCATTTATTAAATTCTTAATAATTTGTTCCAGACACTGTACTGTAGAGAATACAAAAACAGTGACTGTTTGCAAGGAGCTCACAGTCCAAAGGATTAAACATGAATAACTATGTAGAAAAAAAAAAAAGATATATGCAGGATAAATTGTGGGTAGTCCCAGAGGGAAAGCAGTAAGCTGAAGGTGACCTGGGAAAAGCTGTTTTTATATAAAGTTTAACTTTATCTGAAACTTTAAGAAACTAGGAGGAAAGATGAGGAAGAGAAAGTTCTAGGTATAGGGGGCAGACATTGAAAATGCTAGGGTTTGGGAGATGTAGTGTCTTGTTTGAGGAATAGCAACGGGTTTGGTGTCACAGTACATGGAGGGAAGTAAGGTATAAGAATATGGGAAAGGCAGGAATGGTTTAGATTATGAGAAGCTTTAAAAGCCAAACGGAGGATTTATATTTGATAAGGGACTCAAAATTTTAAGTAGAAATGTAAGCCTTATTCAGCTTCCTGACACGTAAAGACGACACAACTCTCTGAGACATTTTTAATAGAATGAATTATATCAAATCTCCATACCCTAGATGGAGGGTTACATTTGGATTGGGACAATTATCATAGTCCAAAGGAGATTACCCTCCTGTGGGTAGAATTATAGTATCATATATAGAGAAAATTAGAAGATATTGATGAATTCATGGCCTAACCAATGCCTGAGTTATGAATTTAGCTAGTAAACTTAATAGCCTGTCAATATCTGCTTGATGACTGTGACAGAGAATTGTCATATAGTTGCCAAGGCAGGCCAATCCAGATTTTAACCAACTCTAAATATTAGAAAGGGGTGCATCTCTCTGTATGTTTGTGTGTATGTGTGTGTGCGTGTGTCTCTGTGTGTGCATGTGCACACATGTGCATGATTGTGGGTTTTCATTTGCTTATTTTCTCTGAATATCAGATCTGTCTGTCTGTAACATTGATCTTTATTCTGCCTTTATGAGACCAAGAAAAATAAATATATTCCTTCTTTACCATGATAATCCTTCAAATATTGTAAGAAAATTATCGCATACCTCTTGAGGCTTCTCTTCTACAGATTAAACTTAATGACTGGTAACATTAGCCATTTCTTAAATAATGTGATTTTAGTTCCTTCTCCAGTTTGGTGTCCAATTTTCAGACATAATCAACTAATAGCTAAGAAAACCTTTTGGATTTTTACTATTCTAAAAGTAATGTGCTTAAATATTAATAGCTATAAAATATACTAATTAATTTTATGGATATCTAAATCTAAGTTAAAATTAAATCATTATCAGTGAGGGTTAAATCAGTAACGGTGAAGTGTTAAATAGATTCAGTAATCACCCCAAACTCAAATTACTGATGAACACCAAAACTGGTATTGATCTGAAGCGTGGCAAATCTTATGCTCAGGTTGAAGTTTATACAATCAACTTTGAGTTACATTGAGGGGCAGCCTTGTATTGTAATCTTTCACTGAAATCCTCATTTATCACTTGACTGCAATATTCTGGAACTTTTCCACCATGTCTCAGGAAGCTCATTATTGGAAAGCCTCATTAATCTGTAAGAACTAATTAGCCTTGGTATTCCAAGGTACTCAGTACCTTCTGACCATCTGATTGGAGGGTGGAGACATGAACTGCAAAACCTCAATTTAAGAAGGGAGCTCAGCTGGGATTTCTCATTTCTGACCTGATTGAAATACTCTTGGATTTCTTCACCATGACCCTGCTTTTCATAATTTCCTTTTACCCCTTAATCTCCTTCCTACTTTTTAGTCTTTTTTTGTGTTGTCTTCCTTAATTAGATTGTAAACACCTTGAGAACAGGTACATTCTATCTATCTATCTAGCTAATATTTGCATCTCAAGTGCTTAGCAAAGTGACTGGCACATAATTGGTGCTTAATAAATATGTATTGACAGACACTGTATTACCTTGGGTATTTTTGGAACTACACATGTCTTTTTTTAGAAATTGTTACCTTATTCTGAAATTTGCTCTCTTTACATTGATTTAGGACAATTTAAGAGCAGATAAATTATTCTGGGAGCTTCACATGTGTTGATGGCAGAATTTGGGGTCATCACCAGCCTTTGTCAGGGCCCAAATTCATATAATTGCTGAATATTACCTTTCAACATCAAATATATTTTCATCTGTGTTTTGCATCTGTCCTCTTAGAGCAGGATATATTATTGTTAAATTACACAATTAGGTGTTTCTGGAAATCATACCTCCTCTCATCCCAGCCAATGATACAGGTTTTATCCCATTGGTGAATTGCATTCTCTCTTTATTTCTGCCTTAAAGAAACACTGTTTTCCTGAAAGGCTAAGGTCAGCCATGAAGCTTCCCACTTCCATCCCAACTGAATTACTTAACCCCCTGCTTAATTGTCCCAACCCCCAAAATGTTCTTTCCCCCAGAATTTCTTAGAGCAATTTATTTTATCTCTCCATTACTCTTATCACTCCCTACCTGTTACCTCTGAGTTGATCAAGTGAAGTAACCAACGTGAATGAGTTTATAGACAGGTGATCAGTTTGGATGGTCTTTAATTGTGTCTTCCTGCGGAGGAAGTTTGTTGACACCTGGATGCAATGACCAAGGATAACTCCAGAGCCTCAGCAATTGGCAACAAATATATTCCTCATTGAGGATCAGTGATTTAATCTTAATGATTATAGGTAAATTATTTAACTTAGAAAAATGAGGATGAGAACTACACCCTTTGTTCCTGACTGATACAAAGGAGCTTCTAATATTTTTATAATTTTTCAAGAATATCACTTTTTACTGCATCATAAGAAAAATAATGAACTGCTTAATGTTTGAAGTAAAAGCAAAACTATAGACTTTGATGCTCAGAACTAAGTCTGGAGATCAGAATTCTTATGCATTACTAGAAAGAATATAAACACTAGAAATCAGGAGACTTGGCTCTGCCTTCATTTATTCATCTGTGTGATTGAGGCACCGTTATCTGGACTGCATCTCTCTACATTCTAAAAATTAAGGGATTGTCACTGGTTCTCCTTCATACATAGATTGGACTTCCTCCTTACTTCTCCCTCTTAGAATCCATAATTGTTTTTCAAGGATCTGTATAAAAGCTACCTTTACCTCCTTCCCCATAACTTCCTTGAAATTGCTTCACATTTACCCTGTATGTGTTTTTGACTAACTTCTCTGTGCATTGTAGAGCATAAGCTCCTTGAGGGAAGACCTATTTTGTCCTGTTATTCCTGGTGCATTGTATGGTGACTGTATATAGCAAATAATAACTAGCATTTGTATAATTCTTTAAGGTTTTAAAAAAAACTGCTCTGTGTTATCTCATTGAATCCCCACAACACTCTGAGAGAGGTGCTATCATCCAGTTTAACAGATATGAAAACTGAGACTGAGACAGTTTAAGTGACTTGCTCGGTGTCACCTAGGTAGTATGTTTAGGTATTTAATACACTTCTGTTAAATTAATAAGTGATCTCATAGTGTCACCTTAAAATGAAATAAATTTAATATCTTCTGTGTATAGTAATTTCCTTTTCTCTGTTTACTTGCCTTTGCATCTGCTCATACAAGTCTTTCTATGCTTTCCTGTGTTGAATATTGTTCTCTGATTTTTGTAGGACAGTAACAGTCCTTGATATCCATGTACATTGATTTGTTGGTTCATTCTTCAATCAAAGGGCCTATATGTACTTCCCAGTTTTTATCTAGCACTTAAACTGTTGCCAAAAATATTTTATGAATGACCTCCTTTTGGTATGTGCCTAGCAGTGGAATCTCAGAGTCAATTGTTATGGGTATTTTAGTAATGTTATTTTCATAGTTCTAAATTGTTTTCCATAAAAGTTGTGAGAATTCATAGCTTCCTCCAAAATGCATCAGCATACTTATTTTTCTACACTCCTTTCAACATTATATCTTTTCATTGTTCTCATTTTTGAAAATTTATGAAGTATGAGATTGTTTTGATTGATACATTTATCACCTGATACTAGGAACATACAGTCACATGTTTATTAATAGTTTGTGATTTTCATATTGAAAACTAGTTATTCATATACTTTGACCACTTATTTAGTGGGGAATGGCTTTTGTTCTCAGATGTTTCTATTATTTGTCTATATAGTTTGTCTATATATAAACTATTATTACAAATAATTTATACATTACAATGTATGAGCATATATTACAATATACATACAATTACATATAATTGAACATATATACAAACTATTATTATATGTTTATAAGCATATAAATATGTATAAGCAAATACTATACTATAATATACTATAAGTATTTTTTTCACTTATCCCTTTTGATCATTATTCTGGATTTATCAATTTTGTCAGTTCAATAGCCCTTTTCTTTGTTTTGAAGTGATGTGGAGAAAGCTCAGATGAGAACCTTGAGAGGCAATTTTGTGGTTGAGAAGTATGTCTGTGATGGGGGGAAGGGGAGTTTAATGTCTGCATATCAACAGAGCTCACCTAGTGACTAATCATCTACTCTAGCCCTAAACATTCTAGCCAAGGAGAATCAGTAGCACAGCCTCTCAGTCTAAGAAATGGCAGCAGCACCAGCCAACGCACCAGCAAAGTACCTAGGCACAGCTGTGATGTTGTGTCAGAGGAAAATTCAATTACAAATTCTTTCACTCACATGAAGAGGATTGAATCAAATGCCCTGGATAGCAGAGGGGATATTTCTGGAATAATGTCTCATTCCTGAAATAGTTAGAGGACCGACATGGATACAGCCAACTTTTATATAAATGAGGACCACCTAGCTGAAGGTGCAGCAAGTGATTAAGTCATAGTAAGAAAAGGGAAAATCCTGGACATTATCATTTGTTCCCATGAGGAAGTGAAGGGAGTTGCTTCATTAATATCCTCAAGTTGGGCAGCTAGGTGACACAGTAGACAAAGTGCCAGGCCTGTATCTAAGACATAAGCTCAAATCCAGCCACAGATATTAGATGCATGACCTGAGGCAAATCATTTAACCCTGTTTGCCTCAGTTTCCTCATCTGGCAAATGATCTGGAAAAGGAAATGGCAAACCACTACAATATCTTTGCCAAGAAAACCCCAAAAAACATGAATGAAAAATAACTAAACAACAAAGTCCTGGGGTTGTGCATCAATTGAGGAATGGCTGAACAAGTTGCAGTATATAATTGTGATAGAATACTACTGTGCTATAAGAAATGGTGAGTAGAATGCTTTCAGAAAAACCTGGAAAGACTTACATGACCTGATGCAAAGTGAAATGAGCAAAACCAGGAGAATACTGTACACATCAACAGGAATGTTGTGCAATGATCAACTGTAAATATTTAGCTATTCTAAACAATACAATACCCAAGACAATCCCAAAGGACTTATGATGAGAAACGTTTTCCAGCTCCAGAGAAAGAACTGATAGAGTCTCAATGCAGATCAAAATACAGTTTTTTTACCTTTTTTTTTTATTTGCTTGGTCTATGTTTTTGTTTGCAACATGACTAATATGGACATATGTTTTTTCATGACTTCACATATATAATCTATATCTAACTGCTTGCTATGTCAGCTAAGGAGAGAGAGAATTCAGAAACTCAAAGCTTTTAAAAAATTAAAATAAAAATGTTTTATGTGTAATTTGAAAAACTAAAATATGCAAATTTTCAATGAAAAACCCTGAAGTTCATTTTCTTCCTGTGAGAAAGCAGACTCTCGGGATACTGTCATAAGACTTTGGGCTTATTGAGATTCCTGGGATAAAGTTGGCACCTACCATAATAGATTGAGGAAAATGTTATTTAACTCTAGCAATAATGTTAAGAAAGTTAAAAGGAAGCTAGGTGGTACACTGGACAGAGACTGGTCTAGACCTGGAGCCAGAAATATCTAAGTTCACATCTTGCCTCAGACATTTTTTAGCTGTGTGACCCTGGGGAAGTCATTTAACCTGTCCCTGTTTCAGTTTCCTTACCTGTAAATTGGGATAATCATTAGCACCTAATTTCCAGAATTTGGGGCAAAATAAAATGAAGTATTTTTACAGTCTTCTGCAAAAGTTAAAGTGTCATGTAATGCCATCATCATCATCATCACTATCATCATCATCATCATCATCATCATCATCATTATCATCTCTAATTTCATTTTCCTTCTAATTTGAATCCAAAACAAAGTTGAGCTAAGATTCTGGAGGAATGCATTGGTCTTTGTGTAGAATATGGTGATCATGCTTAGCTTTGTATGAGACTCATCTTGGCAGATCATAAGCTTCTCAGAGACCTGAAGTAGTACTTCTTTCCAGGGCGTGCCCTACCTATTGAGAATAACACTCCTCTGAAGCCAACTCAAGGGTTAGTGAATCCCAGCCCACAATTGTCAGATCATGTTAAGACATAACTTCTCTGGTCAATTCATTTGTAGCTCACCATTTGGTGTGCTCCACTTCCACATCAGCTACCTTGGGTTAGTGTGTCAGCCCTCTATGAGAATATAAGCTCCTTATGAGTAAGGACCATCTTTTGTATTCTTCTACCTCCACAGCTTCACATAGTTTCTCATACATAGTAATCACTTAATAAATGCTCTAGCTAGCTAGTTATCTATCTATCTATCTATCTATCTATCTATCTATCTATCTATCTATCTACCTATCATAAATGTATATATATATAATCTACATTTATGTCATCTATCATCTTTATATATATTATATATGATATTCAGTATTATATTGTCTAGATATATTATACAATATTCTATGCAATAATATATTGTATATACAATATATGTATACGATATATAATATATATACAATTTACAACACAATATTAAACAATAATAATCTACAATATATTGCCTAAATGTTATATATAATACATAGTATATATTATATATATATATATATATATAATATATATATATATATATATATATATATATATATATATATACTATATTATATACACACATACCTTTATTTTACTGTGTTCGTGTTCTAAGCACCTGGATCTAAAATGTCAGCCAACTTGATCTCTTACCAATCTAAACTAGAAAGTGTAGGTATGGTTTTTCTACATTATCAATTTTTCCTTGCTGGGGCAAGCCATTAGGTAATTTAGCTAGCACCAGAAAGGGTGAATATGGGCCAGGGAGTGGCATGGGGTTTAAATATGAAAAACCAATACCAGGCCTGGTTTGTATTTTCACTTCTCACCACTCTGTCCTCTTTTTTCCCCTCCCCAGATTTTTTAACTTGTTTATTTGTAGGCATTCCCATGGAGAAATGCTTTTACTAATCTAGAGATAAAGACTGCCACAGTCTCTTGATTTGCTCTCAAAACCTCTTCCTGGTGATTGCTGAACAAGCCCTGCAAAATCGAAAGTTTTAATTTCCCCCTGTAAGTGGTGGATCAACCCTTTTTATCTTCAGCACATCTGTCAAACACTTCATCTAATATGGAATGTGAAGCCTGGGCTGTGAAAGGCTTCATTCTGCTATTGTTTCCAACCAGATTTTCAAAGTGGGATTTCAGTTGGCTCCAAGACAATATTTAAGGCTCCTGATTTGTAGACACTCCTGCCTTTAAAATGCTTCATTGCAACTTCTCTAAGAGGCCTATCAAATTGTGGGAGAAGGGCAATCCAGCAAACTCAGAATTAAAATATATGAAGGACAAACTCTCCCCTTCCCTCTCCCTAACCTGTTCTGATTGCATCCATACTGAGCAACAGAGCAATTCCATGAATTTCTCAAGCATATTAAAAGTAGATGCCCAAGAATTACACCTGCTTGCTTTTTACTGATATTTTTCTTAAAGTGCTGGCCATCTGCAACTCATCCCAGGTTTTTAATGTCTTTGAAAATGAAACTAAGATGGTCACCTGCTTTACAAGCTCTGATAACTTCCAAATATTTGTATGCAGGATAGTTAGAATACATATACAGAGGCTTAGGAGGGCTTTTTTTTTTCGGTTGTTGTTTGTGTTTTCTTAGAAACTAGCCAGTCTAGATATCACACAAACTCTCTTCATGGCATAAAAATGAATGCAGGGAGAATGGAGCTTACATTTAGCTAATTGTCAGTGCAATCAGCCAATTGAGTATACAATTAGAAACTATAATTAGCTGCTATGGTCATGATTGTTACACAGAGCAGAAAACAAGAATTCTGATAGAGGTCCCTTTAAAGATTTAAATCACTGATGAATGCAGTCAAGAGAATATAACCAATAATGGAAAGGCTAGAAGGAAATGAATTATAACTTTCCTATAGATTAACCCTTTAACTGGAAGGATTTGAACCTTAGCATTGAAGAAAACTAAGTACTCTAATGGTACAGTTGAGTTAATTTCAGGCATAGAGGATAGCCTGAGAAAAGGGAAAGAAATATTAGATAAAAGATCACATACAGAAAAAAAAAAACATCAAGGAAACCAGCTTGAATGAAATATAATGTACATGGAATGGAATAATGTAAAAATGAAGTTAGTTTGAATAGATTGAATGGAACAAGCGAACTACGTACTAGACACTGTGCTAAGCACTTGACAAACATTGTCTCATTGGATCCTCACACTATTATGAATTAAGTAATATTATCAACCCCATTTTTCAATTGAGGAAACTAATGCAGAATGAATGTGTGAAGGTGGATTTGAATTCAGATATTCCTAGTTGCCTTATTCAGATGTAATTGGGAGACACAGGTAGATTTTGAGCAGTAGAGTGATTTGGTCAGATGCATGTTTTAAGAAAATCAATTTAAGAGAAATGTGGTGTATCAGCCAAGGTACAGCTTGCAATGTCAGTGTTAGCAGACTTCAACATATAGCCAGAGAGAATCTCAAAAGAAGGAAAAGAATGGAGATCATGAAGAAATTGTATGACCTTAAGGGAAGGTGGTCTTCATGATAGATTGGCAGTGAGGGTTCCACCTATTTCCTCATAATTTCACAAGAAGCAAGTCCTCCAGAAAGTTAGCTGGACTCCCTATGGCAAACTTTTTTTTTTTTTTATTTAAGGCATTTGGGGTTAAGTGACTTGCCCAGGGTCACACAGCTAGTAAGTGTTATGTGTCTGAGGATGGATTTGAACTCAGGTCCATCTAAATTCAGGCCTGGTGCTCTATCCACTGCTCCGCCAAGCTGCCCTCATGGCAAACTTTTAAAAGGACATGAGCATACATTTCAAAGGATGAGTAGGCATGGATGTGTTGCCATCTAAATCATTGAAAGGGACTCTGGAAATGTTATATCACAGATCCGCATGAATATTGAGTATGTGAGTAGAAGGTGGATCATAAAGGGAGAGATTTTTGTTTTGTTTTGTTTTTTTTCCTGGGAAACTAATTAGGATCCTATCACAACTGTGCAGGGGAGAGACAATGAGGATTTGAATTGGGGAAGGGAGTTTATGGATAGAGAGAAAAGGGAAAATGTGAAAGATTCTCTGGATGTACAATTGAGAAGAACTGGAAACTGAAGAGTGAAAAAATGAGGATGATTACAAAGCTGTAAACCTAGGTGATTGGAAGGATGGAAGCACCCTTATGAGAAAAGAGATGTTGGCAATGGGCAGGGTATGTTTAGTGGGGGAATACAACGAGTTCTGCTTTGGACTTGTTGAGTCAAAATTATGTTTGGAATCCAGGCAGAGATGTCCAACTGGCTGTTTGTATTGCTAGATAAGAGAGGGAGAGGGAGAGGGAGAAGGGGAGGGAGAGGGAGAGAGAGAGAGAGAGAGAGAGAGAGAGAGAGAGAGAGAGAGAGAGAGAGAGAGAGAGAGAGAGAGAGAGAGAGAGAGAGAGAGAGAGAGAGGGAGAGAGAGAAGAGAGAGAGAGAGAGAGAGAGAGAGAGAGAGAGAGAGAGAGAGAGAGAGAGAGAGAGAATCTGGTTTCTATAGTATGCCAGTCTAATATATATAGATATAGATATACATATAGATATACATATAGATAGATATAGATACATAGATATATCTGCTTTCTCCTGAGCACAGAGGACTAAGAAACACCACACTTTAGTCTACTACTAAGCTTTTGATTTGATTGGGGTAAGGCATTACCTCCATTTCTCTGTAAAGACAGATGGAGGCCCAGGCAGGAGAAACAACCGACTTGTGGTCATAGAACGAGCCTTTACTATAGAGACAGAGTAGTATCCCCCGTGGTAAACCTATTGCAGTTGACATTCATACAATGTAGTAGAAATGATAAAAAAAAAAAAAACATACTTGTATTAGAGATTATTACTCCTATTATTCATCCAATGTAATTTGCAAATCATTATAGGATGGCCAAGAAATCATGAAGTTATCTTGCTCAAAGTCTTCATTTTACTCAGTTTCTTCCTCTTTAAGTTAAATCTCAAGTATTTTCTAAACTCTTCATCCATGATCCTTTAAACAGCATGGCAAATTTTAATTGATAATTCAAACTATTCTGGGCTAACCTCATCACAGATACAGTTCCAAGAACTCAATATTATTTCCTGATGTCACTGAGTTTTATTCATCAATATAGAAATAGTATTATATCCCCAAAATTTACTTTCACATGAGATTAAGGGGAAAAGTATTAAAATATTTGAGCATTCACCATGTAGAAAAGGGAATGAACTACATTGTGTTCAATAGAGGGTAGGGGAGAGATATAAATTATAGGAAAAGATGTTTACAGGTGAAAAGATTACAATGAAATAAATTTCATAAAAAAGATTTCTAGATCCCAGAGATGTCCAACTTGGGAATGGTTTGTAAACAAATGTGTGTGTGTGTGTGTGTGTGTGTGTATGGAAATATAGAAAGACTTAGATGACATCAGATCATTCAAAGTAAAATCTGTGAAACCAGACAGAAATATATACTATACATTGATAATAACTACATTAAAACCACAAAAAGATCAAGAAAAGAAGGAATGAGTAAAGGAAAAGAAGCAAAAATAACAGAACTTTGGAGAGGTCCATTAAAGAAAAATACAGACCTCAAAGCATTTTCTTTGTTTTTTTTTTTAGGTTGTTGTTGTTGCTGTTTTTAAGTCTTTTCTTTCTTCATTGTTTGGGCTAAATTCTGTTTTTTCAGTATTTTTTTGTTAAAAATTATTCAGCTTATAACAAGTGTAAAAACAGAGCATCAAACACTTTTCTCAAGTAGTTATCTGTCTAGTAAGGCATTAAAGCAGATTATGAAAAACCAATATTTAAATGGATTTCTGCTTTCTAGAGGTGGTTGTATTAGATAACCACCAGAGTAACTTCTGAATGATAATTTTACATGGTTTTAGTTTATATTACATGCCTGTTTCATGTTGCATCAGTTTTTGTTTTGAGGTTTTCCTTTTTTTCTGAAATGTTGTCCTTTTGTGGCTTATCCTGGGATGGGGAGAGTCCAAACTGATAATTAGGCACTCAGTTCCATTTATTAACAAAGATTTCTCATATAATTCTAATTTTGAATTATGTCCCTCTCCAGTGCATTCAATTAAATGATTTTGGGAGAATTAAACAAAATGGGTAAAAGAGTAGAAAATGAGGTAAATGGTAATATGGAATCTAACACTTTTTAAATTACTTATATTCATTCATTTTGCAATATCAGCATAACAATTCCTTTAATGAAATAGAAGATAGAATTATTTCTTTTTAAATTGACTTAATTAATGATTCAATTTATGTTAGATTGATTTTGCAATCTAATTTTCACCATAATAGTAAAGTTTTGGTTTGCTATAATGGGATTCAAAAAGTATGAAAAAATGAAATCATTTAAAACACTGGTTTATGTGTGGAAATGAAAAAATATAGATGAATATAGTTGATATTCAGAATCTAACTACTCCATTTAGTTTGAGGACAAATGCAATAATTATATTAGATAATTAATTATAGATTTAAAAATCAAATTATTTTATAAATGAACTATTTTAAAGTATTTTTGTATAAAAATAAATGTCTAAGAAGAATAGATGGAGCCCCCTTGTGCTTTATTACTCTCTAAAAGCTTTAGAGTCACTCATATTTAAAAAAATATATTACAACTTGATTTCTAGTCTCCCCAGTGCATAGATCCCATTCCCGGTTATGTGTTTATGGAGTCATTTCAAGTTCTTTCAGGACACTAATTCACTTAAATAGTCCCCTTGTGGTATGAAAGCATAAATATACCTGTTTCAATTCCCTTGAACTACTCAATAAGGAGATGCTGATCTAATTTGCCAGTATACTACCATTTATCTGTCAGTCTTCTAGACTTACCTGACCCATAATACTGTAGAAAAACTGCATATCAGTAAGTTAATAAAAATAGCTTGTTGTTGCTGAGAAGCAACTTTTGAGATGTTCATGTTATTTCATTGGTAGACAATAGGAAGACCTGGTAGAGCCCTTTTTGTATAAGTTATTAACAGTAAGACTTCATTTATGTTTGACAAACTTTTGCTAAGTAAACCTTAATTTTTCCTTTAGCTTACAAATGTAAGACTAGAAGTAATTAAACATACCAATAACAGCTGATAAATGAACTTGTTTCAATTAAACAGACTACTAATAAACACCTATAGTGTGTGGAAGATAGTGCTTGGACTCTGAAGCAATGCATATTCTAGATAAGAAATAGGTCCTGTCTTCATGGAGCTCACAATCTAGAAAGTGAATAAGAAATATAATTAAATATCTGTGATACACAATAATACATGAGACAATCACAAAGTAAGTCCAAAATGCCATGTTTTCTTCTGAGGTCCTCAGAAAGAAAGATATTTTTTTCAAAGTTGAAATAAAAAAAAATACTTTAACAACTAAAGACTTTGATGTTTGTTAATAGTATTGCCAGTGATAGAAATTATTAAGTCAGGAGAAGTAGGTTTAGGAAGAATAAAAATGAGTTCAGTTTGGATCATGTTGAATTTGAAGTATCTGCTGGACCAGCTGGAGATGTTGAGTAAAAACATCAAAATGTGGGTCTGGACCTGGAGAGGTCATATTTATAAAAGAGCAAACAAACAAACAAGAAACGAGGAGCCATCCACATAGAACTGACAGTTTTGACAGTTGAAACCATTGCAATGCCTGTGATTATCTAGATAGTGAAGAGAAAGAAGAGAAAAGGGTCAAGGATAATATAGTGGATAATGCATAAGAAGATGTGATAGTGAAGAGGATCCAGTAAAGAAGATAAGCGGGAATGTGGTGGACTTTAAGACAAAAGATAAGAGCAAATCCAGAAAGAAGGGCTAGAAAACAGTCTCAATAGAAGGAAATCCAAATAAAGTTCCTTGCTGTCCATCCTGAGTTCATTCATTACAAGATCCAGTTGAATTATACACCTTAGGATACTGAAAGAATATAGGATATTGGAAAGATGTAACTGCCGGGCTGGATTTGAACTCAGGTCTTCGTGCCTTCAGGGCCAGTGCTCTATCCTCTGTGACATCTAGCTACCCTATAAACTCCTTTAATGGAGGATGCTAAAGCTAACTATTATAGAGAGAAACTACATAGAAGGAAGAACAGAATTTCACAGCAGACAAAATTAAAAGGCAAGAAAGGAGTTGGCAGTAAAATCCCTATCTCCAAATGTAGAATATTTAGGCAATCATCAAGGTCAATTAACCATCCTAACACAAGGAGGTAAATTATAAATCATAAGTATCACTGAGGCTTGGTGGGATGGGATGCATGATTAAACTAGGGCTTTGGCTTGGGTATTGTTTAGCAAACAAATATAGTGCAAATAAAAGGGGATAGCACTGTTTATTGAGAATGTATAACGATAGGAAATAAATTTTATAAATTTATAAATAAGAGGTGTGGGGGAGGAAGCCTGGTACAGAGCATTTGAGTCAATATCAATGGAGGAGTGACAGAGAGACAGAGAGACAGAGAGAGACAGAGACCAAGAGAGAGACAGAGACAGAGAGAGACAAAGACAAAGAGACAGACAGAGACAGAGAGAGAGCGAGGGGTGGATGCTGCAGACCAACTGGATAGAAAATTGGAATAGAGCGGAGCCTGGAAAAGAGGCAACCATCCTAACAATGAGACATGATAGAGTAGTGATAGGTGATTTCAATTATCCTGACATCTTCTAGAGCTTTTATTTTCATTCTGACTCTGTCTTGATCACTGCTTTTGTCTCTCTGTGTCACTGTGTTTTCACAGTTTCACTCTGTCCCTCTCTGTTCTTCCTCTTTCTCTCTCCTTTCCTCTCTTGAAAGCAAGGCAGTGAAAAATTTTTGACTAGTGTTGATTATGCTACCCTTCAAAATATGGAAGAATTGGAAAAGAAGAATATTATTTTATTGTAATAGATCTAATTTTTCTCAATATGGAAAAATAAATCACAGGGGGAAAGAGATGGAGTTTCATGGGGACTTTGAAGGGAAATGGGCAATCCCTCCTAGAGTTTGTGATATAGATGGAGAGAAAATGTGGTAGAGTGTGTTACACACCTTTGAGGAGAATATCATTCAAAATGTTTAAACTAAAGGATGGATAGGATTCCATGGCTTTTAGAGTGTGAGCTCTTTGAGGGAAGAGCTTGCCTTTCTTCTTATCCCTAAAGCTTAGCACAATGGCTGACACATTATAAACATTTAATAAATGTTTAGTAACTAATTATTTTTGACTGGGTAAAAATTCTAAAGGAGAAATTCTTGGGGTGGAGAAGGAAATGAATGGAATTCTGAAGACACACAATTTAACAATAAAATTTTGTTATTGTTTGATTCTATGTTTCTTTAATAGTGTCAAATTCTAAAAAAAAATAGTGTCATATTCTTCCTTGCTCAGACTACATCTGAATCATTTTATTCAGTTTGTGTATATTGATAAGCTAGAGAGTATCTAGAGATGAAAAGTCGGGATAGTGAAAAGCCTCTATATTATGTCACATGAGCAATAATTAAAATAATGAAAAACATTTATCCTGAGGAAAGGAAGATTTAAGCTGGCTATGATTCATGTATTTGAAGGGATTTTTCCAGAATAAGAATCAAACATGTTTTGTTCAGATACTAAGGACAGAACAGGTATCAATGGTATAGAAGATATGAAGAAAGAAATTTTAGGCTTGATATATATAGCTCATCAAAATTATTGCTATAAAAAAGTAGAAAGCTCTATCTTCACAGGTTGTAGATCTGCTATCAATAGGAGGACTAAAACAATGGCAATGGGACAGCACATTGGGTTTATTATACAACTATAGTTTTGCAGATCTGATTTGTACTAGGACCACTTGATAGTCATACTAACTCAGAGCTTCTGTGAAAAATGTATTGGAGGAAAATGTCTGAGGAAAAGTCGCTGAACTCTGTTATCATAACTTCATTACAGACCTCTGAGAAAGTTGTATCAGTGGAATAGTGAGGATGAAGACTAGAACTCAAGGGATTATGGAATGAAGGAGTAAGAAAAAAGTTGAAACTTCAGTAGAAGAAAATTACCAAGTTGGCCATAAACAGAAATGTTTAGCCGGTAGCTTGAGAGAAGTAGAAAAGTGGAAGAAATCAATTTCTAGAATTGAGGAAATCTCAAAACATTTTCAGATAGATAAGATGTAAGTTGTGGAGATGGAGAGACTGCAGATAAGTGGATAAGGGGGGAAGGGAAGATGTATATGTTGGAACAAACTGATAGAGGGGACAACTAAAAGAATGACTATATAAATAACATAATAAGAGGAAGGAAAAATAGTCCTAAACAAAGTAGTAATATCTGAAATCATGCATCAGTCATTACTAGTGCTTATCATTTACTAACATTAATTTCACATAATTCTGTATATACCTGTAAGTCTATATGTTGTCTACAGAATGATCAAATAGATGAATTAATACATGAAAAAAGTATTTACTATGTGATAACTGTGGCAGTCACTGTAGTAAATACAAAGGATAGAACGTTCATATGATTATAGAGCTTAGAAAATTATGATGAGAGAAAATACATGTATGAGAGGTATGGAAGTTTGTGTCTCTAGCATTTTAAGGATGAATGAATTAATGGATGAAAAACTATTAAGAACTATTTCCCAGGAACTATACTAAAGGCTAGATAAAAAGTGAAACTGATAGTATAGGTTGTTGAAGATATTAGATTTATTGGGAATGTAATGTTTGAGCATTGTAAAGAAAAAGTAGGCTAAGAAATTGATAGTTGTGTGACTGGTTAAATCATCTAATCTTTCTGAGCCTCAGTTTTCCCCTTTGGGAAAGAAAAGTAATCATAACACCTACCAGGTTATTATGAGGATCAAGTAAAGTAATATATTTCAATAGAAATCTTTTTTTTAGAAATCTTATGGCATTTAATGAATGTTATATGTCTATCTATCTATCTAGCTGGCTAGCTAGCTTTCTGTCTGTATGTCTATCATTTATCTATGTATCTATAATGACGTAGAATGTGTAGTATACAGTAAGGAATATTACAAACTTTAAAGCACTATATAAAGGCAAAGAAGTTGTACTAGTCAAAGTAGCATAGGAATAATTGTAGAAACAGTAAAGGTGGTAGTAGGAGTCATAGCAATGACTGACCTAGGTTCACACAATCAATATGTGCCAGAGACAACAATGAAAGCCAGGTCTTCTTGGCTCTAGTAGGTTCTGTTTCCAGTAAGCTAAATATAGAAAGATATTTGTGTAAAACATAACAGACACATTCAGACACACATATATGTCCATACATACATACATACACATATGTACATATGTATAAATACATATATACGTATACACATATGTGTGTAGTTGTATATATTCTCCACTACTGTCCTATTCCAATGTCTCATTATGGCATATCATGGCATATGTTCTAGTTCTTTTAAATGCTTTGAGAACAGAAGAGGAAAATAACCTTGTGTTCAGCATCGTGTTTTAATGAATATATTTAGTATTTTATTTTCCCCAATTAAAAATAAAACATTTTAACACTTTTTAAAATTTTGAAATCCAAAATATCGTTCTCCCTCCCCTCCCCCTTCCTTAAAAAGGAAAACAATTTGATATAGATTACACATGTGCAGTCATGTAAAATATATTTCCATATTATCACGTTGTGGAAAAAAACATACCAAAAAGGAAAAAAAAAGGAAGAAAGAAAACTCAAGAAAAATAAAGTTTACAAAAAAGCATATTTCAATCTTCATTTATACTCTACTAGTTTTTTCTCTAGACATCAATAGCATTTTTCATCTTGAGTCCTTAGGCATTGTGCTTTATCACTGTATTGCTAAGATTAGCTAAGTCATTCACAGTTGATCATCATATAGAATTACTGTTACTATGTACACTGTTCTCCTGGTTCTGATCATTGTGCTTTGCATCAATTTATGTAAGGTCTTTCCAACTTTTTCTAAAAAGGATCCTGCTCATCATTTCTTACAGCACAACAGTATTCCACCAAAATCATATATCACAACTTGTTTAGCCATTCCCCAACCAATGGATCTTCCTTTAACATCCAATGTTTTGCTTCCACTAAAAGAACTGTTATAAATATCATTGTACATATAGGTACTTCTCCTTTATGGGTTTTTTTTTATCTCTTTGGAATATAGACCTAGTGGTTATATTACTGGGTCAAAGAGTATGCATGGTTTTATAGCCCTTTGGGTAGAGTTAAAAATTGCTCTCCATAATGGCTGGATCAGTTCAGAGCTCCACCAATAGTGCATGAGTGTCTGAATTTTCCCACATCCCCTGCAACATCTGTCATTTCATCATTCAACCAATCTGACAAGTGTGGGGTGATACTACTCAAGCAAGTCACTGCTTTTACTCCACCATCTTGACTCCACCCCCCCAACTTATTCTGTTTTTTAAGGCATTATTTTCTTCATTATTTTTATTCCTCCTTTGCCAAGCCATTAATTCTGTCTTCATGATTTGTTTGTGTTACTCTCATTTGTTTTCCAAATATTCCTCTATCTCTCTTATTTGATTTTCAAAAAATGCCTTTCAGCTCCTCCAGGAATCCTTTTTCAGCCTAAAAGCAATTCACATTTTCTTTAAAGGTTTAGATGTGGCAATTTTAACTTTGTTGTGTTCTGAGTTTGTGTTTTGCAATTCTTTGTCGCTACAGTAACTTTTTATGGTCAGGTTCTTTTTTTGTTGTTTGTTCATTTTTCTAGCCTATTTCTTGACTTTTCATTCTATATTAAAGTTGAGTTCTGCTCCCAAGATGGAGGAGTAATGTCCCAAGAGTCAGGATTGTGTGTTTGTTTGTGTATGTGCAGCTGTTTTTATAGATAGTTCTGGGGGATCTGTAAATTTTTAGTTCTTCCAAGGTTGTATGACCTAAGGAGGAGTGTGTTTACTGATCTCCTGACCTGTGCATTGTTCTTTAAGTGACCACAATAACTCTTTTCTGTCCTGGAACTGAAACCAAAGGACTCCTTCCCCTGTAGTCAAAAGCTTTGGTGTGCTAGTATTCCTCCTCACCCTGAGACTGCAATCCAGGATTGTGATCTTAATCTGGATATGGTCAATTTACCAGATTCCTGAACCTAGTACCAACATAGGGGCCCCTGTAATCTCCTTCTGACCAGTTTTCCCATCCTCTTACCATCTTTTAGCTGAGAGATATAGAAGTCACAGATTTAATCACACACCCCACCACAAAGCATTTTGCTTTCTTGTGCTGGACTGTGTTCCACTCTCATTTTGGTGCAATAGATCTTTCCTGCTATGAAGCCTGTATAAAAGCAATATCAACAAGTTGATCAATTAATGAAGTTAGACATTTATTCAGGGTCAAAGAATTGCAATCTTGAACAATGCACTGTCTTACTAATATAGGGAAGTTCAGTGACAGGAGTCAAATCCAAAGTTTATATACACTCAGAAGGGGATGGGGGGCTAGATAGGTAGACCACACAGAAGTTCACAAGTCATGTATTGTAGAGTGATAGCAAGTTCCTAACACACACAACCACACACACACACACACACACACACACACACACACAATTGTTTTAGGCCACTTCTAGGCCACAAAGGAAGGGCACTGTATGTGCCTCAAGCCAAGGTCGCCTGTAAAGCCATCAGAATGGCCAAAGTGCAAAAAGGGAGTTATTACAGAAGCATACTTGGAGCTGTCTCTGTCCAGGAACAGGTACACTTAGAAATTGCTGGTCAAAGTACAGATTCCCAAAAGTTTACCTTGGGGGTGGGTGATGATTAGAAATTGCTAGTCAGAACATGGTAGGAATCCAAGAGTTTCCCAGGGATTGGCACTGTCAATGTTCTAAGTTGTCTTGAGCTGGAAAATCATATCATTCCCCTCTTTTCTGGGTTCTGCTGCTCCAGAATTCATTTTTATGCATTATCTAAAGTTTTTTTGAGGGGCATTCAGGAGAGCTCAGGAGAATCCCTACATTTTTTCTGCCATCTTGGCTCCAACTTCCTGTGTCCAGCATCTTAGGACCAGCTAAGTTAACATGATACTGCATCAATAAAATGAGTAAAAATACTCACAAAATCATGGATTCTAAGATCTTTAAGATATCAATGGAGATAGAGGTAATAAAAGTATGTGTATATTGTTCTATGGTGAAAGTTTGTACATATTTTTCTTTGCTTTCTTGTATAAAAAAACTCACTTTACTGGACTGATTTTTAGCTCTTATTCATTAAACAATAAAATTTCTTCCAGCTAGTCACTTCCAATGAGCCTCACTATTAAAAAAAAAAAACTCTTAAGGTATCAGTTTCACTTGCAAGTGTGTGTATATGTATGTGCATGTGCATACATGCATGTGTGGGTGCAGCATGTGTAAATTCTTAGGGAAGGCACCCTCAAGGTTGACCTAAGACTGGCATTTCAGCAATGCTGCCAGAAGCAAGAAGCAATAGCTCCCTAATTTCAAAGCACATGCCTTCAGGATTCAAGCTGTTAATGTTTGCAAACCAGACAACCACCCTTAATGCCACTGCTGGTTTATTGACACAATCTCTTCATTTCCCACAGTTTGTAATTGAATCCCCCCACTGCTTAATTGGAAATAGAATGACTACACAACCAGATTTGAAACATCTTAAAAAGCTGGTGGGAACATCAGTACTCCCTTTGAAAAATAAAAATTATATCATTAACTGAGTTAACTGAAGATTGGTGTTCTGGAGCATATCAGAAAAAGAGTTGTTTTCAGCGCTGCCTGTATCCCAAGCAAGAGGTTGTGAGGGTATCTTTTTTGCTCAACATTTTAATGAATATGGAAAATTTAACTCTCCAATTTTCACAGATAGTTTCATTGTATATATTCTAGAATATTTTGACACAGATTCCTAAAAAACAGAAAAGAATAAAATGGAAAAGAAAATAAAATGGTTCACCATTTAACAAGTTGTTGTGATGTTATTTGGCTATCTAGTTTGGAAATGTGTTAATGGTATATAAATCTATGCAGATGACAATGTGGGCAGGGCACCCAGAGAAAATATTTCTCATTCATAGTGCTGTCTTTCTTCGCTCCCAAGACCATATTGTTACAGAAAGAAACAGAGAAATGAAAATTGTCTGTTAAAAAATAAGCCCTCTGACTCCATAAATGCAATTCAGGAACACAGAAGGGTTGGAGGTAGATGATGCCTTGATTTGATTTTGATGAATTAAAGGAGCAAATTTAGTATGACATAGTGAACATAGTGAACTTGGAGTCAAAAATAGGTGGACTCAAAACCAATTCTGATATTTAATAGTTGTCTGTCCTTGGGCAGGTCACAGAATTCCACTGTGCCTCAGTCAAATCTCTAGGAGTTGTTATTTGTTCTTCCTTTGGAATAGGACCAATGATATAACCCCAGTGATGTTGAGATCAGGGCACAATTTGTTTGGCTGTGGCTGATCAGACCAATACAAGTTTGGAAAGCTCTATTCCAGGTCCAGCACAAGTAGTCCATTACAATATTTTGGATGGAGATAGCTCTAGATTTGTGCAGCTCACATTTCCTTTATGCTACTGCCATTCTGCTTTGCTCATGGAGTACAGCACCTTCTTTAATTCAGGCTTGCCATGATGGGCAGTCTTCTTCTGATGTCTCCCATGCCTCACAATCAATACTAAAGTACTTCAGAGAGAGATGGACAGTATGTTTATACCACTTCTTCTGACCAGCATGTAAATGTTATGAATTAATTATTAATTCAAGTGGGAGTAATAACATCTTCCTCCACTGGGGAAGCTGTTCACCACATTGGTAAAAATCACAGTTCCTTTGCAGAACTTGGATAAAATTAGATAGATAGATAGATAGATAGATAGATAGATAGATAGATAGATAGATGATAGATTGATAGATGAACAAATAGATAGATAAAAAGAGAGAAATACAACACACAACACACACACACACATAAACATTTAGATGTATGGGATATGTAAAGACTTCTGTGTATGGACCTTTTAAATAATTAATTAGGCCATTTATTTATTTATTCATTCATTTCTTTATTTTGGTGGAGGGAGAAGAGGAAGGAGAACATATGGAAAACAAAGTTGTATGAAATATTTTCTCTGTACGCACAGATGTTAGAATCCAGCAGCTGGGTATTCAACAAATTTGCTAATAATTTCTTTCATATTTCATGATCTTGATGCAATGTAATTTTATTGATGTGGCTATCCTTCCCATTAATAAAGAAAACAATTTTTTTAGTGATCATATAATACTCTTCAAGAATTGCTGTGGAGATTTTTTAACAATATGCATTATACATATTATTCAGTCAACCTCATAACAACTCCCAATTTAGGTAGGTGGGTACTCAGAAAACACTTATATGCTTCAACACATGGTCCATAATCAAGGACATCTCAGTTTGGGATACTGAAGCTGAATTTTGGACAATGCACAAATAGCTAATTTGTAAAGATAGAATGTCAGTTCATAAGAGAGGTAAAACCACGTATTTCACAACAGCCTGGGTTTCTTGAATATAATATTATTTTTGCAAAGTGCTTTATATTTGATTTCATTTAATTCTTAACATCATGCTATCAAATAGATGCTTTGTATGGGTACTTTTCTCTTCATTTTGCTTTACCATTACTCATGAAAAAATATTTCATTTTGCATAAGAAGACACAAATAAAAGTAAAAATAGAAAGAAATTGAAAAACAGCATGCTTCAGTCTGTATTCAATCAATATCAGTTCTTTCTCTGGAAGTGAACAATATGCTTCATCATTTGCCCTTTGGGATTGTGTTGGATCATTGTATTGAATAGCTAAGTCATTCACAGTTCTTCAATGTGGTATTGCTGTTATGAATATAACATTCTCTTGATTCTGCTCACTTCGCTATGTATCCATTCATGTAAATCTTTTTAGGTTTTTTCTGAAATCATCCTGCTTGTAATTTCTTATAGCACAATATTATTTCATTACAGTCATATACCACAGCTTGTTTAACCATTTCCCAATTGATGGGCATCCTTTATTTAAAATGCTTAGTCATCACAAAAAGAACTGCTACAATTTTTTTTTGTACAAATACGTCATTTTCCTTTTTCTTCCTTTTTTGATGTCTTTGGGATATAGACCTATTGGTGAAATTTCTGGATCTGAAGGTATGCACAGTTTTATAGCACTTTGGTCATAGTTCCAAATTGCTCTCCAGAATGGTTGGATCAGTTCACAACTCCACCAATAGTGTATTAGTGTCCCAGTTTGCCCACATCCCCTCCAACATCCAACATTTTCCTCCATTTTACCTTTGAGGAAACTGAAGCTTAGAGAAGCTAATTCACTTGATCATGGTCAAGTTTCAGTGGCAAGATTGAAACTTAGGTCTATCTTCACTCCACATCTACCAACTTCTCTATTAAACTATGCTACTTTTCTTGTGAAATGGAAAAAAGATGAATCATTTTAATGGGATGTTCAGATAAATTTTCACTGAAAAGGAGAATTATAATTGATTTGGATCTTTAACATAAGAGAGCTTTCAATGTCTGGAGGTGACGGTTAGGGTATTCAAAGTAGATATAATGATTTGATCCAAGAGTAAAATATGGAAAGCCCCCATAAATCTAGGGGAATTGTGAGTAGTCCTATATGGCTGGATACTGGGGAAGGTGGGGAGGTAGTATGGTAAAATCAGATAGGGTAAAAAAGAGTGTGGTTCCAGATGCACAAGGCCTTTAATGTCAGTGTGTGAAATGTGGTCTCCATTCAGTAGGCATTTGGGAGCCATTGAAGAATTGCATGTATTGGGGGTAGTGGAGCCAAGATGGCAGAGTGAAAGCAGCAACTTGCTTGAGTTCTCCCCCAAACCCCTCCAAATACCTAAAAAAAATGGCTCTAAACAAATTCTAAGTCAGCAGAACCCACAAAAAGACAGAGTGAAACAAATTTCCAGCTCGAGACAACCTGGATGATTGATCAGAAAGGTATATCGCACCAAGCTGGGGGTGGAGCGCATGGGTGCTCAGGCCGAAGAAAACCTGGAGCAGGCCTCAGAGGACTGTATCTCAAGCAGTTGTGGCAGTTTCCAGACTCCTCAATCCACAAATGCCAAAGACAACTTAGAAGGTCAGTGGGAGAAATCTGTTTCTGTGGTGCTGAGAGAGGAAGGCAGACTCTCAGCTCTAGCTCCCTCAGAATGCGGCCCTGGGATGGGCAGCTGCTGCCCAAGTTTCTGGCCCACAGACTGAGGGGGAATCGAGTGGCTGATCAGAGGGACATTGCAGGGATCCCTCTGCTGTGCTGAGGCAGGAATCTCTTGCTTTGCCTGTACTTGGATCTGGGTCACAGTTCTGGGTGGAAGTCCTGGGGTGAGGAGGAGTGCTGGCACAGTGAAGCTTATAGTGGCTGTGGACAGAAAACCTTCCTCAGAGTTCCAGGACAGAAAGGAGTGCTTGTGGTCAATAATAGACCACAGCACAGGCCAGGAAAGGACTAAACACTTTGCCCCTTATCATACTACCTTGCAAGAACTGAAAATTTACGGGTCCCTACAACTATCTCTGAAAACAGTTATATAAACCCCCGAAGCTTGGGACAATACATTCTTCACATTTGAAGCAGACTCTTATCTTAACAAAGAGTTTAAAACTCAAGTAATTGGCTGCGGATCATGAGCAAGCAGCACAAAAAGAGTCAGACTATATTATCTTACTTTGGTGACAAAGAAGATCAAAACATACAACCAGAAGAAGACAACAAAGTCAGCTCCTACATCCAAAGCCTCCAAGAAAAATATGAATCAGTCCCAGGCCTTGGAAAAGCTCAAATGGATTTTGAAAAGCAAGTAAAAGAAGTAGAGGAAAAACTGGGAAGAGAAATGAGAGTGATGCAAGAAAATCAAAAAACAAGTCAACAGCTTGCTAAAAGGAGACCCAAAAAAATACTGAAGAAAATAACACCTTAAAAAATGCCTAACCCAAATGGCAAAAGAGGTCCAAAAAGCCAATGAGGAGAAAATGCCCTAAAAAAAAATTGGCCAAATGGAAAAGGAAGTCCAAAAGATTACTGAAGAAAATACTTCCTTAAAAATTAGAATAGAGCAATTGGAAGCTAGTGACTTTATGAGAAATCAAGACACTGTAAAACAAATCCAAAAGAATGAAAAATTAGAAAACAATGTGAAATATCTCATTGGAAAAACAACTGACCTGGAAAATAGATCCAGGAGAGAGAATTTAAAAATTATTGGACTATCTGAAAGCCATGATCAAAAAAGAGCCTAGACATCATCTTTCAAGAAATTATCAAGGAAAACTGCCCTGATATATTAGAACCAGAGGGCAAAATAGAAATTGAAAGAATCCACCATCTCTCCTGAAAGAGATCCCCAAAGGAAAACTCCTAGGAATATTGTAGCCAAATTCCAGAGTTCCCAGGTCAAGGAGAAAATATTACAAGCTGCCAGAAAGAAATAATTCAAGTACTGTGGAAACACAATCAGGATAACACAAGATTTAGCAGCTTCTACATTAAAGGACTGCAGGGCATGGAATATAATATTCCAGATGGCAAAGGAGAGAGGATTACAACCAAGAATCACCTACCCAGCAAAACTCAGTATAATCCTTCAGGGGACAAAATGGTCATTCAGTGAAATAGAGGACTTTCAAGCATTCTTGATGAAAAGACCAGAGCTGAATAGAAAATTTGGCTTTCAAATACAATACTCAAATAAGATGAAGAGGTGAACAGGAAAGAGAAATCATGAGAGACTTATTAAGGTTGAACTGTTTACATTCCTGCATGGAAAGATGATATTTATAACTCATGAGACCTTTGTCAGTGTTAGGGTAGTTGAAGGAAAAAAATTATAGGTATGTATAGGTAAATAGATAGATAGATATATCGATAGATCGATCGATAGATAGATAGATAGATAGATAGGCAGATAGGTAGATAGATAGATAGATAGATAGATAGATAGATAGATAGATAGATAGATAGATAGATAGATGGATAGATAAAGGGCACAGGGTGAATTGAAAATTAAGGTGTCATATCTGGACAATAAAATTAAGGGATGAGAGAGGATTATATTCGGAGAAGAAGAAAGGGAAGGTAGAATGGGTAAATTATCTCACAAAAAAAAAAGAAAAAAAATGCTCTTACAGTGAGGGGAAATGGGGAAGGTGAGAGGGAATGAGTGAATCTTATTCTCATAGGATTTGGCTTAAGGAGGGAATAACATACACATTCAATTGGGTAAGGAAATCTGTCTTACCCTATGGAAAATAGGGGAGAAGGGACAAGAGAGCAGGGGATGATAGAGAGGAGGGCAGATTGGGAAAGGGGTAATCAGAAGCAAATACTTCTGAGGAGGGACAGGGTAAAAAGAAAGAATAGAATAAATGGGAGGACAGGATAGGATTAAGGGAAATAGAGTTAGTTTTTCACAACATGTCTACTCTGGAAGTGTTTTGCATAACTGCACATGTATAACCTGTATTGAGTTGCTAGCCTTTTCAATGAGGGTGGGTGGGGAGGGAAGAAGGGGGAAGATTTGAAAACTAAAGTTTTAAAAACATATGTTTAAAAAATTATTTCACATGCTACTGGGAAATAAGAAATACAAGAAATGGGGTACAGAAGTTTGTCCTGTGCTACAGGAAAATAGAAGGGTAAGGAGATGTGAAAAGTGGGGAGAGATAAAAGAGAGGACAGACTAAGGGAAGGGATATTCAGAATGCATGTCATCTTGGGTTGGGGGTGGGTGAGATGGGGTGAAAATTTGGAACTCAAAATGTTGTGGAAGTAAATATTGGAAACTGAAAATAAATGAATTTATGTTTAGAAAAAGAAAAGAGACTAAATAAAAAGAATTGTGTG
Source organism: Phascolarctos cinereus (assembly GCF_003287225.1). NCBI lineage: Eukaryota > Metazoa > Chordata > Mammalia > Diprotodontia > Phascolarctidae > Phascolarctos > Phascolarctos cinereus. The sequence continues at coordinate 73,388,816 of NW_027555625.1, forward strand.
AAAAAAATGTCTTAATATGATCTGTCAAATTGCAAAAATAAATTGGAAGTAGTGTTGGGGTAAGAATAGACTTTAGATGGAATCACAGAGCTTCAGAGTAGGAGGAATGCTTAGCAGTCATCAGACTCTTCTGATGCTTTGTAAAAAAGAATCTTAATTACATTTTCCAGCAAGTGATTATGTAGCATATTTGAAGACATTCAGTGAGAAAGCAGCCATTATCTTCTAAGAACCCATTCCAATGATGGATAGGTTTAATTTTATGAAATTTTCTGATATTCTCTAAACTTTGGCTCTTTGAAACTTTCACTTGCCACTCCTAGATCTGCCTTCTTAGACTAAATAAAATTAATATAATATCTCTTCCACATTGAAGCCCTTCAAACATTTGAAAACAATGGGCATGTCTTCTCCTACCCCTTCCTTGTCTTTTTTCAGAAATGCATCCCAAGTTCCTTTAACCAACTGACTTAAGGGATGAATTTGAGGCCTTTTAGCATCTTGATTACCCTTCTTTGTATACCTTCTGGTTTCTCACTGTTCATTCCTAAACAGTGGCAGGCAAAATTGAATATAATACTCCAACCATTGTCTGGCAGTGGTAGAGCACATAGGAGTTACTATCTTCCTCTGAATGATATGATATGTTTCTTTTAATTTCACTCTAGATTGTACTGTGGGGGCTAGGGTAGAGGATGACACCCCGAACTATTAAAGGAATGAATTAAAAAGAATATTAAACACTTACAACGTGCCATGTTTTCAGTCAAGTTAAGTTTCAATTCACTAAAGTCTTCCATAGTTTTGAAAAAAAAAAGCCTAATCATGTCTGCATCTTATAATTAATTAGGAAACTGACTTTTTTAAACAAAAAGGAAAAGAATCAACGCTAATCTTGACTACATTTTAGTATGTTACAGAACAATTTTTTATACTTCAAAAAAGTTTTTGGTCCCTGCCTTTGTTATAGGGGGTTTTCTTATAAGAATCAAGCATTGGATAGCCATATACACCCGCTTCATTTTTTAAGTTAATTTAATTTGATTGTTTTTGTGCACTTCAAAAATGGGATTATAATTCGATGGTCAGACATCAGCCATAAGGTAATCATGCATGAAGCTGCAGGTTGCTGTTAAAAAGCTGAAGAATGCTCTCATGAGGGACCTTTTAGTTCTCTAAGGTTACATACTTAACTGTGAAGGGAATTTCTAAGAGAAGCTTTTCCTTAGGGAATTACTAGAAGGGAATAACTAATTGATGATTACAGCATTTCATGTGAGAAAAAAAAATTCCAAATGTTATCACTGGAAAAATGTCCAAATCAACCATATTTCCCATGATAATCACACTGAAAGATTAGTCATTGCTTCGTTGTGCCCTGGTACCTGTCAATTCATCAAGGAATAAAAAGAAATACAGACAGAACCAACACTTTTGGCTGAGAAATGTAACGTATTTTCAAGTACAGTTAGAAAGTAGCCATATAGCACATCTTAGATGCGTCATGTGAACTTACAAGAGAATGTTTGATTAAGTCTCAGTTAATGGATAGAAGGCAGTGGAATGGACAATTCCAAGTTGAAAATAACTTTAAAATACAGAGGGAGATTTTTTTTTAGCAGGTTTATTTTTTAATCCTGTTTTCCTTGTTCTGACTTTAAAAAGAAAAAATAAGCATAGTTTTGCATTCCCCGTGTAGAAGTAAATACCCTAAAGGAAACCTGCTACATATTTTTCTTAAAAATGTGCTTAAAGAAACAGTGACATTACATAGTCATGAATCTTCAGTCACAGGTTTCTGAAGAATCAGACATGAGTGCTTTCCAGAGTATAATGGAGAGGCCCATTCTTTTGAGTATGAGTTGACCACAATACATTATGTGGAAGGGATTATGAGGGAGAAAATGTGGAGGAAAAGTTGTCAACAATGACAAAAACAAACATAAAGTGAAAAAGAAGATGGGCTAATTACACGGTGAGAGTGAGGGATAAGTTATGGCAAGCCCAAGTGCTCCATTGGTATTGAGATCTCAAGAGAAACTGAGGAAGAATGCCAGCAAGATGGAGATTGTTGTTGCTATTCTGCCATGTCTGACTCTTTATAACCCCCAAGGACCATGGCAAGTCAATACTATTTATGGGATTTTCTTGGCAAAGGAGCAGTTTTCCATTTCTTTCTGCAGTAGATTAAGGCAAACAGAAGTGACTTTGCCCAGGATCACGCAACTAATAAGTAGTTGAAGCTAGATTTAAACTCTCATTTTTCTTTCTCCAGCCCAGTGCCCAATCCATTAAGCCATCTACCTGCCTTTATTTTGGAGATAATCATTTCAAACAAAAATTATGGAAAGATGGGCCAATTTATGGGTTGCAATTTGCAGTATTAATCTATCTCTATCAATGACAGCAAACATTCACTAAATATTAGAATACAACGTATGGGATATAGACCATTTGGGTACATTAGGCAGCAGTCACACCATTGATAGAAGAGGAGAAAAGATGGAGCAAGCAATATGCAGGTGCCCCTCTTGAGAAGAGTACCTATGGAATTATGTGTCTGCAGGGGAGGTAATGAAACACAGGCTATTTAAAGACCGGTTTTGAATTTTGGTGATATTTGCCCACTATTATCGAAATTGGTCTATGGCATGGCATTGTGAAAAAGTAAAGTGTAGGGAAGATCAACAGAGATGGAGTTTCTGCTTCAAGCAATATCACATGGTTATGGCATGTATACCTTAAATTCCTTGAGTTTCCTTTCTTCTGTGTGACTTATCCCTGCCTTTTTGCATCATTTTGGGGGATAGTTAAGGCATCTCCCCATTTACTCTTTTGATACTTATAACGTGTGTTTGTATGTATGATGGGAGGGAGAGGGGTTGTGTGTAAGCATATGTGAATAGAGTGTGGTCTTTTCAAGAGATAAAGTTCTTTAACCTTGGCCTCAGTACATGTGGGGATGATATAAGGAGAGATAATACATTAAGATTCATATTGTTATCTGGCATATAAATCCTCGAGTTACAGGATCAGAGAATGAGAGAAGAGAGGGGACACTATGACTGGTCACTCAAGGACATTATAACTGGATTGGGAACCAGAAAATATGTGCTTAAATTTCAACTTCACTACTAATTAGTTAAGTGATCTTGTGGGGGAGATTAAACTGAGACCTCTTTTAGGATCAGTTTCTTTATAAAACGATCTGGGTTCTCTACAATGCCCCTTCATTTTTAGCATTCTGAGTCTATCAGACTTCTCACTTCATGAAATGAATGATCCAAAAAGTGTAGGTTTTATAAACTGAAGAAATTTTTTTTTTTAGTTTTAGGAGAGGGAAAGAATTAGAGATGTTTTGGGCTAGGCAATATGTTTATGGGTTAATTTTTAGATTTCATTATCACATTCACATTCACCATTTACCTAACTGCTGCTTGTGAGCCCCAATACTTTTTTCCCTTAAACTCTCTGTTTAACATAAATTAATCACTTGACATCATATCAATGCAAGGAACAATTACTTAGAATATATGAGAAATGATGAGAAATAAGAACCAAGAAGCAGCCAATCTCATTATTCATTTCCTAAAATGACTTCCTCCCACAACTTATCCCAGGAGGTTTTGCATTTATTTGCCCGTGCTTCTAATTCTGGCTTTTAAGTTTGGTAGGCTTAATATTAGGAGATAATTTGAAGTATTGGGCATATTACATTTCTTGACAAAGGAACCAGGCCATTACAAAACTATGGACTGTATTCTTTCTACACCAATGAGAAAGAATGACAAACTTTGATTATGGAGAATATTACTTCTCTTGATCCAGAGAGGGCTGGGATAGTTACAGAAGGTCCCTTTCCTCTTACTCATTTCTCATTACTTTTTCTCCTCTCTGTCATTCCTTATTCTTGTGGTGTTCCACTTAAACGTTTCTAAATTTATCACTTCCACCATGACTCCCAGCCTATAAGCGTATGACACTTGCTCATCATTCATTCACCTGTGAACCCTTCAGCGTTCCTCTCCATACTCTTCCAATACCACTCCAATTTCTTTGCTTTACTAAGAGTGGGTCCATCATCATCATCGCCATCATCATCATCATCATCATCATCATCATCATTATCATAATCACTAAGATTTATACAGCACTTACATTGTGACAGACATTGTGCTGAGATTTACTATTATTATCTCATTTGATCCTCACAGCAATCCCAAAAAGTAGATGTTATTATACACATTTTACAGATGAAGATACTGAGACAAATAGAAGTAAAGTGAAGATGCTTGTGAGTTTTTGAGGCAGAATTTGAAGTTAGCTCTTCCTGACTCTAGGCCTCGTAATGTATCTAGCTTCCCAGCATCAATGGTCTGCTTTTTTATGTTGAGATGTGGTTGGGTAACTCCAAATATCAATTCTCCTTTAATCAAATGATTGTATTTTCCAGAGGAACAGTCAAAACAACAACAACACTATTGTTCTTACTTCTAATGAGAATCAAGACTGAAGTTTCAGGCAGTGCAGAAAGAAGACCATATGAAAATAGATTTAAAACTTGAAGACACCTTTAAAAGTCATTATGTCTAAGCTCTTTCATTTACCAATTAAGAAACTGAGCAATAAAGAAAGCAGTCAATGATGAGATCAGTGTCCACATTTCCATATGTTTCTTTTCTAAATCTTCCAATTGCTGCCTTCCCCTTCCTAATTTATGGCATTAACCTTATAGAGATTTTAACCTCTGACTTCCTCTGATTCACACTTACATATCATAAGACAATACACATTAAACCCACGTTTACCTTTGTGTATAGATTTGAAGTATAAATTTTCATTTCAACCTTGGCAATGTAGAAAAGAAAATTCTCCAAGAAACTCAGAATGACTGGTTTTTACAGTTATATTCACATATGTTTATCATCAATACACAATAAACCCACATTTACCTTTGTACATAAATTTTAATTCTGAATGTTCATATTAATCTTGGCCATACAAATCACATTATTCTCCAAGAGACTTCGAATGACTGAATTTAGATTTAGATAGGGTCTATAGTTGAAATCATGATTATAAAGGAAATCATCATTATAACCTACATAAGTTATCATCCAGTGACCTCTTGAAGATATTTCATGAAGGAGAATATGCTGCCTTCCAAGATAGTCTATTTCACTATTGTTTAGCTATGATTAGGAAGATTTTCCTAATATTGAGCTGATATTCGTTCTTTTGAAACTTTTACCCACTTCCCCTAGCTCTGTCTGTTGGAGACAAACACAAGCTTAATCCCTTTTACATGAAAGCATTTCAAATAATTGAATGTAGTTGTCATGCCCTATACATAACTCTTCTCTTCTTCCTGCTAAACATTCTCATTTGTTTTGACTTGTCTTTATGTAACATGTACTCAAGGTCCTTCACCATATTATTTTCTCAATATCATTTCTGATAAGCAAAACTCAAACCTGAAAGTTGATTCAGGTGTGATATGACAGGGAGAGTATGAAGGCTCTATTACCTCCTTATTTCTAAAACCTCCATATATTTTAACTTGCATGCCACATCACCCTGCTCATAAACATAACTCTTTCAGTTTACTAACCTCCAGATCTTTTATCAAACAAAGTTGCACTCCCATTTTGTGTTTGTGCAAGCAAGCAACAAGCAGAAGACAGCTACTTACTGTGTATGTAGATTCTACTATGTGCTAGAAGTAGGCAAAAACAGTCCTGCCCTAGAAGATCTTACATTCTAATGGGAAAAAACAAACAACAACATGCAAACAACTCTGTACAAACACAACATACACAAGCTATCTGGGTGGTGATCTCAGAAAAAAAGAACTAGCATTAGAAGAGGTCTTGGAAAAGTTATCTTGTAGAAAGTGGGCTTTTAGGTGAAATGTGAAGGGAGCCAGGAGGCTGAGGTCAATAAACTAGTAAACATTTAATCAGTGCCTCTAGGTACTGAGAATGCAAAGAGAGGCAAAAGGCAGTCCCTGACCTCAAAAACTTGTAATAGGGGAGACAACATGCAAAGAAATATGTAAAAAGCATCTTATATACAAGATAATTAAGAAATAATTGAGAGAAAGAAAACAATAGAAAAGAAAGGGAAAGTCTTCCTATAGAGGGTGGGATTTCAGTTGAGATTTAAAGGAAATCATGGAGGTCATAATAGGAGCAGAAGAGAAAGAGCATTCCAAGCATGGGGGACAGCCAGAAAAAAATGCCCAGAGCCAAGAGATAAAGTGTTTTATTTGGGGAACAGCGGGGATGCCAGTGTCACCGGATTAAAGAACATACTTCAGAGAGTAAAGTGTTAAATAATAGAAAAAGTAAGGGGGGGGTCCTATTTTATGAAGGACCTCAAATTCCAATCAAAATATTTCATATTTGATTTAACAGGCAATGGGAAGCCCCTAGAGTTTTTTGAGGAGGAAGTTCACATGGTCAGACACGTGCATTAGGAAAATCACTTTAGTGGATGAATAGAGAATGGATTGGAATGGAGAGAGACTTGAGGCAGGAAGATCCATCAGTAGAGTATTGCAACAATCCAAATATGAGGTGAGGGTCTGTACTAGCTATAGCAGAGGCAGTGTCAGAAGAGAGAGGAACGTATGTGAGAGATATTGCGAAGACCAAATTGGCAGACCTTGGCAACAAATTGGATGTGTGGGGGAGTGAGAGATAGGGAAAAGCCAAGGATGACTCTTAGGTTGTGAACCAGGGGTATTAGGGAGATGATCTTGCCGTTTATAGTATTAGTGAAGATAGCAGGGGAGAAAAGTTTAAGGGGAAAACTAATGAGTTCCATTTTGAACATATTGAATTTAAGACATCCACTGAACATCCAGTTCAAGGTTCCTGAAAGGCAGCTGAAGATGTGAGACTGCAGGATAGCAGAGAGTTTGGTACAAGATAGCGAAATGTGAGAATCATTAGTATAAAGATGATAATTGAATTCATCGCAACTGATGAGATCACCAAGTGAACTAGTATAGAGGGAAAAGCAAACAGTGCTGAGGACAGTATTTTAAGACACATCTACGCTTAGCAGGTACTATCTGGAAGAGGATCCAGCAAAGGAGATAGAGAAACAGTGGTCAGATAGGAAGGAGGAGCATCAGGAGAGAGTGCTGTCTTGAAAATCCAGAAAGAAGAAAGTATCAAGGAGGAGAAAACACTCAGCAGTGTTAAAGACTGCAGAGAGGTCAAGGGGAATGAGGATTGAGAAAAGGCCATTAGATTTGGCAAGTGAAAGATCATTAGTGACTTTGGAAAAATAGTTTTGACGGAAAGGTAAATCAGAAGCCAAACTGTAAGGGCTTCAGAGGACAGAAAGTGCAAGAAACTATTTTAAAAGGCCTTTTTGAGGAGTTTAGCAATAGAGGGCAGAACAATATGGGATGACAGTAATGGTCAAAAATCAAATGAAGGTTTCTGGTTTTGGTTTTGGTTTTCAAGATGGAAGAGATACAGACTCTTTTTGGACAGTAGGAAATGATCCAGTGGACAGAGAGAGATTGAAAATAAGTGAAAGAGTGGGGATTACTAAGAGAACAATCTGCTGGAGAAGACAAGATGGAATGAGAATGCCTGAACTAATAAAGGGATTAATTTGCCTTTGAAAGGAGTAGGGCCATTTCATTACGTGAGACAAAGTTAAAGGGAAAGAAAGTAGGCAGCTGAGTGACAGAAATGAAGAAGAGATGAGAACGGGGAATGAGATCACAGTGAATGGCCTCAATATTTTTCTGAAAATTGTGAGGTAAGGTTCTCAGCCAAGAGAGTTGGGGAAGGGCATATCACAGGAGCCTTGAGTAGAAATGAAAAGGTTTGAAACAGCCACAATAAAGAGAGGGATAGTGAGATGATAAGAGAGGATTAGTAGGATTGCCTAGCAGAAGTAAGGACCTGTTTAAGGTTACGCAACATAAATCAGGAATGGACCCAGTCAGAAAGGTTTCATGATCTTCTTCACCTTCATTTAGTAGTTTGTATGCTGAAATGGAGTCTATGAATAGTGGGAGTGATCCAAGGCTGAGGTTTGGTTGGGCATAACTTCCGGTATAAGTGGAGTAAGGATTCAAGAGACATTGTAGAAATGAATTGGTTCACCAAAGGAGTAAAGAGGAGAGAGGAGATAGTGAAGGGAAGATGACCTGGAAGAGAACTGAGGAGTCTAGGGATTACAGGCAATCGGGCAAATGAAGAATAAGGTTTTATAAGGTAAGGCAGATGGAGAGATGAAACAATCAATTGTTATGGTTGGTTAAAAAGATTTTAGAATTCTTGAACATAGAGGTGATACAATTGTGGATCATGGCAAAGTCAAGGATATGACCATCGTTGTCTATGGCTAAGGTGGGGTACAGGAGCAGCTCATGGGAGGTAAGTAGGTTAAGGAACTGGGTGTTTAGTGTATTTGATAGAGAACCAATATGTATATTGAGGTGAGGAAAGAAAGCATTCCAGCCCTAGGAACTATCCATTGAAAAATCATGGAGTGTGGAGATAGAATGACTTGTGTGAGAAATAACAACAACTTCCACATCAAAAAGGATTTTATTTTAGCTCTGAATATATTTTTAGACCTGTGTACAACTTTAAAGGTCAGCTATGTGGCATAGTGGATAAAGACTCTGGCCTGGAGGCAGGAAACCAAAGTTCAAATCCAGCCTCAGATACTTACCAACTATGAGACACTGGACAAGTCACTTAACCTTGTTTGCCTCAGTTTTGTCATCTGCACAATGAGTTGGAGAAGGACATGGCAAACCATTCCACAATCTTTGCCAAGAAAACTGCAAATGAGGTTAGAGAGAGTCAGACACAACTGGAAACAACTCAACACCAAGTACAACTTTATAATTATCTCTTTGGAATTTCATCTTATTAACCCTGAAAGAATAATAGTGTCAAGTAAATAGGAACCTTAACAGTTTGGGGGGAAAATCAAAATAGGAAGAGGAAACAATCTTATTATGTGACACCATAGCTATGGGAACAATAATGGAGTTAGCTGGAATGAAATAAGAACAGACCTTTATGTACAGCCAATTTGACATCTCTCTTAAGCACTTGAGAAAAGACTGATAGTTGACTCGCTTAGTGTTTGGCAAATGTGAGACATGATATTTTTAAGTAGCCAGAGGGGTAGCCTGAAAGATGCCACTCAATTAATTATAGGCATGAGAATTTAATAAAGTCACATCTTAATGTATTTTTTTCTTACTAAATAAAAATCTGAACTGTTATTGCTTAGGGGACCTGGCATCTACAAGGAAATGTTAAAAATGATAAATATTAAGTAGATGGGATGGAGGAGGCTCCTAATTTGGCAAGGCTAGATGGACAGCATAAACTGCCTGGCTCCCTTTTGACTTCTAAAAACTCCCCATGAATATAGATGCATTATTGAGCTTTCATTCTAGTCTGGGACTTTTTCATAAGCCAAATACCCTTTTTTGAGAGACTAGACCCTGCTGTTTGATACCATTGTAGGATGACAGGCAAAAAATAGCTTATAGCACCAGAAAATAATACCCTACTCTATAATAGTCATATGTCATATGTTTTATGGTATGAAATTAGGTAGGGAGTAGGTTCTCAAATATTGTGTATCACAGAGCAGATGTATAAGAATCAAAAGGAAAGCCAAGGGAAAATGGTTACCGAGACAACAAGACACTCAAGTCAACTCTGCAGCAGACTAATCATGAAATATCTCCAGAGACCACTGTATAGCCACAAGCATATTCAAGAATGGAGTCCTGCCATGGATGCAGATGTTGCTTCTCATATAGGGCATGTATTCCAGGGGCAGACATCTGCCTCCTGCCAAACACAACGTGTGTGGCCACATCTGTTCACTGCATATAGTTAACACACAATAAAACCAAGGGAAAGGTGCCTTTAAAATAATTATTTTGCACAGGCCTGTGGAAGACATTAAATATTAGATAACAGTTCTGTTAGTTATTTTTTTTTTACCTTCCACATTTGCTATCCATGCCTCACAATTCACACATGTCTGTTCCTCAGCAATTTCCATTCTGTTCATCTGAGAACAATCTTGTTTGCAAATAATACCTGAATTATTTACAGTCTACCTAAATGTATTTGACAGCTAAAGAGAAAAAAAAATTGGAATGGACTAGACTATTCAATTAATCCAATAAAATATAGCTATTACTTTGCTGCATTTGAAGTACAAGTGGTACACATTTGCAGTTTGAAATCCTGCAATTAAATTACTATCACAGATGGAAGAGTGGACTGAAACAAGTCATTATCAAAATGTCTTTCTTCTCTCCTCACTTGGAATAATAACGGTTTGGTGATAGACAAAGTGATCTCAAAGCACTGGATCACATTTTTTAAGAGCACTTCTCAATAAGATATTATCAGAAACCCATGTATATATTTATACATGCATGTATGCGTATATGTTTGTGTGTATGTAAATATGCATTATACCTATGCAATTAGTGAAGATAATAGATATAGTGCTGGATTTGGGATTAAGAAGACATCATGTCTCTTAACTAGTTGTTTGGCCTTGGATGAGTTATTTAACCTCTCTCAGTCTCAGTTTTCTCATATATAAAATAGGGAAGATAAAAACATGTACTTATTAATAGGGGTGTTGAGGATAAAATAAGATAATACACACATATAAATGTATACATACATAACTTAATGAAATTTAAAACATTATATAAATATTATCATACCTATTATATCAAATATAACACTTGAGTGGATTTGAGTTAACTGATTTCAAAGTTCCTTTTACCATGAAGAATGCAACCCATCCATACCTATAGATCTTGTGAGATGTTTATCCACATCTTCTTGAAAGTTCATGGTATGCACTCAATGTGATGAAGACTTTCCCCACTTTCCCTCATCATCTTAAGGATACCAGTGATAAAGTAATAATGAAGGTGATGATGATGATAACAATAACTGTAATAAGTATTATTACTTCTATTACAGCAATATGTATATCTTATTTGGTTCTCAAATTAACACTATGAGAAAAGTATAATGAGTGGGGTTTTCTTTTGTTGTTTTTTTTTTGAATTTTAGAAGTAAGAAAACGAAAGCAGAGAGAAGGTACATATTTCACTCATAGTCACACCAATGAACTAATGTTTTGGAATTTTATATTCATTAAACTCTGTATTTAATCTGTTGTACCATAAAAAAGAACAATAAATATGAAATCTTAATTACTGGGAAAATTAAGCAAAGAGGATATCTTCTGACACTTCTTTCTTTTTCTTTTTTTTCTTTCTTCTTCACTTTCTTTGGACAGTAGAGGAATGGCAGAGAGTAAAACCAGAAAGTTAATATTTGTTTCTATTTTTATTGCTTTTACTCTCATTTATTAAGACATGGAAAACAGTGAGATTGTTCACAGATGCCCAGCTTAAAAACTAAATTGTAATGCTTTTTGGGGACTAACTCCCCAACTTTCATTCAATGCTTATATATTCACAGATGGGGTCCTCATTGAGGCAACTACTAGTCACAAATTTCTAGAGGTAACCAACTGGTAGTAGTTAATCTTTCTTCTTCAGCTCATGGAAATACACCAGTGCACCTCCCTTTAATTATCAGACTACACTCTATTTCAGAAAATATATTTGGTTGATATAAAACATTTCTCCCCCCAAAAGCCTAGAATGTATTATTCCACAAATACACAAATCATCCATAGTGCAAAGCCTATTGTATAAATGCAGTGAGGCACCTATATAGGATACATCTTTGCTAAAGGGTAACTTTCAACTCTAGGTACTGGAATTGTCCTCTGTCTTTGTATAATCCTCACATAGCTTCCCCCGAATGTAGCTCTTTGTGAGGCAATATACTGAGCTTCGCTCCCATATTCTATTCCATTCTTAAGATAATTGACACTTCTCTTTCCCATGATATTTCATGTTCTTTGATGCTTCTTCTTCTCTTGGATGATTCTTTCTCTGCATTTATTTCAGTCTTTCCTATGTCTATCTGTTCTTGGATGAATGAGCTAATTGTCCAGTAGCTGTTTTTCCAGAGCTCTTTGTCCAGACCTATTTGTCCAATAGTTCTGACTTTCTCTATTCTTTCTCATCCATGTGATGCCTCCTAGTTCTTCCTCTGCTTTTTTTGTTGCAACTCAAAGCTATAACCCTTTTATTATTCCACTGGCCTACTCCCAAACTGATTTGCAATTTTTATAGAGTTCCAGGGCCTGATACTCTCAAATATTCAAGTGATGTTTCCTGTGTGTTGTTACATGCCTTTTACCCAATAACCAAAACCCTACTATCCTCTGGAGTTGATTCAATACCGATTCACACTTTGTAGGGTTATAAGAAAATTTTTCAATACCCATCAATCAGTGAGTATTTTCTGGGCCTACTGATGGATTGTTTCTGTGTCTATATCAGGTATCAATTGCTAGGTGAAGTAGCAAGGCACCCTGAGGGAGAGAGGTGGTTGCGTGTGCCATACAAATCAAATTACCCTGACCAACATTTCTTCTCTGATTTCAATAGAGATATCCCAAGACCTTGAACCCAAGAACTTTGGGGAAAGCATTACCCTCCCTCACCAAAACCACCAGACCTGCTTCCAGCCCAGGCTCGACAGCCATCATTGAGCAGAGCATCCTTGTGAAGGGTGGGCCCACCTCCCTCATCACCACCAGCAACAACTGCTGACCAGCTGCCTCCAACATACTCCATTGAATGTCTAGTGTCTCCAGTTTTCCCATTATACCATATTAATTTATCTGGGGCTAGAACACATGTACTGTATTCATACATACATCTAAGCCAGTATTATGTCCAGTACACCAAATAGAGATTTTTAAAAGTTGTGTACTCAGAGCAGGCATTTATGAAATCCTGTGTAGCATATGGAAATTCCATGCAATGTTTTCCCCAGTACACCAAGAAAGTTAGCACAGGATTGAGTGTCAGAGGCAGAAGAACAAAGGAGAATTTGTGTGTCACAATCCCACTCCTCTAAACCCTTTTCTCCTTGGCTACTGGATATCCTAAAATAGTACATTGTCTCAAAGGAATTCAGGTTTGCATTCAAAATCACTGTCTCTTGACTTTATTTCTCATAATCTTAGAATAGTTAAAAAGTTGTTACAGCCATTGTTGATAAGTCCCTAGGAGACACTGTGCTTCTGCCCAAGGTCAGCTTCTGGGCCAACATGAGTACAGGATGGTAAATTGCCTTTATTCCAGACACGCTGTACCTCTCTGCTTCCCCAAATGCTCAGCAAATAATGATATAAGCAAGTCTAGAATGTTAAATATGTTTTATATATAAAAGGAAAAAAAATCATGGCAGGGAGAGTGAACAATACTCAGTGGAGGGAAAAATGATCAGCATAAACTGAAGTTATGACAGTAAGGGTTTCTGACTGCAGGAAACTGGCAGGATCTTCTTTAAATGGGGGTGAGGGACAACAGTTAATCAGATTCTCACTATGTGATCCAAAGCCCTGTAGAAATGGGGGGCAGGACATCTAATGTAATCCAAACCTAGTCCTCAACACTCATTGCAGCACCTCCGTAATCTGCAGTTGCCATGGCTTTTCTGTGGCCAAGTACTGGGGAGGAAACAAATGTGGGTGGACTTACTCCACTATTGCTCTCTCAATATGTACAACATGCCTACTCCTCACAAAATTTGCACCTCTCTTACCTTCCCAGAACTCCTCTTCAAAAATCCCAAACATGTGGCCTCCCAGAGTTTCCCTCCGAAACATCTTATGCTGTGCAGTCTGGGATCGGTATTCCTTACAAGACCTGGCTAAAAAGAATTAATGGACGAATGAGTGAATGACCAAATGTAGGAATGAATAAATGAACTTCCTGTGTTTTTGGTGACAATTAACAGCTTCTTATCCTTCAGCTTAAAAATGCCACCTTTTTGCTAGCACATGTGGCTACATTTGAGAATCTTTCAGAACTTTTCTGTTTGTTTATGGTTCCTGTTTGCAAAGTTTCAAACTTTAAATGAAAATGAATCCCTCTGCAAGGCAAGATTATAGTTAAAGTAACGAAAAAATCAATCCTTTCTTATGTTAAGAGAATTATGCATTGCTCAACGGATATTCAGCTCTATTTAGAACTTAAAAAGTGGCTATCTTTCCACTGGAACTTATTGATTTATTGTCCACTATATCAAAGATGGATAAAGGACAATATGGAAAATAAAATACATGTTTAAAGAGTTTCAAAAGCAATTTTAACACACAGGAATGATGTTGAGCCTAAGATGCTACCACCTAGACAAGGAAAAATAGTCTGAGTAGCTGCCAACATGACTGCTGCTCTACCAGCAGGTATATTATAGCAGGGATGGTCATCAGGAATGACAGGAATGCCTCCCTCCCTACCCCTCAATCCATAGTTTTAATGTGACAATAAGGGTCTTGGTATCCACAGATACACTTACAGGACAAGTTACATTTAGGGTACCTGTTTTGATAATAGTCAATAGCTACTGGTACTTAAGCACAAAAGGTATTTAAGCTAAGGAGACCATGTTGAAATATGAATTATTTAAGAAGTTAAAAGCTTTGTAGATACTGGAGGACCAATTTGTGGTTTTGTACTTTCGGAAGTAAAGTTATAAAATAATTTTTAACAAAATGATAATAATGTGATAATCTCTATCTCCATCTTGTAATTTTTATTCAATTTGAATCTTGCATCTCCAACTCCCTATAAGTCATTTCTCCCTGATAGCTTCTTCATTGTCACTTAAAACTCTACATGCCCACTTATTAAATCATTTACTGACCAAATTTGCAACTTTTCTTTCTCTGTTATGCAATCTCAGTTTGGAAGGAACTCGAAGTCTTATCCAACTTCTATCTTACCAATAATACTTTCTTCAGCAATCTCAACCCCACCCAGATTCTTCTGAATCCTTCTAGTATGGGGGAATATACTACCTCCTAAGGTAGACCTTGCACTTATGGATAGCTATAATTTTCAGAAAGTTTATATACATAGGTATCCATATATCTGTGAGTCTATATGTATATGTGTGTGTACATGTATATGTGCATATATATAATATGCATGTGTGTATGTGTGTGTGAATTTTTTTTACGGGTGGCCTAAATCTGCCTTTCTTGTTAACTTTCTTCCTCCTTTTGTTTCTCCTTCCACTTATTTCTACAATATGGGTCCAAGAAGTTTCCATATAATTCCTCTTCCACATGCAGTCCAAATATTTGAATATTGTTATCATGTACCTTTGTCTTCTCAGGGCTAAGTATTCCTAGTTCCTTTAACTCATCATATATGGCATGACTCCTAGTTCTCCTTTCTTCCCAGTCACCATCCTATGGATATAATTCAGTTGTCTATACTTTTTTTTTCTTCCAGATGGGGTCTTATTAAGTAATAGAATTGAGGAACAATCATCCCCCTCCTTCTGCCCATTGCTACTGTTAATTTAGCAAAGGCAGGTGAGGAATCAAAGGAGCACAATGGATACAGTGTTGGACTTGGAATTAGGAAGACCTATGTTCAGATATTACTGTGGACATATACTAGCTACTTGACCCTAGGCAAGTCATTTAAAGCCTCTCAGCTTTAGTTTCCTCATCTAAATACTGAGAAAATAATAACATCAATATGCTAGAGTTGTGGGATCAAATGAGATAATATATAAAACACTTTACTGAATTTAAAATGCCATGTAAAATCTAGCTAATTACTATAGCATTAACTTTTTTCTTGTTTGCTATACCATATTTGTTAATTTATATTAAACTTGCAGTCCATAGTATCAGATTTATTTTTGAACCCCCAAGTGTAAATTTTTAAATTTATTTCTATCAGGTACATTTTTTCCCCTATTTTATATGGGACATTAGCTGGCACAGTGGATACAATATTGGGTCTAGAGTCAGGAAGATGTGAGATTAAAGTTGGCTGCAGAGATTTACCGGTTGTATGACCCTATTTAAGTCACTCAACCTCTGTTCATCTCAATTTTCCCATCTGTAAAATAAGGATAATAATAACACCTAACTCTCAGGGTTGTTGTGAGAATCATATGAGACAATAATTATAAATTGCTTAGCACAGTCTGTGGCACATAGTAAGCATGATATAAATGTTAGTTATTATTGTTGTTGATAATGATGATGATAATGATGATGATGATGATGACGATTACATTTGATTTAGCTCAGCATTTCAGTGTGTCAACATATTTTTGGAAACTCTCTAACCAACTCAGAAGATATTTCTTTTGCTTTGAGTGAATTACAACTTTCATGATAATTTTATTTCTGCATCTACTTGGCATGATAAAAATTTTGAAAAATAGTGGACCAAGGAAAAATCATGATGAAATATCATTAAAGACCAATCTATGACATTCATCCATTAATGACCACTTTGAGTCTCATCATTCAATCTGTTCTTAATTTGTATAACTTTATCGTTCTCAGTCCATATCTCTCCATCTTTTCCAGGATGATGTCAAGACTGTCAAAAGCTTTGCTGAAAGCTTATTATGATTTATAGTTAGTATTTACATAGAACCTACTACATGACAAGCACCATGCTATAATTATGGAGTTAGGTGGTATTATTATCCCCACTTTACAGCTTAGGAACCTGAGACAACAAAAGTTTAAAAAAAATTCTGCCCAAGGTAACACAGCTGGTAAGTGTCTGAGGCTGGATTCGAATTCAAAACTCCCTGACTCCAGATCTGATTTTCTATCCATTTTTCAACCTCTCTGCCTCCATCTATAGGAATGCTTGATCTAGCACACTAGTTCTGTCTTTTGTTGCTTTATTCATTTTTTTATTATAATTTTTTGTTACCTTTTTATTTTCTTTGGTCCAAACCTGTGGTTTCATAGGTATGGGTAATTTCTAATAAGGAAACTTCTTATATCAGTGTAACTTAATTGTTCTCCACAGTTGTTTCTTAGAGAATTTTTTGGGTAGTGAAAGGTTAAGTGATTTGCCTACAGTTACACAGCCATAGTAAGAGGCAGAATTAAACACCTCTCACTAGATTCTAGGCTAGATCTATCCACTATGCCACAGTAGTTATGCAGTTTAAAAAAAAGAAAAAAGAAATGAAGATAGTGGAGTAAAACCAGTGACCTGCTTGAGCTCTCCCTCAAACCCCTCCAAATACCTATAAAAATGGCTCTAAACAAATTCTAAAGCAGCAGAACTCACAGAAAGACAGAGTGGAACAAATTTACAGCGGAAGAGATAAGAAAGGTATATTGCACCAGACTAGGAGAGAAACACAGTTTGGCATGGACACTCAGGCCTAAGCTAACCTGGAACAGGCCTCAGAGACTGAATTGTGGGCAGCTGTGGTGATTTCCTGACTTCTCAACCCATTAATGCTAAAGAAAACTTAGAAGGTCAATAGGAAAAGTCTGTGTCTGCAGTGAAAGAGAAGAATGGTCCCAATCCCAGTCCCCACATAGCCACAGGGTGGCAGCTGCTTCCTGAGCTTCAGGCCCACAGACTGAGGGGGAATCAAGTGGCTGATGAGAGAGGGACTACAGGGATCTCTTTGCTGGTGCTAATGTGGGAATCTCTTGCTTTGCCAGTGGTTGGATCTGGGTCACAGTTCTTGGTGGTGGTCCTGGAGCAATGAGGAGTGCTGAAATGTTGCAGCTTGTACTGGCTGTTGAGTAGAAATACTCCTCATAGTTCCAAGACAGAAAAGAGTGTTTCTGGTCACTCATAGACCAGAGCACAGGCCAAGAAAGGAGTAAACACCTTGACCTTGAGATCATATCACCTTGGAAGAACTGAAAATTTACATATCTCAAGAAATATCTCTGAAAACAGCTGCACAAAACCCTCAAAGTTTGGGACAGTACATTCTCCACACTGGAAACAGACCCCTACCTTAACAAAGAGTTTATAACTCAAGTAATTGTCTGGTATCATGAGCAAGCAGCTCAAAAAGAGTCAGACCATAGAATCTTACTTTGGTGACAAAGAAGATCAAAACATACAACCAGAAGAAGACAACAAAGTCAAAGCTCCTACATCCAAAGCCTCCAAGAAAAATATGAATTGGTCCCAGGCCATGGAAGACCTCAAAAAGGATTTTGAGAAGCAAGTAATGGAAGTAGAGGAAAAACTGAGAGTGACACAAGAAAAATCATGAAAAAACAAGTCCACAGCTTGCTAAAGGAGACCCCCCACAAAAAGAAAGACAGAAGAAAATAACACCTTAAAAAAATAGGCCAACCCAAATAGCAAAAGAGGTCCAAAAGGCCAATGAGGAGAAGAATACCTTAAAAAGCAAAATTGGCTAAATGGAAGAGGAAGTCCAAAAGCTTCCTGAAGAAAATATTTCCTTAAAATTTAGAATGGAGAAATTGCAAGCTAGTGACTTTATAAGAAATCAAGACACTGTAAAACAAATCCAAAAGAATGAAACAATATAAAACAATGTGAAATATCTCATTGGAAAAACAATTGACCTGGAAAATAGATCCAGGAGAGAGAACTTAAAACTTATTGGACTATCTGAAAGCCATGATCAACAAGAGAGGCTAGATATCATCTTTCAAGAAATTATCAAGGAAAACTGCCCTGATATTTTATAACCAGAAGGCAAAATAGAAATCTAAAGAATCTACCAATCACCTCCTGAAAGAGATAACCAAAGGAAAACTCCTAGGAATATTGTAGCCAAATTCCATAGTTCCTAGGTCAAGGAGAAAATATTGCAAGCAGGCAAAAAGAAACAATTCAAGTATTATGGAAACACAATCAGGTAAAACAAGATTCTGCAGCTTCTGCATTAAGGGACCACCGGGCTTGGAATATAATATTCCTTGGGCAAAGGAGACAGGATTACAGCTAAGAATCACCTACCTAGAAAAACTGAGCATAATCTTGCACTTTCAATGGGAATATGGACATTCAGTGAAATAGAGGGCTTTCAAGCATTCTTGATAAAAAGACCAGAGCTGAATAGAAAATTTGACTTTTAGATACAAGACTCAAGAGAAACAAGAAGAGGAAAATAGGAAAGAGAAATTGTAAGAGACTTATTAATGTTGAACTGTTTACATTCTTCATGGAAAGATGATATTTGTAACTCATGAGTCCTTTGTCAGTATTATAGTAGTTGGAGGGAAAAAATTATATGTATATACATAGATAGGTAGATAGCACAGGATGAGTTGAAGATGAAAGGTTGATATGTGGAGGATAAAATTAAGGGGTGAGAGAGCATTACATGGAGAGAAGGAGAAAGGGAGAGGTAGAATATAATAATTATCTCACATAAATCAGACAAGAAAAGACTTTTACAGTGGAGGGGAAATGGGGGAAGGCAAGAGGGAATGAGTAAATCATATTCTCATCAGATTTAGCTTAAGGAGGGAATAATATACACACTTAATTGGGTATGGAAATCTATCTTACCCTACAGGAAAATAGTGGGGGGGAAGGAGACATAGAGCAGGGAGATCATAAAGGGGAGGGCAAATTAGGGGAGGGGATAATCAGAAGCAAACACTTCTGAGGAGGGACAGGATCAGAAGAGGGAATAGAATAAATGGGGGGCAGGATAGGATTAAGGGAAATACAGTTAGTTTTTCACAATATGACTACTATAGAAGTGTTTTGCATAACTACACAGGTATAACCTGTATTGAGTTGCTTGCCTTCTCAGTGAGGGTCGGTGGGGAGGGAGGAAGGGAGAAAATTTGCAACCCAACTTTTTAAAAACAAAAGTTAAAAAAAAATGTTTTCACATGCCACTGGGAAATAAGATACACAGGAAATGGGGCATAGAAATCTATCCTACCCTACAGGAAAATTGAAGGGAAAGGGGATAAGAGAAGGGGGGGGAATAGAAGGGAAGGCAGATTAGGAGATGAAGTATTCAAAATGCATGCCATCTTAGGGTGGGGGGAGGGATGAGTTAAGGAGAAAATTTGGAACTCAAAATCTTGTGGAAGTGAATGTTGAAAACTAAACATAAATAAATTAATTTTTAAAAATAAAAGAAAAAATACAAAAAAAATTAAATGTAATTATTCTTCAATAGCTGGTTCCTTACAAACCAAATTGCCTATGCCTGTTAGAGATCACTATTTCCCTTTCTAACTCACAAGTGAGTCTTTTGATGATGATTCCTTAAACTACTATTAAACAACAGACACATTTTCTAAATCACCATTTCCCTTATTCAGAAACAAAATCTTTGTTATTTTAATTTTTCTCAATCTCCTTCATCTGCTATTTTGAAATGATCTTCATACTATGTTTATATTTCTTTTGAATTATTTCTGTTTCTTTTTTTTCAATACTATTAATCTCAGACTTGTGGAAGCTATTATCATTTCTTTGCTTGGACTAATGCAATCACCTGCTAACTGATCTTTTTGCCTCTATCCTTTACCAGTCTGGATTTATTTCATATTTTGATGCCAGATTATATCACTTCTTCAAGGATCTGTAATTTTGTGTTTACTATTGCAAATGATATAGATAATAACACTTTGTTTCACAAAGCTTAGTAAATTTTATGTCATTTGATCATTATAACAACATTGGAAGATTAGTGCTATTATTACTCACATTTTACAGATGAAGAAACTAAGGCAGAGAGCTGGTTAAGTGACTTGCCCATGGTCACCCAGCTAGTAAATGCCTGAGACCAGATTTTACCTCAAGGCTCCCAGATTCAAACCTTATGAACTGTGTCTCCTACCTGGCTAGATTGATATTCATATGAAATTGTTGTGAAAGGAAAAAAAATGTCAAATATGGGAACCAATCTTTTGGCCATAATACATTCTATTCCTCATAAATATCAATCTCAGATGATAGATACATAGATACATACAAACTCACGTTTGTGTATGTTTGTATACTTTACATATATTTTCTCTCAATTTATATATGTTCACATTACTTCTAGTAAAATCTAAAGTACTTAAGGGCAGGGACTGATTCGTTTTGATCTTTATATCAAAGATCCAGCATTCCTTATCTGTAAAATGGGTACAATATCACATGAACTATTTACTTAATAAGGTTTTTGTAATGATTAAGTGAGATCATGTATGTAAAATATTGTTTAAGGCTTAACAATTTAGTAAATAAGAACAATATAAACACTAAGGATACATTACACTATGTTATGTACTAGAAACATATTTTCTTAAGATCTGGGCAAGTGAAGATAAAGCCTTGATCATGGAAAAATAAAATACTAGAATCTCATTTTGGAGCAAGAGAGCATATTTCCGAGTGGAATGTATTTCCTTCCTTTTTTTTTTCCAAAATGTGAGAAGCTCAGTATCAATCATTAGGTTGTTTTTTTTTTTTCTAAGTAGATTTATTTTGGATGTTGGCTACTGTCATCATCATCAAATGTGGTCATAAGTTTTTAAATTATCCTTACATGTGTGGTGATTTTCTAGTGCAGCACGATTTAAAGCTTGGCTGTTAGATTCCAAATCAAGGTTATTAAGTATATCCAAGGACAGATTTGGAGTTCACATTTAAGTTCCTTGACTGTGTAGGATTAAGATAGGAGGGAAAAAAATAACATTCTAATAATTGAAAAAATATATGGTGGATTTCAAGTGGATAGATACTACCTGGTAGGGCCACATTTGGAGTTATACTCAGTTCTCAGCACCATATTTTAGGAAGAACATTGACAAATTGGAGTATATACAAATGAGAGCCAATAGGATGACAAGGAGAGAGAAAATTCATGATACTGGGACTAGCGAAGGAAGTGTGGTTATTTATTTTAAAGAAGGGAAAACTTGGGCTCAAGTGGAAGGAGATTAGGTTATTTGCAGTATTTAAGGGGTGCTTTACAGAAAATAGATCAGACTAGTTCTGCTTGTCTGTCAGGCCGAAATGGGGTGATAGGTGGGAGTCACGCAGAAGTTAGATGTTATTCTAATAATTAGAGATATATATATATAAATAGAATCAGTTACTTCAGAAGGTTTCCCCTCACTGGAGATCTTCAGATAGAAATTGGATGGGTCCTTGTTAGAGTTTCTGTAGGCGTGATTCCTCTTCAGAATGAAGTTGAATTAAATGATTCTGAAAGCCTTATTTTGGGGGCAGCTAGGTGCTGCAGTGGATAGAACACTAGCCCTGAAGTCAGGAGGACCTGAGTTCAAATCCTGCCTCAGACAAAACCCTTGACACTAGCTATGTGATCCTGGGCAAGTCACTTAACCCCAATCACCAAAACAAACAAACAAACAAAAGCCTTATTGTATTCTCAGATTCTGCAATGACATGACTATCCAAATACTGACTGGCATATTTGGTGTTTCCAGTGATTGAGTGATTTGAGCAAAGGCCAAAAGTGATATATGTGTGCAAACCTGTGAGTTTTTGACTCTGATGGAGAGACATACTGCTCTGCATCAGGGTAAATTATTTTGTTCCTGATGTGATGGGAACTCTTAAAGTTTGCTTGTTTGTATTACACAGTTCTGCCCTTAGTGAGTGTTGAAGAAAGAAGATTTATAATTAACTATGGCATAACAGAGTCAAAAAAAATCTCAGAGCTGGGATCTTATTTGTTCAATTTTATTTATCCAAAAGTTGTTATCATGTCATGTTCCCCATTAGACTGTGAGCTACCTTAGAACAGAAATTGTTTTTGATTTCCTCCTTCCTTCCTATCTTTTGCCTTTCTTTGTATCCCTAGCATTTAGCACTGTGCCTGTAACATAGCAGGTGTTTAATAAATTGTACTTGACTTAATGTAAGGGAGCTCAGAAATCAGTCGGTATGGCTTTACAACATTCCTAGCATGTGATCATCTAAAATCTGTGTGAAACCTACTATTGATAATGAAAGCATTATCTAAAATATGAGTCAAATTCACTTTTGACAAATTCAGCGAGTGAAAGAGCATAGAAGTGTCTGGAGGAATGCCATTTTACCTAGTTGACCAATGCTTCTATCTACTATGAGAAAGGCATATACAGTTGGACCTTAGCAGCCACTTACCTAGTAACAAGGAAAACCCTAGGGAATGATGGTCTTGGCAAGTCTTTCCAGTAGTTTAAGCCCTAGGCTGCAAGGCTGACATATGAGATGGCCTTGAGACACAGGGCAGAGAAGATCTTCATCTACACTAATTACTAAGTAGTATCCATGGATCTGACCAATGATTTGGGGGTCTGCAAAACCCCGGGACTAGACCAAACAAAGCTTTCCCTTTGGGGTCAAGTCCAGTGGAGGAATTTTGCTCATGCCCCCCACTATAGACAATTGTACCCATCAGAGATATCATAAGTTAAACAACCAAGTTGGAGCCATACGAAAAACAGTGAAGTTGGGGAGTAAGTATATTGAAATACAGACCATAGGGTAGTAACACCACAGTGTCCTGGGTACAGGCCGTGTCCCCCACAGGCCTCTGTTCCTGGCCAATTGGGTTCCTGCCATTTGAAACACTCACCTAAATTAAATGATTCTCAATCTCTTCCTAACAAGTAAAACAGTCTTCTCCAGTTTCAGGGAAAGAGATCCAACAATGCCAAACAACAGTTTTGTCATTATGCACTTGACTCTTTTGGGAGGCTGGACACCCAATAGTCATGTCTGTGATTAATCAATGCTGCCCTGGGAAGGTTTTCTGCTAAAGCGGTTTCGAAAATACAACTCCAGGGGGTGTGTGTGGGAGGGGGGGATTTAATAAGAATGAATTGTCTTTGTACATAATTCCAGTTCACCCTCTCTAGCCCTTCCTTACCTTTTCACCAAGGCAGAATTACTTCGGCTTCAATGTCCTTGTCACCTCAGAGGCCTCCATACACCCTGGAGAGGAAAGTTCCACCACGATTAACAGAATTCCTTCCCACAGGGATGGTTCAGAAAACTCCTCAGCAAGAGCTTGAGGGACTAAAAATGATTATTGGAAGGCAATTGCTTTCTAATAGCATGGGGGTTTTAGAATAGAAAGGCCCTATGTAACTATAGTGGGTATGTATTTATGTGGAAAACGGTCTCTTAGGTAATTCTTAGTCCCTGTGTAGGGATGAGAGGGTCTTTATTTAGTTTATGTGGAAGAATGGGTCACTTCCTCCACAGAGGACTCTATGTGGGCAAAGGTTTTTGTATTATTTATGACTCTGGGGGAGGGGGAGGTTTTGTTGGTTAAGCCAGAGAATATCGAGTGGGTAGTAGTGTTGGGAGAACCTTGGTTATCAAGTGAAATTGGAACACTTTACAATGCAAGAGGTTTATGGCCTCTTCTCCACCTTATTGTAATTGACCCTGATGCATGATGAGGAATCAACTACAACAAAAGTGTCATCATCTTTGCTGTGGCCTTAATGTCCTGATGCTTTGTACTACTCATCACCGCCACTTTATATGAGAAAAAGGATCCTATTATCCTGGAAGTGTCATGATCTGCACTCTGTCTATGATATTCCCAGTGCTCCTCTTGTTCACGGTCACCAACCTGTATAAGGATGCCCCCCATGATCTGCAAAGATATAACAATACTCACTATGCAGAGTAGATCATTGAGATTCTAAGCTTAGAACTTCTGATGGGAAGAGGTAAAAAAGTAGGTTATCTCTCTGTCTCCATCTCTCCCTCTGTCTCCCTTGCTTCATCTTTCTCCTTCTACCTTCCCCCCTTTTCCCTTCTCCCTCTCCTCTTTTCTCCTCTTCTCCTCCTTCTTTCTCCATCCCCCCTCTTTCCCTTCTTTCTCCCTCTCTCTCTCTGTTGCTGTCTTTCTCACCCTTTTCTCTCTCCTCTTTGTCCTTTCCTCTCCTTTCTCCCTGTCTCTTCCCCTTCCATCATCCTTCTCCCTTCCCCATCCCACCATCCCTTTCCCTTCCCATTTCTATTCCTCCCTCTTCCTTATCTCCTGTTCTCTCTCTCTCTCTCTCCTCTCTCTCTCCTCTCTCTCTCTCTCTCTCTCTCTCTCTCTCCCTCTCTCTCTTTTCTCTACCCCTCTCTTTCTGATGACTCACCCCCCTTTTTTTGCATTCTCCCTTATTATTGGTCATGTCAGGAGGATTATCCACTAAAATCCCTGAAAGCAGTAAACTCTTAGAAATTCTTCTGCATGACACTTCATACCTTGATCCATAGGGATGTTGTATGGTACCACTTCCCTGCAATAGAGATTAATTTTCCCTAAAAAGCAACAAAGCTGTGTGGTGTACTGATTGACCAGTATTGCTTTTTGATATATCTTCCTGGTCTCATTCAGTTCACACAGCTTCATGGCATTAAAAATATGTTCATACATTGAATCTGGGGAATGCTAACTTCGGGGATTTCAGAAGACCGTAACAGTCAGTTTGCCCTGCACTGCTAACCTGATAATTTTCCATATGGAAAAGTAAGGGAACCCTTTGTAAAGAGCATAAGTGACACTGTAGTTTTTATATATTCCCTTAAGGTGTTTGAGGAAGCAAACTTCTTTATTAACTCTTTTTTATTAACTTTTTTTTATTAACTCTTCTTTGATTTGCAAGTACCTCATTAGGTCCGAAGAGTGATGGTATTAGAGCCACTTGTAATAGCAGGTTACAGAAGCCCAGATTTCATTTTCATGGGCTCTGAAGAGAATTTGCCACTTTTGTCTGGAGTGACAAGAGAAAAAGTTACAGTTTTTCCACATCCAGTCTATGGGGAATCAAAATCATGGCTATGATTATCAAAACAGAAGCATTAATATTTCTATATCAAATGAACACTCATTAAGTGCTTACTATATGTCACGCACTATGTTAAACTCTGAGTATAAAAATTAGCCAGGACTTTCTTGGGCCTGAATATCCTAGACTCACACTGCTATCACTCCCACTGAGATTTGTAGGCATACTCCTGAGAGTTCTGAGTATCTTTCTTTAATTCTGTCAATTCCAGGCTCCATTGTGAATATTCTGTTTTCCTCTCTAGCCTTATGGCTAGTCGCCAATGATTAATATACCAATTCTCTTTAACCTAGTATAATAAATTATCTTCAACAAAAGGATATTTGCTATAAAGATACAGCAGTAACTAAAACTTGAGCATGTCCCTCAAACACATCAAGGACACTCTCTTTTAGTTTCCTTACATCCCCTTAGTTTTCATGGGGAGTGGGCTCAAACAGCAGTTTGTAACAACACTGGCATAGAAGACAAATTTCCCTGGACCAAACTGGACAAGTAAACTGGTGCTGGGGAAAGCTGTATGCAGATCAGTGAGGTTTCAGACTCAGAACTGAAGCCAAAGCATATTTTATACATTCCAGGAAGGATTCCAAAGCTGAAAGTTGATGTCTTCATTTCTGTAAAAGACATTTCCTCACTCACAGGACAAGATTTAGAGTTGGAAGGGAACTTAGAGGCCATCTCGTCCAACCTGAAGTCCAAAGAGGTTAAGTGATTGCCCCAGTGTCACATCGATAGTAAATCACAGAACCAGGATTTGAACCTATACTCTTACTTCAAATCCAGCACTAGATCTACTGTACTCATTTTCTGAATCTGATCTGAGCCTTTTTCATCCATCATTATTGTTCAGATTCCACCCCACTCTTTATTCTATATCCTGCCTCTGCCAAATTGATGCAGGTTAGGGCCAGTGAAAGGAGACAGCAAAGTGCACAAAAATTTGAAGTTTCATCATTGTCCATTTTTTGGCCATCACAATTGATCTATTCATTATTTGGAATTTTGTTCTCTCTTGTGAAGGATACACCAAAGAGTTAGTTTTCCTTTGAGCAGTGCTCTAAATTTCATAAGGGTATAGATGTCATAGACTGCATCAGTGTATTATTTTTCTTCCTATAAATGTGTTTGCTGATACTCTAGCAAAGGGGAGAAATAATAAAAAATAAGATATTTAGACAGTTTTTAAATTTTAAAACTATTTTATTTTAAATGACCCTAGAAGCCAATGGAGATGAGAGAAAAAAGACTTGGTATAGTTAACTGAGACAATGAGTGAAATGTAAAGCCAAAATAAACATAAAAAATCTAATGACAAAGCATGATACTGCCACTGAATGTACAGTCTATTGATTAAATCTGCTTCCTAATGAAAATGATTTGAAAGAGAAGCTTGAGAGAGCCATTTTATAACAAAGTCAAAGAGAGGAGAATGCATGTCTGACATTGCTGAAGTATGCATTCTTTCTCTATTCATTCTCTACAATGTGTGACCTTCCTCAAAATTTTTAATATTTTATGTTTTTTCAAATAAATGTAAAAATTTTAATATTCTTTTTATTTTTTTTAATTTTAAGCTTTAAATTCTCTCCCTCCTTACCCACACCATCAATGAGAAGGAAAGGAATTTGATATAGGTTATTTGTTGTTGTCATTGTTTTTCAGTCCTTACTCCACATTTAGGGTTTTCTTGGCAGAGATATTGGAGTGGTTTGCCATTTCCTTCTCCAGCTAATTTTTACAGCTGAGGAAACTGAGGCAAGTAGAGTTAAATGACTTTCTCAAAGTCACATAGCCAGTGTCTGAGGCCAGATTTGAACTCATTAAGATGAGTCTTCCTGACTGTAGGCCCACAACTCTATTCACTGAGCCACCTTGCTGCCCATTGATAGAGATTATACACTTCATCAAACTTGTGATCACACGTTAGTTGTATTATCCTGTGTGTTCCCATATGTACACACTAAAAATAGCTTGAGTTTTGCTATCAAAAGGAATTTATAAATGAAAGATTGGGGAAAATGCACTATTTTATTCAAATAGTTCAACCAAATATGTTTCTTAGGATATAATAGTAGATATGATATAGAGAGAGCTTTAAGGTTCACAAAGAATTTTTCCATGTATTTTTGAAGATTTTTTTTCCATCTTTGCAACAGCTTTATCATGTATGTGTTGTTATTATCCTCTTTTTTTTTTTTCACAACAACCTCTTATCAGTATCTGTGTGTTGCTTTGGTGGAGAAATGCAAATGTGAGTCTCCATGAAAGAAGAGATGACCCATTGTGATGTGTGAAGACAGTATATTTTCTAAAAAGGAGAATTCCCAGAGGAAAATCATTCCCGACATATGTACTGGTACAGTTTCCCAATTTGAAGGTTTCCTTTTTCCTGTCTGATACACATTTCTAGTATCACAGTCCTCTCTCTCACCTCCCATGCCTCATGTGACAAAGCTAGCTTTTCTCATTCAATCCTAAAGTAACAAATACCAAAAAACTAGTGCTTTTTTTTCTGTATATGTCTCAAACAGGAGAATTGATGAGAATTTCTTTTTTTTTTTCCTTTCTCTAGGATTCATCCCTTTTGTATAATGGCATTTGCCCCATAATCCAAATGGCCTAACCTAATGGAAGAAAATCAGAATCAGAAAAGAAAGGAAAGATGCTTTATATAATATATGTTTTCTTCTTCCAAATTTTAACAAGTTAGATCTCTTGAATTCTCTGCACAAGAGCATACTAAATGATGTAACACTCAAATCCTCAAGAACATTGAGTATACATCCTCTCCCTTGCTATTTATTTAATATTGATGGTATCATTTTTTAGGGTCTAATTTTCGGTACTGCTTTGTAGGGTATCTCTTTTAAAAAGCTGATTATCTAAATATTTCAGTCCTTCACCTGTCACCCTGGGTACTAGACAACTACTTCAATTCTTTTGAGTTGAAAGAGGCTTTAATCTAAATGCTAATTCAATAAATAACATATTAAATACACAATAAAAAACAAACTAATATTAACTAATCTGAAAACTTGCTCTTGGAACCTTCAAACTGTCCAGAGATTTGGCATATTTCAGTGAATCACTGTGGAGCAAACAGATTCTCCCATATCACACTACTGTTTTATATTTATTTATTTAAATTTTATTAATTTATTTTGATTTATCAACAATCACTTCCATATGCTTTTGAGTTCAAAATTTTTCTCCCCTTTCTCCCCACCACCCTCCCCAAGACAGCGCATAATTGATATAGGCTTTACATTTACATTCCTATTAAACATATTTTCACATTATTGAAGGTGTAAGTAAAAATTAAAACCAATAGGAGGAACCATCAGAAAGATGAGACAAAACTCAACAGAAGGTAAAAATAAGTGATAGTGATTCCACTTTCATAGTTCTTTCTTTGGATGTGGACAACATTTTCCATCCGAGGCCTCTGGAGATATCTTAGATCCTTGTAATGCTGAGAAGGGTTCAGTTTAACAATATTAGTCATCGCATAACGTGGCTGTTGTTGTGTACAAAGTCCTCTTGGTTCTGCTCACTTCACTCAGCATTGGACCATATAGGTCTTTCCAGGTTTTTCTGAAGTAAGCCTGTTCATCATTTCTTATAGCATAATATTCCATTACATTCATATACCACAACTTGCTCAGCCATTCCCCAATTGCTGGACATACTCTCAATTTCCAATTCTTTGCCACCACAAAAAGAGCTGCTATGAATATTTTTGTACATGTGGGTCCTTTTCCCATTTGTTTCATCTCTTTGGGATATATCCCTAGAAGTGCTATTGCTGGATCAAAGGGTATGCACATTTTTGTAGCCCTTTGGGCATAATTCCAAATTGTTCTACAAAATGTTTGGATCATTTCACAATTCCACCAACAATATATTAGTGTTCCCATTTTCCCACATCTTCTGCAACATTTCTCATTTTCCTGTTTTGTCATGTTGGCCAATGTGATGTGGTACCTCAGAGTTGTTTTGATTTGCATTTCTCCAATCAATAATGATTTAGAGCACTTTTTCATATAACTATAGATGGCTTTAATTTCTTCATCTGAAAACTGTCTGTTCATAGCCTTTGACCATTTATCAATTGGGGAATGGCTTGTGTTCTTACAAATTTGTCTTAATTCTCCATATATTTTAGAAATGAGTCCTTTATCAGAGAGACTGGTTGTAAAAATTCTTTCCCAATGTTCTACCTTCCTTCTAATCTTAGTTGCATTGGCTTTCTTTGTGCAAAAACTTTTCAATTTAATGTAATCAAAATTATCCATTTTGCTTTTCATAATGTCCTCTATCTCCTGTTTGGTCATGAATTCTTCTGTTCTCCATAGATCTGATAGGTAAACTATTCCTTGTTCTCCCACTTTACTTATGGTATCAGCCTTTATAGCTGAGTCACGAACCCATTTTGACTTTATTTTGATATATGGTGTGAGATTTGGGTCTATGCCTAGTTTCTCTCATACTCTTTTCCAGTTTTCCCAGCAGTTTTTTTCAAAGAGTGGGTTCCTATACCAGAAGCTGGGGTCTTTGGGTTTCTCAAATAATAGATTACTATAGTCATTGACTACTGTGTCTTGCATATTTAACCTATTCTACTGATCCTCCTCCCTATTTCTTAGCCAGTACCAATCAGTTTTGATGATTGCAGCCACGTACTGCTGAGAAAGAAAAGTATATTCCTTTCTATCCCCATTCAGTTTTCTCCAGAGGTCTATCATACCTAACTTTTCTAATGTTCTATTCACCTCCTTAACTTCTTTCTTGTTTATTTTGTGGTTAGATTTATCTAGTGCACGGGGGGGAGGTTCAGGTCCCCCACTAGTAGAGTTTTGCTCTCTGTTTCTTCCTGTAACTCCCTGAACTTCTCCTCTGAGAATCTTGATGCTATACCATTTGGTGCATATGTATTTAGTAATGATATTATTTCACTGTCTATGATGCCTTTGAGTGGGATATAATTTCTTTCCTTATCTCTTTTGGTTAGATCTATTTTTGCTTTTGCTTTGTCTGAGATCAGGATTGCTACCCTGCTTTTTTCACTTCGGCTGACACATAATATATTCTGCTCCAGCCTTTTACCTTTACCCTGTATGTGTCACTCTTTTTCAAATGTGTTTCCTGTAAACAACATATTGTAGGATTATGGTTTTTAATCCATTCTGCAATCCATTTCTGTTTTACAGGAGAGTTCATCACATCCACATTCACGGTTAAGATTACTATCTGTGTCTTTTTCTCCATCCTTTTTCCCCCTATTTATGCTTTTCTTTCTCCTTTTTCCTTTCTCCCCTTCACTAGTGTTTTGCTTTTGACCACCACCTCCTTCTGTCCCTCCTCCCTTTTATTATCCCTTTCCCTTTTCTTCCCTTTACTCTTACTGCTATTTATACCAGGAATGCAGGATGGTTCAATATTAGGAAAACTATCAGCATCATTGAGCATATCAACACCAAAACCAACAGAAACCACATGATCGTCTCAATAGTTGCAGAAAAAGCTTTTGATAAAATACAACAGCCATTCCTATTAAAAACACTAGAAAGCATAGGAATAAATGGAGTCTTCCTTAAAATAATAAATATCCCTCCCTTCTTTCCCCCTCTCCCTTTTATTTCCCCCTCTCTTTTCTTTCCCCTTTTCCCTCCTACAGCCTACAGGGCAAGTTAGATTTCTATACCTAACTGATTATGTTATGCCCTTCTTGAGCCAAATCTGATGAGAATAAGGTTCAAACAATGCTCCCCTCCCCTTCTTTCCCTCTGCTCTAATAGGATTTTGTGTCTTTTCCTGTAATGTAATTTACTCTTGTCTACCTCCTCCTTTCTCAGTACATTTTCTAAGATCACATTGATCCACTTATTTGGATCCATTTAATTCACTTTATTAGATTTTTTTTTTATCATTACACCAAAGTCAACTAATATCCATCCCCTTTATGCATACTCCTTTAACATGGTGTAATAACAATACAGTTCTCAAGGGTTGCAAGTGTCATATTCCCTTGTTGGGGTTTAAACAGCCTCCCGCCCCTTAACAACACTTTGTATCTTTCTGTCCCATTTACTTTTTTATGTCCTTCTTGAGTCCTGTACTTGAGGATCAAATTTTTTGTTGAGCTCTGGTCTTTTTATCAGGAAAGTTTGAAAGTCTCCTATTTTGTTGAATATCCATCTCCTCCCTTGAAAAACAATGCTCATTTTTGCTGGGTAATTGATCCTTGGCTGCATTTCAAGCTCCTTTGCCTTACAGAATATCATATTACATGCCCTGTGGACTTTTCACGTAGAACTGCAAGGTCGTGTGTAATCCTGACTGTGGTTCCATGATATTTAAATTGTTTCTTTCTGGCTGATTGCAGCACCTTCTCTTTCATCTGGTAATTTTGGAATTTTGCTATTATATTCCTTGGCATTGTCAGTTTGGGATCTCTTTCAGGTGGTGAGTGGTGGATTCTTTCTATGGGCATTTTCCCTTCTGGTTCTAGGACTTCCAGCTCTCCTTTATGATTTCCTGAAAGATACTGTCCAGGCTTTTTTTTTTTCATCATGATTTTCAGGTAGTCCAATAATTTTTAAATTGTCTCTCCTGGCTTGATTTTTCAGGTCGGTTGTTTTATCAATGAGGTATTTTATGTTTTCATCTATTTTTTCATTTTTTTGTTTCTGTTTGACTGATTCTTGCTCTCTCATAGATACATTAGTTTCCATTTGTCCAATTCTAGTATTTAACAGATTGTTTTCTTCTGTTAGTTTTTGTACTTCCTTCTTCAATTGGCCAATTGTGTTTTTTAGGGACTTGTTTTCTTCAGTGTATTTTTTTTCCAACTGGCCAATTGTATTTTTGAAGGACTCTTCTACCTCTCTCATTTGACTATTAAAATCCTTCTTGAGCTCTTCTAAGAAGGCTTTTTGGGCTTCAGATTAGTTCAGCTTCCCTTTTATTGTTGCAGATGTGGGTTTGTTGACAATGTTGTCCTCTTCAGAATTTCTGTCTTGATCTTCACTCTCCTCATAATATGAATCTCTGGTTCATTTCTTTTTACTCATGGTGTTTCTTTATTCCCTGGCCTTTAAAGAGATCGAACTCTCCTGCTGGGGAACAGAGGGCACTGACCCAAGCTTCTTGTGTTGGGAGCCTAGGTCTTGGTCACTGGCTTTGTGTGCTGTGGCCTCTTATGTTGGCAATTGGAGGCTGTAGGTTTCTGGCAGCTTACCTTGTGTTGGCCTGGAAACAGCAAGGCTGGAACTTTCAGGCAATTCTAGGTTTCCTGCTTTTCTTTTCCTTTAGCTTTCCTCAGCTCCTTTCAGATGGGTGCTGCAGGGTGTTTATCTGCCTGGGGCCCCCTGCAGTGTTTTCTCCCTAGTTTCTGCTAATGCACTGGGAGATTTCTTTGCAGTGGAGTGTGGAGGCACCTAGTGGTTTTCTGAGCTGGTTTCCACCAATTCCCCCTGCCCTCACTGAGGCACTTGGAGGTCCACGTGTTGGTGTTTGCCTGTTCTACCACCTGGGCTTCAAGATTTCTTCACAATTGGAGGCTGCAGGGCTCTGACAGTTCACCTGGTGTTGGGCTGGAACCATCAAGGCAGGTATTTTAGAAGCTTTTAGGTTGCTTTCTTCACCTCCTTTCAGATGAATGCCACAGGGTACTTATCTGCCTGCGGCCCCTTGTAGTTCTGCCTCCCTTATTTTTGCTGACGCACTAGGAGACCAGTTTTCTGGGCTGCTGTACTGCTTCTCCCCGTCTTTCTTCTATTTCAGCTGCTCCAGGGTTTTTTTCTGGGGTGATATTTTCTGGGTTTTCAGAGGTTGATAGGGGAGAGCGAGAGTGACTGCATTTTAACTCTGCCTCTTGGCTCCTGGAAGCAGAAGTCCCAGTTCTTTTTTTTACTAAACCTATCCCACTGCTGTCTTATGTTGAGTTAACTGTCTCCTAAATTTTTAAAATATTTTTTCAGACAAACATGGCTCCTTCATCCCAAGTATATATATTTTTCCTACTGAATTTCAACTTCCTACATTCATCCTAATGTTATAATAAATAATAACCACCTTCAGCATTTACATAGAACTTTATGATTTAAAAAGTACTTACCAATATGTTTTTCTTCATTCCTCACAACAACTCTGGGAGTTACAGGTTATTAATATCCCCATTTCATAGATGAATAAACTAAGCCTGAGAGAGAGACTTGATCAGGGTCATATAGCTAGTAAGTATCTGCATGTCGATTTGAACTCTGGTCTTTATGATTCCAGATCTAGTACTCTATCCACTATGCCACCTAGTTGATACTGTAGTCAGCCAAGATTGTCTTGGTTCCTGACTGTCCTCTAAAATGTTAACTGGTGTTTCTGGATTAATGTTTTGCAAATTCAGCGAGCTTACCATCTATCTATGTCTTTGTCAAAATCACTGATAAATAAATTTTCAAGTGCAGAGCACTTTTTAAAATTTTTTTAAAATTTTAAGCTTTTTTAAATTTTAATGATACTGATATCATTCTAGAATCTCTGCAAAGTTGACCAAAAAGGAATATAATTATTTTGTCATAGATACTTTTTGGTGAATCTATTCTGACTCTTTATGAACACAGCTTCCTTTTCTGGATGCTTTCTATATCTTTTCGGAACCATGCTATAGAAATATCCCAACAAACAAAGTCAAGCTTATCCACTTATATTATTATTTTATCCATTTAACATTTGAGCAAATTGAGACTTAATGAAGTTGGTGACCTTCCTCAGACTTATATACCCACTAGGTGTTAGGGTAAGGATTTAAACTCAAGCATCATAACTCCAAGTTTGGTATTCTATGCACTTTTCTATGGTTACTCTCTCTGTTGTGGATCTAGGTATAAATAAGTTGTACAATGAGTGAAAAGAAGGACACCTTCATGGTCACTGAAGGTCCTTAGGCCTGTTAACTCACTATGGAGCTGTGACGTTTGAGTTGATCTAGATAACATTGAAATAAACATGTGTAGGTATGGAAGACATTCCAGCCATTAAGGAAAGATATCTCTCATCAAATACCCAAGAGACACCTAATTGTACTTGAGATGTATATATTCCTTCTCAAGTCTTTTAGGGTCAAATCACAGAAGAGCCTAAAATGGAAAACAGGAGTTTTTATTTGGGTTTTTTTTTTAATCCTATATTTAATAGTGAGTCACTGGATTTTGTTTCATGGATGACATAGTTCAACCTGTTCTATAGGAAAGTCACTTTGGTAGCTATATGGAGGATGGATTGTAGTGGGATAATGATTTGACCAAATTGAAGGCTAATGAACAAAAAACAAAGTTATATATGATTACAGCCTGAAGTAGAGTGTTGACCTTGTGATTAGAGAAAGGAGGATATATAGATACAATGTTGCAGAAGAAGAAAAAATTATATTCAACTTGTCATGTTGGGTGACTAAGAGTGTGGAGTGGAGGATGATACTGAAGTTGAGAACCTTGGTGACTGGATGATGATGTCCATAACAATAGTAGCAGAGTTCTGAAGAGGATTGGGCTTAGGGAAAAAGTCTGTTTTGAATATTTTGAGGTGAACATGACAAGTAACATTCTATTTCACATGTTCTGTAGGCAGTTTCCAATGTGGGACTAGAATATGAGACTAGAACTTAATCTGTACTTGTATTTCTATCTCAAGCTCTATGTTTATCTCCATCTCCATCTCTATCTCTATCTCTGTCTTTATCATCCATATCTACATACTGCAGAAAGGCTAAGAAAGACGAGGATTGATAAGACACCATTAAATTTGGCAAGCATATATCACTAGCAAGATTTGAACTCCAGTTTTCTTGACTGCAATTATGTGTCTTTGTCAGGGAGATACTGTCCCTGGCCTTGTATGCATAGTAGGCACTGATAATTATTTATTAAACTGAAGAAAGAAAATAATTACAAATGTGACAGAGGACACATGTCTTCATTTACTGGAGAGAGTGTTAGACTTGGTATCAAAAAGACCCGAGTTCAAATCCCACCTCAGGTACTTACTAGTTGTGTGACCCTTTCAGACTCAGTCTCCTCATGTGTAAAATGGTGATACCAATACCTACCTCATATAGTTATTATAAGGATCAAATGAGATAATATATGTACTTCTTTATAAATAATAAAACACCATATACAGTCTTTATGGATATGAGGTACTCTGATTTTGACACTGAGCTCAGAGTCAGGATACCTACAATTTTGTCAACTTGAGAAAGTTTTGTTGTTGTTGTTGTCATTATTGTTTTGTTTAACACTGTTGGTGCTCGATTTTCTGATCTGTAAAGTGGGGATGACACTACTTTCCCAGCCTGCTTACTAGTTTATTATAAGAAAAAATGTTCTGTAAACTATAAATGTCTATACGAATGGAACATTGTAGTCTTCTTTTTCAAAGTCAGGGAAACAGATAGAAACACTGTTGTTAGATAGGTGGCTCAATTGTCACTGGCTTACTCATGGTGATGTAGTAATGATTTGTTTGGATGGTAGCCTATTTGGCTGCAGAGAGACAAAACACAATACTGTTTAATAGATTAAAGTTAGACTCTGGCATCAAGATAGCCTTTGACCAATTGGCATGCAATAAAAAGCCCCTTAATAAAACTTAACTCTAGTGATCAATTAAGGCTGAGCTTTTCTAAGCATCCTAACTGTGAACAAAGACACTAGTAAGGGAAGATTTCCCTAATGCTACTATCAATCAATGTGTGTAAGATGTACCATTTTCATGAATGAACTCCATGGCATTTTCAGTTGGGTGATAAAGTCAAGGTTCCTTAGAATTAGAAGGAATTTCTCAGTCAGATGGATGGAAGGAATTGACTGTTAGGAATTCTTACGGGCAGTTCCTCTTTCATGTCCCTGGGATAATGTGGTTGCCAGGGCTCCTAGGGGTGACTGGCTACTTCAGTGGGAATTCCCCAAAGCTATGTCAGTCTCCCAATGTGTGAATGGCATGATTATTAAATGTAGAACCCAGCCATAGTGCCATTAGTACTGATAGACATAACTTTGTCATTCTTCAGAAAAAGAAGACATTTCTAATGTATTATGTGTAAGGTGGGGGAGAGGGAAACAAGCACTTTGCAAATTGCAATCATTTGACAGCTGCTCACTAAGCAATACAACATTAATTTTCAATGCTGTGCACATGGCTGAGTGGGAGATCCCTTAATCCCAAGTCCCATTTCACTCTTCCCTCACTCCTTCTGCCCCTTCTGCAATTCTCCGCATTTGTTGGCTATGGTGCACTTCCTTCCCCATCGTTATTGTCACAGAAGTAAAAACCGAGGTTAACGCAGATTTGCTCTCCAGGGACATGTTAAGATGGATTTAAGTTCTTTATTGTAAGACACGCTTTTAAGAAATCATCTTCTTTATCAGTTGCTACCGGGGTGGGGGTGTAGGGAGGAAGGGAGGGAGACGGACAGACAGAAAGAAAAATCTGTGCAATGAAGTAGCTGTAAATTTTCATATACTACATACTTAGCCATTTTCAAAAGGCTAGAGATCAATTTCATCGTTTATAAATGTACTTAGTCAAATGAATCTATTGGTTGGGCACAGTAAGAGAGTGAATGTGATTAGGAATCAAAGCTGTCTGTGAAGCCCCTCTGCACAAATTTTCCAGGTTTTAGTTATGCCACCATGATCTCTTTGTTCTTATCTTACTGCTCTCCAACCTATGATTACCTTCAAAGGAAAGGGAAGGGAATTTCTCTCTTCAAGAGGCTCTTTGCTTTCCAACAAAACAAACTGTGTTATCTTGCTTTTCAAAGTCTAATAACTTGCTTGGGAAAAAAAAACTGACATGAATACAGAAAGCTATGTTTCAAACTCATATTTAAAAAAAGTACACAAAACACAGATGTAACCTAACAGAATAGAAAACAGAGCAATAAAGAGTACAACTGTAGAAAGTTTCAAAGCAGTTATTATTTGACATTCAAATCATCATCCAATAATCCATACCAGGGAATGAACAGTCACCCTGTTGGCTAGACAATTCCCATCACCTTCCCACCCAAGTAACTCTGGCATCATAAATCAGCTTTTGATGCCATTCCAGGGCCACCTAAAGCACTAGTTCTAGGAAGTGTAATGTGTTATTGGCAGCCCATACCAAAATATACCCACCATTGTGTATATGCTCATCACTTAGAGCCAAATGGTGCCCCAAGACATTTATATGTGACTTAAACTGG
This sequence comes from Phascolarctos cinereus, assembly GCF_003287225.1. Classification (NCBI taxonomy): domain Eukaryota; kingdom Metazoa; phylum Chordata; class Mammalia; order Diprotodontia; family Phascolarctidae; genus Phascolarctos; species Phascolarctos cinereus. Next base: position 73,426,794 of record NW_027555625.1, read on the forward strand.
GAATTAATTATGGATATTTTAAGACAAAATTGGCCCTAGAGCAGCATGCACGGAAAAGGAAGCCAAACTTGTCCTTTAGCTGTTAATACTGAGATGCGTTTCTTGGCAGTTGCGAATTCTGAAGACAGAAGGGTGTTTTTTTTTTTAAATCCCGTTGAAACTTATCATCATGATAACAAAAAATGGGAAGGAAAATTTTTCTCAAATCTTTTATCCATCCATTTGACTAATGTACTATATAGTAAAATATTAAACATTTCATCAAAAAGAAAAAAAAACATAAACAATGAGAGGATTGAAAAAAATGAAGATAGAAATTTCGTTTGGGGTGTGTTATGAGGTATGTACTTTTAGATCCAGACCTGCAGCAATCCTTGTTATTGTTTTTTTTCCTTTCACTCAGCATTCCTATTTTAATCAAATAAAAAGTGCAATATCCGCATTCAGCAGAGCTAATTTCTAATCAAAAAAATATAACAATTTTTAAAATGTTTACTATGTACGACAAAATGGCAGAGTAGAAATTTTTTAAAAATTAAAGACAAATGAATAGAAACACAAGAAGTAGATATTCTTTCCACAAGTGAAGCTTTTGGTCATGACTAGGGTTCCAGGGAGATTGCTAATGTACTATTTGAGATTGATAGACAAAAGTAGGAAAGCCACAGACAGAATGGCTCTCCCTTATATTTGATATTTTGCATGGTTTCCCAGCTGTTCTATCTACAATCCTCTCCTAAAAATTCAGCTCCCTTCTCCCATACCATTGGCCTTAAAGTAGAGCTCCTGTGTCAACTAGATCAGCTCCTCCTCAAACTTATTTTCCTCCAGTTTCAGTTGTTTGTTGGCCAGGGAGATTGAGGCTTGTTTTACCTATGATTAGATTAAATCAATCAACAAATACTTCATAAAACCTTACTGTGGGCCAGGGACTATAATATGTCCTGGGAATAAAAAGTAAAAGCTAAAGACAGTCCCTACCTTCAAGGAGCCTATATTGTAATGGGAGAAGCAATGTGTGCATGATCTAACATCAATAGGTACATAGGAGATACATACAGAATAGATGGAAGGAAAACTTTAGAGGGGAAAGAACTAATAGATAAGCTGAATGTAGAATTTGATTTGAGTATTGAAGAAAGATAAGAATTCTAAGAGGCAGAGCTGAGAATATGAAGACAGAGCACTTCAGACATTGGGGGTACAGGATGGAAGATAGGCAGTACAAAAGTACAGAAATGTGATATGGGGTGTCAAATGTGAATGTAGGAAGGGTTCAGGTTTTGAAGAGCTTTACATGGAATGCAGACTTTGATTGCTGAATGGAATATAGATTGGAGAGAAACAGACCTCAGGCAGAGAGATCAACCAGAAAATAATATTGTGACAGTCAAAGGAAATAGAATTAGGACTTGGGCTATGTAGGGGCTCTGTGAGCAGAGAGAAGGGGTTAGATACAATAAAAGTTGTAAGCATAGTAACACTAAAATTAGGCATTTGATTGGATATGTCCAGTGCAAGAGAATAAAGAATCAAAGATGATGATGAGGTTTTGAAAATAGGGGACTGGAAAGATGATAGTGGCGCTTAAAGTCAAAGGAATTCTTTACTAAATTTGGGGTGGGGAGGGGATATGATTAGATAAGTTTTGAAGACATTGAGTTTGAGATGCTAATAGGATATCCCAGTAGAAGCTCTAATAGACAGTTGGTATTTACTCTCTCTCCCTCTCTCTCACTCTCTGATCCAGCCAATGTAGCCCTCTCTCTCCCCCTCAAACTTGGCACTAAATCAGACATCCTCATGCACTAGCAATCCTCTATGTATGAAAGGAAGGAAATAAGCATTAATTAAGCACCTACTATGTGCTATATGTTGCTAGCTGTATTAGATGTGGTAAGCACTTTATAAATATATCATTTGATCTTCACAACAACTGTGAAGGTTGGTACTACTATATCTACATTTTACAGTTGAGGAAACTGAGATTGAGTGACTTGGACAGGATCAAAATCTGGTAAGTGTCTGAGGCCAAATTTGAATTCAGATGTCATTGACTCCAGGCTCAACAATCTAGCCATTCTGACACCTAGTTGACACAGTTCCTAAAATGTACTCCTTCCACCTCATAGAATGCTTCCTTTCCTTTATGATGCACCTCAGGCATCATCTTCTGCATGGAACATTTGATCACTCCTCCTCTCCAAACATTATTGCCCTCCCTTTGCATCTATTTACATTTATTCACTTTATATTTATCCTGTATATATGTCGTGTTTTCGTATTGTCTCTGCCATGAGAACATAAGATCATTGCAAGTATTGATTTTCTTGGCTGTGTACTTGTATCCTTATTGCTTAGTGGAATGCCTGGTACATAATAATCACTTTATGCATATTGATTGATTGACTAAAACTTCAATATATAGATCTGGTGTCTTCTTAATAAAGAAGATATTTAAACTTATGGGAGCTGATGAGACCACTAAATGAAACAATATTCTGAACCCCAGTGTTTTCTCAGTTGACTCAACTGATCAGTAATATTCTTCACTAATTAAAGTCATTTAGGTCACTGTCCCAGATTAAAAAAAGAAATTTTCTCTAACCCAAAGAATCCCTAACAATAAAACAAAAGTTGGCCTTACTGCACACTAGGGCCCTGACTGTAGTGGGTTGAGGTGGGGGAGATGGGATTTCTTTCATCATACAAGTGGATCCAACTTTCTGGGTATCCTGACAAATTTTGTTCCTGAGATCAAAGGAACTTCTGAGAATTCATTCTGAGCAGAAATTGCCAGTAGGTACATTCAGGCCCTTAAACATGGTGAGAGTTTAATGTTAAACTCTTCCAAGTTTCCTAGATAGTAAGTCACGGCATCTTTAGGAATGAGGCTATGCTAGCAAATCAAATTTTCAGTGGCATTCACTTCATAGATGCAGTTAAAGATGAGCTCAGGATGAAAAGAGGGAAGACATATCCCTGCCCTATGAGATAAGATATCATCTCCAAACTGAAGATAAGCTCAGGAACTCCATAATTAGAATATGATTCAGTAGCCATGAATCTCCACATTCAATCTCTGAGACTCCTGAATGATGCCAGATGGTACTATTTCATATTTAAGTTGGAATAATGCCTTTATGTAATTAGTTATCATCAGTTTGATAAGACCACCTTAATGGTTACTGCTGAATTCTGCTTCAGTTCCATTCACTTCTACAAACAGAACTGACTGCTTATCTCCAATTCTGCACCCAATTTTTTTTCTTCTCTCCATCCTTCACATTAATTAGCAATTAACTGCTACCTAGAAGAATTGAAAGTTATACTGTCAGACATTATTAGGGCTCAGTGGATAGAGTGCTGTGCCTTGAGTTAGAAAGACCCAAGATCAAATCTAGCTTCAGACACTTATTAGGTATATGACCCCAGGCAAATCACTTAACCTCTGTTTGCTTAAGTTTCCTCAATTATAAAATGGGGATACTAATAGCAAAACTCCCAGGGTTATTGTGAGAATCAAATGTAGTAATATTTGTAAAAAGCACTTCTCACATTGCCTAGCACATAGTAGGTGCTATATAAATTATCTTCCCCTTTAATCTACTCTCAAGGCTGACAAGGTCAAGATATAAATACTAGTGAAAAAGTACATTTTGATCTTTATTTAGAATCTGCTTATCAAATATAATAAGATTGATGGAAGGGTTAGGTGGAAGACATTAAGATTAGGTCCTTTAAAAAAAAATAATAAACACAGGTGCCTCCTGTTTAAAACATTCTAACAATCAGTATGTAACTGGTTATGATCCTATATTTCTGTCTCATCTGGGAACCCCCTTTATGATTTACCCTAGAAAGGCATCCACACCTCAAACCTTCTCTGTCTGTAATATTCCTCTGCAAGGGATTCCCAATTCTACCATTAGTAAGTTCTTCATGGGGCTGTTATTTTATGGAAGGGCTCAAGCCAGCCTTCATTCCACTCCAACTCTGTTTGTACTTCTATACTTCAAAACTATGTCCTTATGCTGGATGCCTTCATCTCACCTTCCCACCCCCAACTTCCATCCTCATTAGAGCATAAGCTTCTTGTTTCCCTACCACTTAAGATAGTGCCTACAAATCTTAAGTAACTAATATATATTTCCTTCCTTCATCTTCTCCTTCTCTTTTTTCTCTTTTCCTCCTAAATTCTTTCCTCCTTCCTTCCTTCCTAGCTTCCTTCCTTCCTAGCTTCCTTCCTTCCTTCCACAGAAGGTCCATAAAGGCCCAAGCCTCCACTTCTCATTCCTGCAACTAGTCCAGGAATTCATTAATCATTAAAAAGATGCTCCTCTTGACCTACTAATGCATTCAAGATTCACTATTCTAAAAAAAAAAAGAATTTTTCCTTTTAGATTTTATCCTATAACTTTTTTTCACCAACAAACTTCTCAAAACAAATAGGTTATATTAGCTACTGCTTTCAAAATAAATATTTGTTAAGAATCCACAATGTACCAAATGGTAGAGATACTAAGGTAAAAGGACAAATTGCCTTTGCCTGTAGGAAATTTGGGGTCTAGATGGACTAAACAACCACATACCTATATAGACATTTACAAAATAGATATAAATGTGATTTTGTGCCTTTTCTTCTGCTTCTATTTTATCTTTTCATCTTCTTTCTCCTCACCCTCTTGTGCAATAATCCTTTTTATCCTGCTTCTTATCTCATATACCTTTCATAATATTGTATTCCTAAAGAGTTCCAGTGGTCTTCTATATCCAAATAGAGTTTTTCCTCATTGCTCATCCCTCTCAACTTCTTGGGAGCATTTGATATGCATAATCAAACTGCGCTTCTTGAAAATCCCCTTTGCCAGTTTCTTTGGCACTTGGCTTCACTAGCTCCCCTTCTATTTGATGACATTGTCTACTTCATCACCCTTGGTTACTTTTTTCTCATACCACCCCAAGAGTTTGTCCCTCACTTTCTTCTCTTTTCTCTTCCCTTCATGCTCTTGCCAACTTTATGGATTTCAATTATCACTTCTACTCAGAAGAATACCAAAATTATATTTCACCCCTAGTTCTCTCCTGATCTCTGTTTTGGATTTCAAACATCATGTTGGATATCTCCCTCTGTATGTCCTACTGGTATATTAAATCAGCAGGTCTAAAACTGAAGTCATTACCTTCCAGCTGTCTAAACAAATACACCTTTTAATATCCTCCATTGTTGATCACTGTTATGCCAGTCTTCCAGTCATCTAGTCTCAAAAACCTCATTTTTTATTCCACTCTCTCCAATACTTCCTGCAATTAGTTGCTAATTTTTTTTCAAAATTATACTTCTAAAATATCTCTCAAATTTCCCCCTTCTTTTTCAGTCTCATTGTCACTGACTGTGATATATTGCGACAGCCTGCTAATTGGGAGACTGTTGAATGATATAATATGAAACACATTGGATTTGGAATTGTAAGATGATAGGATGATAAGAATATAATGTTAAACCTGGAAGAGGCTATTTTTATAGCTGAGTAAACCAAGGTCAAGAGAGGAAAAATGGGAAGTACAAATTAGTGTCTGAAGTTGGAGTTGATCCAGTATCTTCCTGAGTTTACCACTCTGTCTTATTGATATAATATAATCTATCATATCGTTGTTCTGGATTTGAATCCTAACTTTGTCATTTGAGACCTGTCAAAAAATGGAAGGACTGGTATAGTCTCCCAAGTCAAAATTTGCTTAGCTGTAAAATGGATCTAATAATACTGGCACTGACTACCTTATATGACTGTCACGGAGAAAATTGTCACTTAAAACATAACAATGTAAGCAATCGTTATTACAATTAATTCCTTAATCAAAACCTTCTAATTTGAAGGGTTTTAGTATGGCCTCTCACTATAATGCATTCTTTCATGCTAATTTACTGGAGCGCTACTCTGAGCATGTCATTTCACTGCTCAAAATCTTGCAATGTTTAGCTATTTCATCTAAAATTCTTCATCCTGATGCAGAAAATTCTTTGCTGGATGTTCCAAACTTTTGTTTTGAGACTGATCTCACACTAGATCACTGCACAAAGCCTAACTTCCAGAAAAATCACACTATGATTAGCTATTCCCTACACTCAACCCCTTTACTTCCCACTTTTATGATTTTATTCCAGTCATTTTCCTTTTTTTATGTTTTATATAGTTTTTAAATTTTAATAATTTATTTAGATTTATCAATAATCACTTCCATATGCTTTTGAGTTTAAATTTTTCTCCCCCTTCCTCCCCATCACCCTCCCCAAGATGGCACACAATCTGATATAGGCTATACATTTATATTCCTATTAAACATATTTTCACATTAGTGGTGTTATAAGTAAAAATTAAAACTATTTTCTTATCCTAGCAGCACTTTCCACCATTTTTCTTACCTTTTACCTACTATATTCATTATAAAAAATTCCTGTTCTTTTTTAAAGGTCAAGCTCAAACAGTACCACTTTTATGAAGTCCTCTATCATTTCCTCAAGCAGATATGATCTCTCTTCTAAACACTTACAGCCCTTTGCTTATACATATATGAAAGAACTTATTACAGTATGCCTCACAATTATTCATGTATTTGTTTCTACTCCCCTAGTATAGGCTATAAACATCTGGAAAGTGGAGGTGACCTAATCAGCTAGTTGATCAATAAACATTTATCAAGCATCTAGCATGTGTCAGGCACTAAGCTAAGATCTCAGGATACAAAGAAAGGCCAAAGACAGTCCCTTTGCTCAAGGAGCTCACAGTCAAAGAGGGGAGATAGCATGCCAATGGCTATGTAAAAACAATATACAGGATTAGTTGTTGTCCTTAGTACTCAAAGCGGACCAAAATGACATTATTATGTTGGGATCAGTGCAGAGTGTGCTTGACTATGGCTGATCAGACCAATATGAGCTCAAGTGTGATGTTTTTTGACCCACATATAAATTGAATTTAAAGAGGCAGATTTGTGGGAAGTCATCAGCCTCACTCTCTCTTCCAGAGTCACTGAAGTCCAGTGGCATGACAAAAGTCAAAATGACATGCGATGGCTCAGGATGCAATGTATTCAATGTCTTCGATGTCTAACCATACTGTAAGCACATCACAGCATCTTCTTCCACTAGCTTCGGGGACCATTAGAACAAATTGTTCACATCCACTTCTTCTGACAGGGAAGTCTTCACCTGCTTGGGGTAGACATAATCTTAACTTACCAATGGGCTTGACGCCCATGAATTAACCTTAACCTGGTTTAGTCCCTCTGATGAAATGGTTTCACCATAGTGTGGCTGCTGCACATGTTACAGTTTCTTGGAGCCACAGGTGAGAGTTAAAAGGCAGATGAAAAGTACAAATGGAAAGTAGCCCTGAAAAAGGGCTGGGCAACCCCCACACCAGAGGTATTAGTCATACCTTAATATTCCTATTAAACTATACCTCCTCACCTTCGTCTTAGCATCTTAGGCAATTTGAACACTCTGACTTGTCTTTTGTCTCCTTGTATCCCCAGTGTTTAGCACGATGCCTGGTTTAGAGTAGGCACTTAATTTTTTTTCTCATTGATTGATTACTTTTACTTTTTCTGGAGACACTATTGAAGCCCATTGATTCTCATAGAACTTTTATGCAACACTAATATCACTATAGAATGTCAGCATTTAAATAATTGAGTAAATAATTTATCAGACAGGTAGAAACATTTTTTTAAAAAACATGTCCTGAGGTGAGGAGAAAAGTATTAAAGGTAAATATATAGGATAATGGGCAGCTAGGCGGTGCATTAGATAGAGTACCATGCCTGGAATCAGGAAGACTTATATTCCTAAGTTCAAATTGTACCTCAGACACTTACTAACGGTGTGACCCTGGGCAAGTCACTTAACCTTGTTTGCTTCAGTTTCCTCATTTGTAAAATGAGTTGTAAAATAAGGAAATGGCAGACCACTCCAATATCTTTGCCAAGAAAACCCCAAATGGGGTCACAAATGGGTTGGGCATGACTGAAATAACAATGTAGTATAAACTTGAAATAATAAACACTTTCTGTGTTGAAATTGATTGAAGTTGGCACACTGAAAAGTACACTGGACCTGCATACAAAGATTCTGGCTTTGAATCCTGGATGTTTTAATTACCACTTCCAAGACTTTGGGCACCTTCTCTGGGTCATAGTTACCTCATCTGTAATGGGTTAGAATGTTTTTAAATTCCCTTCTGGCATTATATCTATGAATCTTTTATTCTATTAAATGGAAAAATATCTTTGTAGTGAGGCAGAATCCTTTCTAACTCTAACTTATTATGTAAAAAGAAATATATTAATATCTTTTTTATCATCTTCATTTCTCAGCATATCTTCCCACTACATTTATTCCTATTAAACTATCATTTAAAAATAATAAAACAGAGGAAAATTTTCAGGAAAAAAAAGCAGATCAATGAAGTCCAACATTATATGCAGTATTCGACACTCATAGTCCCCTCCCTCTGCAAAGAAGGATAAGGGATGCAATCACATATAGCCTCTTTGGGCCAGTCTTGATCATTTGGATTTTATAGTTACATAAATCAGCTAGGCAGCAAGGTGGCTCAGTAGATAAAGCTTTAGGCCTGTGGTTATGAAGACCTGAGTTAAAATCTGATCCCCAACATTTACTAGTTATGTGGCCCTGGGAAAGTCAGTTAATCTCAGTCTGTATTAGTTTCATTGGCTGTGCAATGAGGAAAATTATAACACTTACCACAAGGCTGTTGTGAAAATCAAATGGGATATTTACAGATCAATTAGCACAGCATATGGCACATAGTACATACTTCTTAAGTATTTGTTTTCTTCTTTCCCACTTAACATTTATTAAAGGCCTACTGTATGCTAACTATTGTACTAAGAGCTGGCAATGCCAATATAAATAGGACTTCTTCAAGAAGCTTGCATTCTAATAGTGGAAGATAGCACATAAAGGAATATGAAAGGAGAAGCAAGGTCTTGAGAACAGCTTAGAGAGGAATAAGCTATGGCTGTCCTTGGTTCCCTCCTTAAATAGACGTTCTGGAAGGAATCATTCAATCAGGCACAGTGGTGGAAGATCTTCAAATGTGTTGATTCCAAGGCTGGAGGGAAGCTTCAGGATTAAGAGCTGGGGCATGCTAGAGAAAATCAAGAGTTGTGACTGTTCTGACATTTTTAATTGTCATTTTCTAGTTACATTATCATAGTCATTTTGTATACTGTTTTCCTTGTTCTGCTTCTTTAAATTTATACCAGTTGTAAATTTGCTTACAGCACAATAATTTTCATTATGTTAACATACCACAAATTTATTTAGCCATTTCCCAATCTATAGGCATCTAATTTGTTTACTCTTCTTTGCTACTACAAAAAGTGCTACCATGAATATACTGATGTGGGATTTTTTATTTTATCATTATACTCCTTGAGGTTTTTGCCTAATAATGAGATCTCTGGTCAAAAGGAATGGACATTTCAGTCAGTTTCTTAGCATTATTCCAGTTCCAGAGTAATTCCTGGAGATTGTTTTCCATAGTGATTGGACCAATTTTCAGTCAAACTAACAGTCTATTGGTAACATCTGCTTTCTATGTTCCCATCTTTTTGTAATCTTTACCAATTTGTTGGGTATGAGATGAAACCACAAAGTTGTTTTGATTTTCATTTACGTTACAGCAATGACTTAGAGTAATCTTCATATGTTTGTTAATAGTAATTCTTCTTTGAGAATCCATTGCTCATATCCATTCACCATTTTTCTACTGGGGGATGATTTTAGCCATACTTTGTGCTATTTTCCTTTAAAACTTGAGTATCAGTCTTTTATAAGTGATATTAATTCTAAGGTTTTCCCCCTAATTGAGCACTTCCTTTCTTATCCTCATTGTATTGACTTTTTTTTTTCTATCTTTCAAACATAAAATAATTTGAATGACTGTTGGGGCACAGAAAATCAGGGAATTTTTTTCTTTTCACAGAACCAGAACAATTGTCTCCTGAATCTATTATCATTTAGTTAGACTTGCCATCATCTGTGTTTTGGTCAAGGGAAGAATTTCTCTACTTTCCACTAATCAAAAAGCACAATAGCTGATATCTTAAAAGGTTACCTAGAGACAACAAGCTTGTCAACAAGCATATGCCAAGTACATAGCAGACACTTGAAAAAGTAAGTCATTGATAATCCACTGAATTTCTTCCTTAATGAGGGGCAAAGCAGAGGCAGATAGGCAGAATGCTACATTAAGTATTGCTATAGGTAGAGGTAACTGCTGTATAACATGCACAGCTTCCGTTACAAAAAAAAAAAAAAGATCACCTAAAGAAATTTGCAAACTTTCATTTTAGGAAACTGCCCTGTTTGCTAATCAATGCCATTTCCCCCCCTTTACCTATATACTATACAGGCATTTTTTAAATGTACTCTACCATTGAAGGGAGAGGGTAAATTATGTTCAAATGTCACATATTTATGTTCTCTGCAGAACATAGAGAGAGAGAGAGAGGTAGAGCACAAAGATAGATGGTGAGCACCAACAGCCTTGCCAGCTCTAATGAAATATCTAAATACCTGGAAGCAGTGATTAGAAAAATGAATGGTAGCATAAGGAGATGTAGGTGTGGGATTAATACAAGGCCCAGTGAAACCATGGTGTGAATGGGGATTGAATCATTCCACAGTAATGCCTTTGTATTTATTGTAGACTGAAAAAATTCCAATTGAGTTTTGTCATACAATGGCAAAAATTTGATCTGTAATATATCTTTGCATCCATTATAATTTAAATGAAGTGTGACGAAAGCAAACATTTTGCTCAGCTTTATTTCAATGAATAGCATTTTTGCACCATATTACAAAATGAAGACAACAAATGAAGTCTCTGTTCCCATCTTTCATGTTAAGTGAAAAGCCATTTCTTATTTCTTCCATTTCAGCGTTCAAGTTCAATTATTGCAAATGAGCACTCCCTGATCCCACCCCTCACAAAGCCCAATAGCTGGTCTTGATGACTTTAAAAGCCAAACTAATTATTGCCCAGTAATGAAAAGCAATGCAAGGTAGTGAAGTATCATACAATTGAATCAAAATTATGTAAGGAGATGACATTGGCTGCTTTGAAACATGAATTTCCAGTTCCCACTGTACATGAATGATTTCATGGGATGAGAGTAATTGCCTCAGTACTGAGTGCAGCTGTTATTTATGTCACTGATGTACATAATGTTCCTCTAGCCCTACTGTAAATTAGAACAAACTAAGAACATATTATCTAAGGGCACTTACAGGAAGATATTTTGGCGTCCCGGCACCACCAGTTTTAATAGGAAAGAAATGTTTCCTTTGTTTATCATAAAAGTAGCTTTCTACCCAGAGAATCCAACTATACCTGGAAGCCAAATCAGGAATGCATCTATGAGTGATAGGGCAAATTATGTTGTTAGGCATTTCTGAGTCAATATCGGTAATTAATTTATCAATGAGCATTAACATTTGATGAACAAAGTACAACTAGTTTTTGTTTTTGTCTTTGGGGGTGCTTGCCCCTATCACACAGCTAATAGGTTTCAGACAGAGGCCTTGAATGCACATCTTCTGGACTTGAAGACTTGATCACTATGTATTATACCATGCTAATTCTTGGGTTTTTCATAGGCTTGTTGAACCTTGTGCCTACATGGGAGGTGGGGAGTGACATGAAGATTGACTATGCAGGTAGGTGGAGAAAAGGGTAGAAAGGTAGACTTAGAGTTGGAATGAACTGAGTTCAAATCTATTTTCAAATACTTAATAGCTGTGCAACTCTGGGCAGGTCACTTAAAATCTGATTCAGTTTACTCAGGTGTAAAAGAGGAATAATAATAGCACCAACCTTCCAAGGGATAAAATGAGATATTATTTCTAAAGCCACTTGCAAACTTTAAAGCAATATTTAAATGTTAGCTGTTATTAATAAAAGCAAAGGAAAATTCCTAAGCATTATCTGTTAAAAACTGCATTCAGACACACCACATGGTCTGATGGGAAAAGCAATGAACTTGAGGGCCAGGACATTCTGGCTATGTTACTTACGTGTTGTGTGATTGTGAGCAAAATAACAGCATCTCCTTCTTCAGTGATACAAGAACAATCATCTCTATCTAACAGGGCATTTTGAAGAGGTCCTATTCTAAACCACCAAAATCCAATGCAAAAGTGAGTTTTTCTTGTGATTATTGGTTATATTAATGAGAGAGGCAGCAGTGTGCAGAAGTCAGCTATAAGCAAGAGCCATTGTTAAATTTTCAGTGTGTGCATTTACATCTTGGAAATTTGGCAATTATTACAAACAAGGGTTTAATTGTCTTATTGATTATCTAGACTTATTGAAAATTAATCGTAAAGGTCAATGTACTTTTTTTTTTCTTGGAGTACCCCAGTTGTTACAAAATAAAAACTAAAAAAAAAAAAAACCTCATAAACCAGAAAACCTACAGGGAGAGGACACAGAAGACTAAGGCACTAAGAATCCTGCCTGAATGCGAGCAGGCCACTAGGGAAACATAGCTACGCAGGGTTGGAACAGCTTAGTCTTTCACACAAAAATAACAGTTGGAAAATTAATGGTGCTTTCTTAGCCCATTTCTCCTTTGTTTTTCTTTTTTTGTTTGTTTGTTTTGTTTCGTTTTTTTATGAGGAGAATAGTAAGAAAATTAAAAATGCAGTGATAGCAATAATATCTAACATTTTTATAACACTTTAAAGTTTGTAATTTCAAAGTTGACATATGTTATTTCATTTGATTTTCACAATTATCCCGTCAGGTAGATACTAGTGTTAATCCCATTTATGGATGACGATACTAAGTCTTAACATTTAAGTGAGTACCAGAGGAGGAATTTTAACCCATACTTTCTGGAGTCCAGCGTAAATGATTTTTCTGGCATACCAGACTGCATGAATTAGAAATAAAGTGTGATGGAAAAAGGAAAAAAAAAATAACAAAGTTCAATTAGAAAATAAAGCCATGAGTTTCCCTTTCAATCACAAGAAATATAAACCCTTGGAATCCAATTTAGTAATTTGTCTTTACACAGGCAAATTTTATTTTATTGGAAAAAAAAAGTATTTTTCTTGGAAGAGTATTTTTTTTAAATCAGACTTTCACACTGGAAAAAAAAAAGATGAAGAGAATTCCTGCCTTATGTTTAAATGGTTCTTGGGCAATAAGCTTTATAATTATTGCCAGGAGTTCCCTTTGGGAGAAGTGACCCTGAAAGGCCCTGTTTGCCTGTTTTCTGACCATATGCATCAACTATAATCAGAGAACTGTGATTGTTCAAAATCTGTGCATTTTTCTATAGAATACTTCACTTTGTTATTGATAGTAGTAGAGATTGAAATCATAATTAATGAGAATCTGTTTTTTGTTTTCTTCCTGAGCCAAATATTCTAAATATTCACCCAATTTATTCTGTGACTATAAGTATTAATTTTGGTTCTGAGTCTCACTCTAAGAAGCAAGTTCAGATCATAACTTCTAGACAAGGAAAAATGTGTATCCTATGTTGTTTATTCTCATCTAGAGGTTGATCTTGGGGGACCAAGGTGGAGATAACCTAGCAGATATCTAAATAGATCTAGTCTTCAGATTCTAAATGGGATCTGAATGTCTGAGAAAGATATAGCCCTACCCTAGATCCCTGCAGAGCCTCAGGAATGGGTAAGGTTAATCTATTATTAGAGTACATGTCACCGCAGGGCCAAGCAAATCTCTTCCCACAAAGTAGAGGGAAATCACTATTAGAAAGTACCAGTGCTGTGCTGTTTTTGCTGTTTCGTTCAGTATTTTTTTCTTTTTTTTTGACAGCTCTCAACACAACATGTAGTATTTATTATATAGGCTTTCTTTTTTTCCCCCATATTAGTCATGTAAAAGAAAACATACACCAAAAAAAAAAACTCCCCCCAAAACAGCAATAACAACAACAACAACAAAAAAAAAAAACAAGCCTCAAGGAAAATAAAGTAAAAAAAGTATGCTTCAATTTCTATTCAGAAACCATCAGTTCTTTCTCTTGGAATGGATAGCATTTTTCATTATAAGTCCTTCAGAATTATCCTGGATCATTATATTGCTGACAATGGTTAAGTCATTCATGGCTGATCATCTCAAAATATTGTTTGTACACAGTACATTTCACTTTGCATCAGTTCATGTAAATCTTTCCAGGTTTTTTTCTTTTTTTAAAAAAAATATAAATTTACTTATTTTTAGTTTTCAATATTTACTTCCACAAGATTTTGAGTTCCAAATTTTCACCCTATCTCATCCCTCCCCCCACCCCAAGAGAGAATGCATTCTAAATATCCCTTCCCCTATTCTGTCCTCTTTTCTATCTCTCCTCCCTTCTCTTATCCCCTCCCCCTTCTATTTTCCTGTAGGGCAGGGTAGGGTTCTGTACCCCATTTCCTGTATTTCTTACTTCCCAGTGAATTTCCCCATGTGAAAATATTTTTTTAAACATATGTTTTTAAAACTTTAGGTTTCAAATTTTCTCCCTTCCTCCCTCCCCACCCACCTTCATTGAAAAGGCAAGCAACTCAATGTAGGTTATACATGTGCAGTTATGCAAAACACTTCCATAGTAGACATGTTGTGAAAAACTAACTCTATTTCCCTTAATCCTATCCTGTCCTCCCATTTATTCTATTCTTTGTTTTGACCCTGTCCGTCCTCAGAAGTATTCACTTCTGATTACCTCCTTCCCCAGTCTGCCCTCCTCTCTATCATCCCCCTGATCTTTTGTCCCCTTCTCCCCCTATTTTCCTATATGGTAAGACAGATTTCCATACCTAATTGAATGTGTATGTTATCCCCTCATTAAGCCAAATCCTATGAGAATAAGATTCACTCATTCCCTCTCACCTTCCCCCATTTCCCCTCCACTGTAACAGACTCCTTTTCTATTTTTTTTGTGAGATAATTTACCCCATTCTACCTCTCCCTTTCTTCTTCTCCGAGTATAATCCTCTCTCATATCTTAATTTTATTCTACAGATATGACCCCTTAATCTTCAGCTCACCCTCTGCCCTCTATCTATCTATCTATCCATCCATCTATCTATCTATCTATCTATCTATCTATCTATCTATCTACATACATGTTTTTTCCTTCCAACTACCCTAATACTGACAAAGTCTGATGAGTTATAAATATCATCTTTCCATGCAGGAATGTAAACAGTTCAACCTTAATAATTCTCTTATGATTTCTCTTTCCTGTTTACCTCTTCATGTTCCACTTGAGTCTTGTATTTGAAAGTCAAATTTTCTATTCAGCTCTGGTCTTTTCATCAAGAATGCTTGAAAGTCCTCTATTTCACTGAATGACCATTTCCCCCCCTGAAGGATTATACTGAGTTTTGCTGGGTAGGTGATTCTTGGTTGTAATCCTATCTCCTTTGCCCTCCGGAATATTACATTCCAGGCCCTGCGGTCCTTTAATGTAGAAGCTGCTAAATCTTGTGTTATCCTGATTGTGTTTCCACAGTACTTGAAATGTTTCCTTCTGGCACCTTGTAATATTTTCTCCTTGACCTGGGAACTCTGGAATTTGGCTATAATATTCCTAGGAGTTTTCCTTTGGGGATCTCTTTCAGGAAGAGATTGTGGATTCTTTCAATTTCTATTTTGCCCTCTGGTTCTAATATATCAGGGCAGTTTTCCTTGATAATTTCTTGAAAGATGATGTCTAGGCTTTTTTTTGATCATGGCTTTCAGATAGTCCAATAATTTTTAAATTCTCTCTCCTGGATCTATTTTCCAGGTCAGTTGTTTTTCCAATGAGATATTTCACATTGTTTTCTAATTTTTCATTCTTTTGGATTTGTTTTACAGTGTCTTGATTTCTCATAAAGTCACTCTTCCAATTGCTCTATTCTAATTTTTAAGGAAGTATTTTCTTCAGTAATCTTTTGGACTTCCTTTTCCATTTGGCCAATTTTTCTTTTTAGGGCATTTTTCTCCTCATTGGCTTTTTGGACCTCTTTTGCCATTTGGGTTAGGCTATTTTTTAAGGTGTTATTTTCTTCAGTATTTTTGGGTCTCCTTTAGCAAGCTGTTGACTTGTTTTTCATGATTTTCTTGCATCACTCTCATTTCTCTTCCAGTTTTTCCTCTACTTCCCTTACTTGCTTCTCAAAATCCCTTTTGAGCTCTTCCAAGGCCTGGGACTGATTCATATTTTTCTTGGAGGCTTTGGATGTAGGAGCTTTGACTTTGTTGTCTTCTTCTGGTTGTGTATTTTGATCTTCTTTGTCACCAAAGTAAGATAAGATAGTCTGACTCTTTTTGTGCTGCTTGCTCATGATCCTGGCCAATTACTTGAGTTTTAAACTCTTTATTAAGGTAAGAATCTGCTTCCAATGTGGCGAATGAACTGTCCCAGGCTTCAGGGGTTTGTACAGCTGTTTTTAGAGATACTTGTAGGGACCTGTAAATTTTCAGTTCTTACAAGGTGGTATGATAAGGGACAAGGTGTTTACTCCTTTCCTGGCCTGTGACCACAAGTATTTCTTTCTGTCCTGTAACTGTGAGGAGGACTTCCTCTGCACAGCCACTACAAGCTCTGCCATTCCAGAGCTCCTCCTTACCCCAGGACTTCTGCCCAGAAATGTGACCCAGATCCAAACACAGGCAAGAGATTGCTGCCTCAGTGCTGGCAAAGAGAGCCTTGCAATCCCTCTCTGATCAGCCACTGGATTCCCCCTCAGTCTATGGGCTGGAAGCTCAGGAGGCAGCTGCCCCCCAAGACCACGCTGTTGGGGAAAGGAGCTTAGACCCCACCTTCCTGTCTCAGGACTTCAGAAACAGAATTTTCCCACTGACCTTCTAAGTTGTCTTTGGCATTCCTGGATTGAGAAGTCTGGAAATCGCCACAGCTGCCTGTGATCCAGTCCTCTGAGGCCTGCTTCAAGGTTCACTGTGGCCTGCATGCCCATGCCAAGCTGTGCTCTGCTTCCAGCCCAGCACGATATACCTTTCTGATCAATTATCCAGGTTGTCTTGGGCTGAAAATTTGTTTCACTCTGTGTTTTTGTAGCTTCTACTGTTTTAGAATTTGTTTAGAGCCATTTTATATGAATATTTGGAGGGGTTTGGGGGAGAGCTCAAGCAAGTCACTGCTTTTACTCCGCCATCTTGGCTCTGCCCTTCTTCAGTATTTTTATAAAGACTCAGATGAAGATCCAGAAAACATTTTAACAAATTTCACATGAAGCTAGAAGCTATAGTTAATATACTGGAGAAGTAGAGAAAGCATCCAAAAATATTTCAACATGTTAGAATACTATGACAAACCTAATCAATTAATCAAGCATTTATTGAGCACTTATGTGCAAGGGACATCCAATCTTACATGGTGATCTCATTGGCTGCCATGCATTTCCATGAAGATCATTCTCAGATCCCTTTATCTAACCCTAACTTCTTCCCTGACTTCTAGTACCACATCAACAACTGCCTATTAGACATCTTGACCTGGATGTCCTGTTGACATTTGAAATGCAAAATGTTCCCAAAAGAACTCTGTCCCCTTTCTGCCAAGTCTTTTGCCTTTCCCAGGCTCTCTATTACTGTTTCATGACACAGTCACCCTCCTAGTCACTGAGGCTCACAACCTCAACATCATCCTCAAATTCTTACTCACACTCTTTCCACAGATCCAATATGTTGCCAAGTTTTGCCATTTTCTACCTTCACAATATCATTCCACTCCTGCAAGCAATGGCCTAGTATAACATATTATTATCTCACATTTGGACAATCACAATGACCTGCTTGTTAATCTCACTGCTTTGGTTATCTCCTCCCTTCATTCCAATTTCCATCAGCTGCCAACACAATCTTCCTAAAGTATAAGTCTGACCATTTTGGCTACCTATTTGATAAACACCATTGGCTACCTGTAATTCCATAAAATAAATGTGTGTATAAATACAATAAATAAATATATAAATACAGGAAATAAATAAAATATTCTGACTTTTAAAGCCTTTCACAATCTGTCCCTTTTTTACCTTTCTAAATTCCTTACATTATACTCTTCTCCATATATTCTGATCTATCAATGGCTTTCTTGCCATACTTTACACCAGACAGTCAATCTCTAGATTCTGTGCCTTTTAACCTTCTGTTTCCATATCTGGATTATTCTCACAGTTCATGCCCATCTCCTGGCTTCTCTGGTTTCATTCACTAAATATGTGAGCTCTTTGAAGGCAAGAAGTTGTTTTTACCTTTCTTCATAACCTTGACACTTACCCCAGTTCCTGAGACATAGAAAAGAGGCTTTAATACATACTCATTCATTGTCTGACAGTTATTGTGTTAATTGTTAGGGATACAAAGAAAGGAAGGCCTTGCCCTCAAGAAGCTTCTATTCTAATGTTGGGAACAAATATTAATGAGCTGAAACAAGCGACAGATATAGTTCATAAAAAGAAACCTCAGAGGGGAAGGTTAATGCAGATAGAGGGAAGAGGAAAGGTCTTTTGCAGAATGTTGGTATATGAGCTGAGTTTTAAATGAAATAAGGAAATCTGAGAGGGAGAATCAGGAAAGAAGAGCATCTCTGAATTGGAGGACATTTCCAGATAGAAATACAAAGGCAGGGAATGGAGCTTTGTGTCTCAGAAACAGATATTTGATGGGTGTAACTGGACTTTAGACAATTTAAAAGAGAGTAGCATATAAGAAAACCAGGAAGGAAGGAAGGGACCAGATTTTGAAACATCTTTAAATAACCAACAAATGAGTTTATATTTTCTTCTAGAAATAATAGGAAGCCAGTAGAGATTCCCAAGTTGAGGTGTGGGATACCATGATAAGAATTACACTTCAGGAAAATCACTTTGGCAGTTATGTGGAAGACAGAGTAGATTAGGAAGATGAAACTCAATGAAGATAAATACAAAACCCTGCAGTTGAATTCAATGTAGACATAAGAATACTACAAATATGGCTAGACTAGTTTATATGAAAAAAACCTAAGATCTTTAATGGGCTATGAATTCAGTAATAATAAAAATAATGATTAATAGAAATAACTCAGTAAACATAGATTAAGATATTTGCCCAGAGTCACATAGCTAGTAAGTGTCTGAGCAAGGTTTTGAATACAAGTCTTCCTGAGTCCAGGTTCAATTCCCTAACCATTTTAACACTTAACTATCTATGTGATGAGTCAAGGGAATATTATTTAAGCTAAAATGGCTCATGCAACTAGATTCATTAAATGAAGCTTTATTTTCCAGAACAAGGTGGGAAGGAGGGGGTAACTTTATTTCACTCTGTGCTTGGCCAAGCACATCTAGAGACGTTAGTATTATTGAGCCGATAGCTAACTCCTTGAGGATTCTATCCATTGCTTCTTTTTATGTGCTATGATACCAGGTAAATAGGTCAGGTTTCTATTCCATGTGAAAACTCTTCAAATCTGAAAGCCTTTGGTTGTATTCCTCCTGAATCTTCTCAACTCTAGGCCACATCTTCACAATTCCTTCAACTAAATAACATATGGGCCCCCTTCTCTTCTCCTTCTATAGTACTTGGTGATCTCATCAGCACACTTGAATATAATTATCATTTCTATGTTGATAATTTTCAAATCTACATGTTCAGTAATTTCAGTCCAGACTCTTCATGACCAAAATCGAGTTTTCTTGGCAAGGATACTAGAATGGTTTGCAATTTCCTTTTCCATCTAATTTTACAGATGAGGAAACTGAGGCAAACAGAGTTAACTGATTTGCCCAGAGTCAAAGAGCTAATAAGAGTCTGAGGCCAGAATTGAACTCAGGAAAAAGAGGCTTCCTGACTCCAGGCCTGGTGCTCTATTTACTGTACTACCTTGTTACCTACAAATCTATTTATCCTGCCTGACCTCTAGTCTTATATCTTTAAATGCCTTTGAGATAACTGAAATTGGATGTCCAAAACAGAACTCATCATAATCCTTCCTAAACTCCCCCACCTTCCCTGAAAATTTTCACTAATACTGTCAAGGGCACTATCCTCCTTCCTGCTCCTCTAGTTAACAACCTGTGTGTCATGATCAATTCCTGACTATCACTCCTATACAATCTGTTGCCAAAGACACCAATTTTGCCTCTGTGTCATGCGTAGGATGTGTCCTCTTCTCTCCCCTGTCACTGCCATCATTTTGTTGCAAGTCCTCATCACCTCACACTATGATAATTGCAATAGCCTGCTTTCAGATCTGCCTGCCTTGAGTCTGTTCCCATGCCAATTCATCAAGCTGCCAAAATGGCTTTCCTACAGTGTGGTTTGGGCCTTGTTACCACCATTACTCATACCCACTCAATAAATTCTAGGAATTCCCTATCACTTTCAGGATCAAATACAAAATCTTATGTTTGACTTTCTAATGCCTTCTTCAACTACTGTTATCTCTTCCACATCACAAGGGTCAGGGGTGCATTGCCCCCATGACCTGGAAAATCTGCATATGTTTTGGCCCTCCCTTCGTACCAGAGAATAAGTCTGATTTTTTTTTCTTTTTCTTTTATTGGGTGTTTACAATACCTTATTACAAATATTTGGGTTAATATTATACAACACTTTCTGAGTTCTAAATTTTTCTTTCTGTGTCAGATGCTGGCATCCATGTGTCATCTACAGAATCCACAAAACTCCTAAAAATCCTCATATAATTTGTTATGCCAACCCATGATATATTAAAACCCCAAAGGGGAAAGTAATGATATGGAAAAGATAACTGTAATCCCCCCACCCCAGTTTTGCAGTCTTCTTAAAACTCATTCCCCACCATGTACTCTTCAATCCAGTGGCACTGGCCTGGCCTGCTTGCTGTTCCACAAACAACATACTCCACCTCACTGCTCTGAGAATTTTGTACACCCAGCTGTCTCCCATGCCTGGAATATTCTTTGTCTCTGGCTATTGCCTCTCCTGCCTTCCTTTATGTCCCAACTAAAATTCCATCTACTATAAGAAGCTTTTCCCCACCCATCTTAATTATTCTGTCTTTCTCTGTTAATTATTTCCCATTTATCATGTATATATATATATAATATAGATGTGTCATATATGTCATATATATCACATATATGTGTGTATATATATATATGTGTGTGTATATATGTGTGTGTATATATGTGTGTGTATATATGTGTGTGTGTGTGTGTGTGTGTGTGTGTGTGTGTATGTGTATATATATGGAGAGACAGAGACAGAGAGGCAGAGAGAGGAGAGCTTCTTTGTAAATTTATTTCCTTATTGTCTCTCCCATTGGATTATGAGCTCCTTGAGGTCAGGAACTGTCTTTTACCTCTTTTTGTATACTCAGCAATTAGCACAGAGCCTAGCACTGACAAAGTAGGACAAAATTTCAGACCCCATCATTCAAATCTGTCTCCTCTTGATAGGCTCTAGTTTCTCTACAGGCTTCTGAAACCTTGGAACCTAGAACAGAATGGAATACTCTAGATGTGTTTTAAGTATGGCTCTTATACTTTAAATACCACCAAAGTTTCCAGGACACAGATGTTCAGCCTCTTAACTTGGCCAAATTTCATCAGCACAATCTTCATTGATGGTAGTCAATTCTGAAGGATAGCCTATTGATTCATACCATTCACTTCAGTTGTGAGAAGCAATGAATGTATACCACCCCCAAAACAATGAGAGACTCTATGTATTTTAAACCTCAAAATATCTTACTGAAAGCCACCTTAAGTTTTCTAAAATATACTTAAAGATATTAGCTGTACATTTATTCCTCTGGAATAAATGAGGGCCATGACATTAAACTTTATATTACCTTCCAAAATGTGTGACAAATGTTAGTTCATTTATCCTCATAATAAACTTGTCACAAAACTCACTAGCCCCCATAAAGAAAAATGCTTTTATGTCTTGATTTGTGGGCTTAAAACAATAAATCCAATAATCATTGATACATTTTAACATGTCATATGCTTTCCAATAACTGCCCACCAGAAGAAAAATAAATGAACTCCCCAACAATTTATCAACACCACATTTTAAAGACTGTGGAACAAACCATTAATGAGCCATGGGGCATGCCATGATAATATCTTGGGGTATATCTAAAGAAGCAAAAATCAGTAACCTGGAAGATAGACAAAGGCAAAATGCTGATTAGGAGAGTAAAAACTTCTTTTGGTCAGCCAGGATGAAGCCAGGTAAAGTGACTTGGACAAACAAATGAAAGGATAGTAAAAAAGGAAAGAGAAATAAAAGAACCAAGAGGGCAAAAAGACTTAAGCCATGAGAAAAGGTGACTGATACACAGGGAACAGGGGAGGGAAATCCTGATTTGCCACATTAGTTAATCACTTCTTATGCAAATTTTAAAAAATAATCAGTCATAAAAGTACATATGTTTCTCTTGTCTAATAATCTTTCTCCATTCAACTTTTTAATGCCTTTATATTTGGAATGATAAGAAAATAGAAGTTGAATTTTACAATAGTGGTAATAAAACCAGTAGTCATTATCCAGAATTTTCTATGGAATTGTAATGCTAATGAACAAGTCAACTTTTATAAATGTTTGACCTCAGTATAATGAAGGATGAGTAAACTAGATTGCATTGCCCCTTCAAATTTTGCATTTGATATATATATATATATATATATATATATTTGATATATATCCTCAAAAATTCAGCTCTTTCTAAATGACAGATCCAGTATTAGACCAATAATATAAGTGCTAAAGTTTCTTTTACTATCAATAAGCTAAAGTGAGTTATTCAAAAGAGTTAATATTTCATTAATATAAAATATTATAAATAATCTGTGATTTTTGTCTTGCTGTCAAACCAAATTTACAGCTACCTATCACTACCTAGTTGTTTGAATTGTGCAAGTTATTTTTGGGTCTGATCCTCATCTTCTAATCAATAAAATGAGGGATTTGCACAACACAGTCTCCAAGGTTCCTTCCAACTCTCACGTACAATGACACTATAATTTCACACTACAAAATTCCATGGAACAGAGTTAAATAAGGGAACTATGACTGTACAACTCACATCTATCAGTGAACAAACATTCCTTCAGTGCCTACTATGTGCCAAGTACTCTGCTAGGTATTAACTATTCATAAAATAAAACAACAGCTACTCACAAGGAGTTTTGATTCTAATGGGGAAGAAAACAAATATATTTAAAAATATATACAGGATAAATATTAAATTGATAACTTCAAATGCATATAAAGTAAAGTAGTTTGAGAAAGAAGTCATTAGCAATTGCCTAAATTAGTATTCATGCAGAAAATGGTGATTGAAATATTTTAAAGGGAAAAAGAGACACTTTGAGACAGATGTATGGACAGAGTATATGCCAGGAATGGTAGACAGTTATTATAAAGATACAGAGATAGGAGATAGAGTGTTATATATGAGGAATAGAGAGAAGGTCAGTTTGTTTGGATTATGGAGCATTCAATGAGGAGTAATGTTCAATGAGGCTGGAAAGAGAAGCTGGAGCCAGATTGTGTAGGGCTTTAAAGAGTGAAATAGAGGAGTGCCTATTTTGTCTTAGAGTCAATAGGAGGGCATTGGAATTGATTAACAGGGGAAAAACATGGTCACATTGGCACTTAAAGAAAATTACTTTGCCAGCCTCATGTATGATGGACTAAAATGAAGAGAAACTTGAAACATGAAAACCCATTAGAAGACTACTATAAAACTCTAGGTAAGAGGGGATAGGGCAGAGGGGTGGGAGAGAGGTAGATGTATGACTGAAGGTGGTACCTCTGTGAATAGAGTGAATGAATCATGGGCAAGATATAGTGTGAAGGCAGAAAAAAAAATTTGCCAGCTCATTGAATGCTGTTTATGTTGTTGTTATTGTTTGTCCTTTTTCAAAGGGCACCAATTACATAACAGGATGATGTGTGAATTAGACTTGTGAGGGATTGTTTGATAAAGTCATAAATTTGACTCTGTCTTCCAGAGTCATTGAAGTGTAGTTGCAGGACAAAAATCAAGATGGCTGGCAACAGCCTGGTAGGCACTGGATGACTTTGACATCTTTAACATGTGACCAAGGTCTAAGTGCTCCATGGTGCCTTCTTCAATCACCTTCATGGCCTTTGGAACAAATTGTTCTCATCCACTCATTTTGCTGGATGAAGCCTTCACATGCTTGGAATAGACAGCCTCCTAACTCATTGCTGGGTTTAAGGCCTGTCAGTTACCCTCAACCTGGTTTAGCCCATCTGTTAAGATAGTTTTACCAAGGAGTGGTTACTGCCCATGCTACAGCTTCTTGGATCCATAGGTTAGAGCTGAATAAATCAGGTGGAAACCAAAGGCAGATGATCACTACTGAAAAGGGCTTGGAAAGCCCTCACACCAGAAGTACTAGTCCTACCTGAACACCCCATGCATCTCACCAACTTATTGAGCATATAGGATGAGAAGACCAGGATGAGGTCAATTTCAGTCAGTCAATAAATATTTATTGAGTAGCTATTATGTGCCAGGTATCTTGCAAAATACTGGAGATACATAAAGAGGCAAGACAATGCTAACATCCATGAGCTCACAATCTAATGTGGGAGAAAACAAGCAAATAAATATATACAGATGAGCTATACACATATTAAACAGGAAATAGTTAAAAGAGGGAAGGCACTGGAATTAAGGGTTTGGGAAAGTCCTGTAGAAGACAGGATTTTAGTTGGAACTTGAAGGATACCAGGAAATCTAGTAGGTAGATATGAAGAGGGAGAATATTCCAGCCATGTGAAACAGCCAGAGAAAATGGCAAAGCCAATACATGAATGTCTATTGCATTAAAACAACAAGGAGATCAGTGCCTCTGAATTAAAGAGTACATGGCAGTGAATAAAGTGTAAGAAGATAGGATAGGTAGAAGGTACCAGGTTACGAATGGACTTCAGTTCCAAACCATGGATTTTATATTTGACCCTGGAAACAATGGGAAGCTGCTGAAGTTTATTGAGTGTGTGTGTGGTGGGGGCTGAAATGGTCATAACTGCACTTTAGGAAAATCACTTTGGTGGCTTGATGGAGGATTTCTTGCAGTGGGGAGAGAACGGAGACAGGCAGACCCACCGGAAGGCTTTGGCAATGGTCCAAGAGTGAGATGAAGGACTGTGTCAGAGTATTAGCAGTGTCAGAGGAGAGAAGATGACATGCTCAAGAGATGTTGCAAAAGTGAAATTAATATGTTTTTCCAACACATTAGATGAGAGGGATAAGAAATTTTGAGGATTAGAGAATGAAACCTAGATTATAAGCCTGAGATGATAGTGGTATCCTGAAGATTTCTGGTTAGGAAAAGTAATAGGAAGAATGAGAAGTGTTTTAGAAGCAAAGATAATGTGTTCATTTTTGGAGTTGTTGAGTTTAAGATGTCTACTAGACATGTAATTCAATATGTCTTATAGGCAGTTGGAGATGCAAGACTGGAGGTCATCAAAGTGGTTAAGGAAAGATACATAGATTTGAGAATCATCAGTACAGAGATGACAATTTAATCCATGGCCATTGATGTGATCCCCAAATAAATTAATGTAGAAGGAGAATGGAGGAGGACCCAGGACAGAACTCTAAGGACAATTACAGTTAGAGGGTATAATCTGGAAGGGAATCCAGCAAATCCAAAAAGGAATATTCTGGTAGGTGGAAAAGCCACAATTAGGTGATGTCTCAAAAATTTGGGTAGAAGAGAATATCAAGAAGAAGGTAAGCAACAATGTCCAAGGCTGCATAGACTTCATGAAGAATGAATACTGAGAAAAAAGCATTAAATATGACTATTAAGATATCATTGTTATAATGAGGTTGAAAGCTGTATTACAAGGGATTAAGAAAAATGGGGAGTAGAGAGAAATTGGAGATTCCTATAGTAGAGACGTAGGCATGTTTGTAGGCCCATGTAGTAGAGAAGAAGTCAGTAGATACGGAGAGACAGTAAGGATGATAGAGGGGGCAATCAATTGGAGGAAATATGATTAAATGGTATCATCTCTCCTACATTATGAGCTTTGAAGACTAAAAGGACAGTGGAGCCTTTGACAAAAATAATATAATTTCAAAGAGGAGAGAATTTTTGCAGGTGGAAAGAAAATTATCTCCATTTTGGAGATGTTAAAATTAAGCTATCTCTAAGACATGCAACTTAAAATGTCCAAAAAATAAGTGGTTTAGTAGGACTAAAGTTCAGTCAAGAGACTGGTGATAGATGTGGACATCTGAGGGTCATCTGTACAGACATAATATTCAGACATAGGGGAGCAAGTGAGGTCACCAAGAGAGTGAATGCAGGGGGATGAGACAAGACCCTGGCACAGAGCCTTGGGGGTTCACAACCACACTTATGAGTTTGGTGTGTATAAGTAAAGGAAACTTAACACTGGCAGACAAAGAGAAGAGGAACAAGGAAGTAGTACAGCCAAAAAAAATCAAGACATGAAAGAGTACTCAACATGAGGTGTTCTTTGCACTCCTTAAAAACATGAAGGAAAGAACTACTCGCCAAAAGAATTAAAATTGCTCACTGTCCTAGTGCTGAAAAATGATGTCCTTCCATACATTGGACTTGGCATTACAAGAAATGCGGTGAAGATTGGGCAAAGACATTATTTTTTTTCCTGGTATGACTTCGGGCATCTCTCTTGACATCTCTGAACTTCTGTTTCCTGGGAGCAATAACACTTGCACCATAAGCTTCACAGGATTTTTGTGAGTTTCAAGTGAAAGAAGATATGTTAAGGGTTTGCAGATTGTAAAGCTTTGTCTCCATTGCAGCCACTATTGCTATGGCTTATGACTTCCTACCTAGTTGGTGCTTACTAAAAGGACACAATTCAAATAATTCTCAGTATTATGTTTTGTTTTGCTTTCTGTTTTTTTTTTCCAATATGCATGGTGCCATCAATTTTTTAACCTTTGGGTTGAAGTGATATATTCCATTATCTTTGGCTGCTTGACAGAGCAGAAAAGAGAGCACTGGTTTTGGAATCAGAAAGATTCATCTTCCTGAGTTCAACTCTGGCCTCAGACATTAGCTTTGTGACCTTAGGCAAGTCATTGCTTTGAATCATAGAATCAGTATCAGAGAAGGACCTATGAGAATGCTTGGCTCTATAACTTCATTTTCCATGTCTTATGAAAAAAGAAATGACTCTTTTTGTGTGGAAAAAAGAGGATAGAACTAGAAGTTATGGGTGGAACTCAAAGAAAGAGAGATCAATTTGCTACAGGGTAAAAAAAAACATAAATCAAGCAAACAACCAAAAGAGATTAAAAAAAAAACGAAACTAATGTCTAGCACTGCCCAAAACTCTTTATCTCTGTTTAGTCTTCAAGTAGAGAGATTGGATGAGGGATGACGATGGCCTTAGTACCCAAGAATGGATTTTTGCTTCTATGTACTCTAACATTCACAACTTGCTTTACACATAAGTACCTTAGGTATTAGTTTATTTGACTGTAAAATGATTAGTTTGGACTTGATAACTTCTGAGATTCCTTTGACTTCTAGATCTATAACCCTATCTTCCTCTGATCTGTGAGGCTCCTTCTAACACTGATATAGTCAATGTTATTCATCCATTCTTTCATTTGTTTATTTAGTTATTGATTGATTGATCTTCTGATTGATTTATAGAGGCTTTCATGGGTAGAACTTAAAACCTTCAGGTTTCTTCTCTGTTGTTTTCCTTCTCTCCTCCAAAACTCTCCCTCCTAGTAGAAATATATTTTTTCTTTCTAATTCTTAAAATTACTTTAAAAAGAACCTCAGTGTGACCTGTAAATCTGGAAAGCAAGAATTAGAGTAGAAATGTGCATATTTTTCTTCCTCTCATTTTTTAAACTCTACCTTGATTTCTAGGAAATAACTTTTATTTCACTTTTTTTAATTTTACCCAAGCTTAACAGAGTCACACATTGTTAGGCATGTATACCTCCAAACTCAAACTATTTATTTTAAGGTTTTTAGAAAAAAAATTAAAAATAAACAATCTCCAGTATACACCTTCAAGGAAGTATTTGTTAGAACACATTTGATGACTCTAAATGTATCTGTATTGATGGGCTTCCAACTACTTAATGTTTTAAGGTAATTAAACCACAAAAACCTCATTGAAGTAATGTTTAGGGCTGACTTAAACCCTTAAAAGCCATTAGCTCTTAACTGCCAAGTTGCTCTGAGTCTCAAGGCTGCATGAAATTGAATCATATTTGAAGGGTTTTGTAGGCTACTGGCAAAAATCATATAACCCCTACAGTTTTAAATCCCTCATCCAATACAAGTGATATCTAGAAAGGAAATAATTATGAATGCAAAGGAAAGAAGGCTTTG
The DNA here is from genome assembly GCF_003287225.1 of Phascolarctos cinereus. Classification (NCBI taxonomy): domain Eukaryota; kingdom Metazoa; phylum Chordata; class Mammalia; order Diprotodontia; family Phascolarctidae; genus Phascolarctos; species Phascolarctos cinereus. The sequence goes on from NW_027555625.1 coordinate 73,455,226, forward strand.
AACTTGATTTTGCATCCTGTGTTTTTCTTGTCATCTTCAGCTAATTAACTCCACTTAACTTGCATAGTTCCCACTAAACTAGCAATATTTGGGAGCAAGGCACTTATTCTCACTTTAAATATTCTAAAAGGGAGATTAAAACACTCACTTATCCAAGCAGTCCTCAACTTATTCATACATATGAATGCATATAATAATAATAGCTGGCATTTATAAACTGATTTAAAGCTAACATATGCAAAATACTTTGTAAACCTTGATGTGCTATACAACTATGAACAACTATTATTATTTAACTTTGCAAAACATTTGATATATTGAGCTTGTTTTGAGAGGTTTTGGGGTTTTTTTTGGCACTGCTGCCATTTGTAGATTACCCCAAATCTTTGAGCGGTCTCTTTGAAAAAAGCAAAAAAATTAAGTAAAACTAAAAATACAGAGACCTCATCTCAAAGTGCACGAAATGTTACACATCTATAGTATTCCTCCTTTTTTATTTTTCATTAAAATTAACAGAAATTTATTTCCTCTGCCTCCTACCCCCTTACCACAGTGGGGGGGGGGGGAAGAAAAGAAAATCAAAATCTTTGTAACAAATATAATTTGTCAAGCAAAACAAATTCCCTCACTGGCAACATAAAAACATATTCATGTCTCATTCTGCACACAAGATGAATGATATATTTCATTTGAACTTCAAAACACTCCTGTGAGGTAAGTACTATAAGTATTATCCCCATTTTACAGGTGAGGGGAATGAGATTCAAATAACTGAAATGACTTACCCATGTTTATAGAACTGGCAAGGGTCTAAGGCAGGATTTGAAAGGTCTTTCTGACTCCAAATCTAGCACCCTATCCATTATTCCTTGCTGTCTTCGCAGCTTGTCAATACCTAAACCTAGCTCAGAAAATATTCAGATTTAGGTTCCCCAGGAATTCCAGGCATGGGTGACCCATTCAACCCCTTTTAAACTCGGTCTCCTGTTCTGTAAAATCAAGAAGTATAACTATGATGAATCTTTTCAGAATTCTATTACAAATTATGTATGATATATGCTGAATCACAGAATCTAAATTGGAACATGCTTCAGCAACCATCTAGTCAAAACATGTACATCAAGAGAAATAACCTTGAACAATATTTTTATGTGGTTATCTAGGCTTTGCTTGAGGACTAGAAAATGAGGAAAACTCATTGTTTCCTAAGGTTGCACAATGTTCATTGGTAGGAAGCTCCTATTTGCACCCATAACCCCCACCCCTATAGCAAGTCTAAATGTGTATCTTTTCACCTAAGTAATATTACTTAGCATTTATATAGCTCTTTAAGGTACATGTTATCTTATTTGATCCCTATAATAACCCTGTAAAGCGGGTGTTAAGTTCATTTTTTGTGTGAGTAAACTGATACCAAGAAAGGTTAAATACCTTGCTCAGGATCACATAGCTAAGCAAGGGTTGGAGGTAGCATTTGAACTCAGGTCTCCCTGACTGTAGATCTAGCATTCTAACTATTTTATCACCTGGCTACCTTCCTCTGGCTGTTCTTAGTTCTACTTTCTGGAGAAAAGCAAAAATGTTTCTTCTTTCCTCATTTAAAAGATTAGAGATGATTGTCGTGTTCCCTTCCATAAGTTTTTGTTTTCTCCAGGCTAAATATAGAATCATGGGATCTTAGTTTTAGGGCTGGAAGACATTACAGGACATCAAGTCCAAACTCTTCATTTTACAGATGAAAAAACTGAGACCTAGAAAGGAAAAAAATGATTAATTAAGACCCCATGACATTAAGGAGCAAAGCAATGACATGAACCCAGCATCTCTGACACTGCTTTGAGAATACTTTGACTTCTCCACCATGCTCCAGGATGCTCATGTAGCAAAAACTCACCATCTTACAAGACCCAGTCAACCTTAGTGATCACACTTTATCACTGCTCTCTGTTCTTCTGACTGGAAGGTAGAATCATGAACTACCAAATTTCCCTTTAAAAAGAAGGATCAGGAGAGAGATCACTTCATTGCCCACCTCAGTGCTCTACTTTGAGGGTTCTCTGACTTCTCACTACGTATCCACATTAAGTTCCTCCCTATTCCCCATTTCAGCTTCCTTTTGTATATTGTTTTTCCCATCCCATTACATTGTAAGTTCCTTGAAGGGAAGGACTGTCCTTTTCATTTCTTTGTTCCTTCATTCTTTTTTTTCTTCCTTCTTTCCTTTTTATTTTCCCTTATTTGTATCCTAGTACTTAGCACAATATTGGCACGTAACAGCCACTTAATATATGTGTATTGAATATTTTTACCGTCTGATCCAGAATCAGTGTTTTTTGTTTGTTTATTTTTCCTGTGTCTCCTTGATTCAGGCATATCTATGATGCAACAATCCTGTGTAACATGGCACTGATTTGCATAGAAAGACCAAAAATATTTCGTGGTTTTCAAATTGCCAATATCTGTAACATTTCCTGCAGTGCAAAACAAAACCAAACAAATAAACAACAACAACAAATACAACAAGCTGGACTTCTAATATGGAAGGAAAATTCTATATGTTTGTGCATACTTCAAGAAAGCAAAGTTATTGTTGTTTCTCAATTAAATGGTAAACACTGATATTAAAGACTTATCAGTGGAGTGAGGTGTGAGCCCAGAAAGCATTAGGTCTAATCTCAAATGAAGTATTGTGATAAGTCAAAATCTCTTACACATTATCTCTGTCTTGGACTATTTTTGATAATCTTTTTCTAAGACTAGAATCAATAAGACCTAAAAGAAAGATTTTGGCAGTGGTAGGAATTTTCTCCTTTGGATAGATGGCATGATGAGATGACAGGGAAATACCCTATTTTAATTAGATTCAATTCAATGTTACTTGATTAATCTTTGACACCCCCATTTAATTCTTTTGTTGTCCAGAAGATAAATTAAAATTGACTTTATCTATACAAAAGCATTCATTATAACACTTGCATGCACAGAGGTCAGTCTTTGATGTGCTAGGACAGAAATGTTATCTAGTGACATCTAAGTTTTGAGTTTCATCATATGGAAATGTAATGAAATTTGCAGTTAGCAAAGCTTGTGGATTATGAATTTATTGAAAGCTCTCCTAGCTATAAGATACACATCAGAGTGAGGTAAGAGAAATTTACATTTTAAACATTTTTCTCATTTGTTACATTTGCACAAATTTGGGTTTTAAAGAAATGAACTGAATGAGGAAACAGGTGTATCATTAGTAACTATCAAGTGAAATTCCAAGAAAGGCAATATTCTGGACTCCCTCTGGAAGCTACCTGCATGAGCTCAATTTGTGGTCAGACTTGATATCACTTCACTTAGGAAGAAACCAATTGCAAAAATGTTAGCCATCTCCTCAGATGAGAGCCAATATGTGGATGTAGAAAATGTTGCCAGCAAACTGAAATGCATTATAGAGAGAAATTCATAACATTACTGAATCACATATCGAAAGCTGAAATATTTAGTATGGCTGCCTCAGCTAAGCCTCGTACGGCTGGCTACGTTCTGATTTCAGAAAGTATAGTAAACATTTTAAAATTTGATAAAACAAGATGTGGTTAGCCAAGATCCTGTCCCTTTCATTTTTAAACACACTCTGTAAGGTAAATTTAATCCAGTCCATTTCTCACTAGATAATGCTGAACTCATTAAAATGCAGTTTTGGGATGTAGCAGGATTTCAATTTTGTTCGGAAGTGTCCTTCCATTCAGTATATTTCTTTAGTTAAATGCAGTGTGTATATTTCTTCCCAAAGAATAAACAAATTCCAAAATCTCAAAGTTTGAATTATGTTCAAAACTCCCAACTCATGATTATTGAACAGATTCTACACTTGGCAAGATGTTCCTCTCCCTTCCAAATACCAGCTGCTTTCGTAGTCCACCAGTATTTCCAAATATTTTATCAATACATTAATCAAAAAGACAGAAAGGATAGGTTCTATCTCTTTCACATATTTGTGCTTCTAGTCTGACATTTTCTATCCTTCTGTGACATCTAGTAATTAGGGATAAAAAGGTTTGGGGTATGAAAAAGCACACATATCATCTAATAAATAGCTAATTCATCATTTTGGTTCCCTTCCCAAAGGTGCTTCTTCTTGTGTCTTCCCTTTTGTCCTTATGCCATTTTCTCCTCTCCTCTTATATAAATTCCTATTGACTCTTTACTTTTTCTTTGTTTTTTTATTAATTTTCCTCATTCTACCCTCTAAATCAAACTTTATTATAGGAAACTTCATTACAGAATTCAACTGTAGATTGAAATGAATAAATAAATCATTTATTAAATGATTACAATGTTCCCAGAAATTCTGGGAAGACAGATTCATGCAAGTATATCAGTGTCTGCTCTCAAGGATCTTACATTCAAATGAGGGTGTGTAGGAAGGAGCAGAAAAAGTGTGGAAAGGACAAAGAAAATGCATGGGGATGGCCTGGAAGAGACTGGGTTCCAGGTAAGATAAGGTAAAAGTTCACCTCTAGGATGAAGAGGGAGAGGAAGGAGAAGGAAAGAATGAAGATTATGGTAAAAGGGTAGAGTAAGGCAATTATCAAGAGGGAGCATGGAGTCTTGATTCTGAACAAATGCAGTGCTATTTTTTTCTTTTGGAAATTAATAATAAAAGCCATAATTATTGGATGTAACAAGGCTTTAGCCACCTCCATCGCCTTCGGAACAATTTCTTCCAATCATTCAATTCTTCCAAGAAAACTTTTCACATACTTGGGTTAGACACCCCCCTACCTCACCAATGGGTATGAGGCCCATTGGTTACTCTCAACCTGATTTAGCCTGTCTGCTGAGTCATTTTACCAGGATGATGTCACTGCATGCTATGGCTTCTTAGAGCCACAAGTGAGACTTGATGCCAAAGGTGGATGAGCAGCCCTGAAAAGGGCTGGGAAAGCCCTCACACCAGAAGTGCTAGTCTTTCTTGAACAGTTCATACAGACAGCCCTATATCACCTACCTTTTCAATGAGTGGCTCCCTATTATCTCAATTTCTAACAAAAGCATTTGACAAAGTTTCTTGTTCTGTTCCTGTCAACCTAATGAAGAAATATGGACATAATAGTAAAATTAAGGAATCATGCAAATTCTGAATAGCCGGATCTAAAAAATAATCATTAATGGCTTATATCAACTTGGAAGGAGGTGTAGAGTAGAGATTCAGATTCCCAGGGATCATTGGTTTCTCCTATGCCATGTAACATATTTATAATTTCCTTGGATAAAAGCATAGCTGACCTATTGGTCAAATTTTTGTGACCTCTAGTTCTTGCTTTTGTGTTTTCTGCAATTGGAAAGCTGAGCTGTGTAATTACCACTTGAACTTAATGTGGCCAAAAACCAGGATTCAATTCCTCTGTGGCCCTTTTAACTTAAATCCATCAACCAATAGCAATCAGTGACTGTCTCCTCCCTCTGCACATCCTTCCATAGCTGAAACAGGAATCTTCTTATATATGTTTAATGCAAATATATCTTCTTTTTAGTGTTAATCTGTGGTTGGCATACAACTGCTAGGAAGACAACCGAAAAATAAGAGTAAAATAAAATGTAGGAGAAGTAAGAAGGATTTAGATAACAGAGAACGAACAAGTGTCAAGTTAGAGTCAGTTAAGACCAGAAATAAGATATGGCCTATTTGGATATTAAGAGAGAAGAATCTACAAGCCCATTAGTGTTATTAGCAAGCTGTCTAAGTAATAGTTCAGACTAAATTCAAAATTAGGAACTCTCAACCTAGGCCATTAAAAGGAATTTAGATAGCAAACAGATGGGTAATTCAAAAATTAATTTATTAAATACATATTATTTGCAAAAGCACTGTCTTAGGTGATGAGTATGCAAATAGATACCCATTACCTAATACAGTGTATTTGCACTTTTGATAAATGATAGATATACAAAAAGAGAGGTATCTAAGTGGTACAGTGGACACAGTGCCAGGGCTGGAGTCAGAAGGACTTATCTTCCTGAGTTCAAATCTGACCGCAGACACTTACGAGCTGTGCAACACTGGGCAAGTCGCTTAACCCTGTTTGCCTGAGTTTCCTCTTCTGTAAAATGAGCTGGAGAAAGACGTGACAAACCACGCTAGTATCTTTGTCAAGAAAACCCTAAATGGGATCTCAGGAGTTGCATGCTACAGAAATTGAGTGAACAACATAAAATCAGAATATTAAGCCTGTTCATTTTCTTTTCCAATAATCCATATCCTAATAGGTAGGAAAAAAAACTATTTGGGACATTGGACACTTGAGCTACAAGGTAGAAAGAAAAACCCGGTGGTCTTCAAGTTGCAGCAACAAGGTGGAGAGTAATGTTCCTTCTTAAATGTTATTTTCATTGATAAAACCATGTGCATTTCCAATATCAAATCATATGATTGTATCCAATGACTTCATTGACAATCAATTCCTTTTCTGGGTTTCCACTTAATGTGACTTCTAATGGGTTTGGAGCTACAGCATGTATAGAAATAATTACCAGATATTATCTGAATCAGCATTGCTCTACTATATAATGATTTCAGTGGTTTAGACTGGAAATAGGGATGTGAAGGTATTACTTTTATTCCTCAACCTTTTGGTCTTCCTTGTCTATTAGTAGCAATTGGCCAACAATGTATTGGTAGTAGATGGGATAATCTACATCTCTAGAAAGGCTGCTCTCCTGGGGAATGGGTATGGGGGCCAAGCAGGAAGCAGAAGTAATGGTTTGGAGAATGCTGGCACAATTGTGCACTAGCCTAGCCTTGTCCATGGTTGAAAGGAGAATGGAGGTGATAGTTAAGGACCACCCCAAATTCTGATGAAATCTTAGGCTACATGGTTTCTAGAAAAAATAATTTGTCACCTTGTTCTCTCTTATGGTTCCACCATGTGAATCAAAAGTCAGTCAGCCAATAAATACTTATTAAGCACTGACTATGTTCCAAGAAATATGCCAAGGATACAAAGAAAGTGGTTTTTTTTAAAGTCCCTGGCCTTGGGGAGCTTGCAGACCACCATTAGGTGGAGGCAACATGTAAACACCTGGGCATAATAAAATACATACAGAATCAATTGGAATTGCGCAAGAGAGGAAAGGCACTAGTATTAAAAGAGATCAGGAAAGCCTTCCTATGGAAGATGAATTTTGGCTGGCATTTGAAGGAAGTCAGGGCATGGGGAATAAGAATAGAGAAGTATCACATCCGTGGTGGACAGGGAAAGAAAATTCCTCGAGTCCTAAGATAGAATGTCTTGTTCAAACAACAGGGAGCAGCTAGGTGGCACAGTGGATAGAGCTCTGGCCTTGGAGTCAGGAGGACCTGAGTTCAAATGTGGCATCAGACACTTGATACTTACTAGCTGTGTGACCCTGGGCAAGTCACTTAACCCCCATTGCCTCACCAAAAATCAAAAAAAAAAAAAGAACAGAAAGGAGGCTGGTGAGATTAGGTCACAGAACACATTGGGGTGGAGGGGTATAATATAAGAAGACTGGAGAGGGAAGTGGTAGTAAGTTGTTATGGGCTTTGAATGCTAAATAGATTATTTTATATTTGATCTTGGAAGTGTTAGGGAACCATTGGAGTTTATTGGGTAGGTGTGTGTGATATTATCAGACCTGAGCATTAGGACAAACAAAAAACAAAACAAAATACTTTGGCAGATAGGTGGAGGATGGACTGAAGTGGAGTGGACTTTTGGCAGGGAGACCAACAGGGAGGACATTTCAATAGTCATTTGGAACAGGCAGTTAGAATCCTGTAAAATACGATTGCAACATATCTTTAAAGTCTCACTTCACAATACTACCCTTCAAATATTCACCATTCTAGTCCAACTGGCCCACTAGCTTTTCTCTGCACATTATATTCCTCCTGCTTCTGTGCTTTTTTAACAAATTGTCCCTCCTATCTGAAATGTCTGTCCTCTTCACCTGCACTTTAAAAACTTCATAGCAATTTTCAAAGCACAACCAATACACCACCTCCTGCATTCGTCCTTTTCCCAGCCTCCTATTCATCAATAGCATTGCTTCTTTCTTGAAATTATTTTGTATTTACTTCTGCACGTGTTAAATTCTCCTAGTAAATCTAATCTCCCTAGGGGCAGTTATTGTCTTTTTTTTTTTTTACTTTGTATCTTAATTGCCTAGCACACAGTCTTGTGAATAGAAAGCACACAGTTAAGTGTTTGTCAAATTGAAGGCTTAGATTTGTTCTCCTTGTTCCAGAGGGCTAGATAAAGATGGAAATTACAGAGAACCAGATTTCAGCTGGATATAAAGTAAAACATTGTAATGATGAGAATTGTACACAAATGGAATGGGCTGCCTTACGAAGTATTCAAGTGGAGGCAAAATGGCCATTCATCAGTGATATTATGCAGGAAATTCCTGTCCAAATACTAGATGGTCTCAAAGTTTCTTTCCAATTGGAACATACTGTGATTCTGTCAAATGTTCCTTCTTTCCCTTTATCAGGAGGAGTTGAGATAGAGTTCTAGATAATTAAATAACAGAAGAAGGATGAAACAATAGAGGGAAACTGGGTTTCTGAAGTTGGGGAAGAAAAGAAAATAAACACAGGCCTTAGAAGGTGAAGGAACAAAAAGACTCTACCACGAACTCTTGGTCCAAGCAGGAATTGAGTTAAGTCCTAACCTATATAAAAAAAGCTGAAATCAGGCTTTTCTTGAACTCTCTAGCCCAATAAGTCTCCATCCCTAACTAAAAAATATCTTATACAAAACTCATATGTATCTTTTCTTCACATGAGATTAATAGTGTTCCTTCTAGAAAAGTATTCACTGCACAAAGGAGATGGTTAAATTGCAAAACAGTTGTAAGTACTATAAAGAAATACTTAAAACCTGAAAATTAAAACTTAGTATACTCTCCCATCAGGTAGACTCCTGGGAGTCATGATACTACTGTATCTCAGATCTGTATTGTTCCTGAGTATTTCACTGGCTGTCCTCTATATCTGGAAAATTCTTCCTTCTCATCTCTACATCCCATCACCTCTGATTTCTTATAAGTCCCAGCTAAAATTTCATCCTCTCTAAGATGTCTTTCCTGGTCCCCCAATTGCTAATATTTTCTCTCTTTTTATTATTTTCAATTCATATATAGATATAGATATGTATGTGTATACATGCATATGTATATATGTACCTTATTTGAACTTAATTGTTTGCATATTTTATCCTCCATTAAGTTGTGAGTTCCTTGAAATCAGAGACTGTCTTTTATTTTTCTTTTTTATTTGTAGTACTCAGTGAGGTTCCTGGCAAATAGTAAGCAGTTAATAAATGTTCATTGACTAACTGACTGACTGTTCAGCAACGTAACAAAGACCAAATTTTCTGGCCAGCTAAGCATAGCTTTATCTTTCATCATCCTTTTAGCTATAAGCATCCTCTTGGAAATGTTCATTCTTTCCTCTGAGAATTACACAGTTTCATGAAGTACTTCCCACTGGGTAACAAACACGCAATTCAGGAAGCTGAACCCCTGAGCCACTAAGCTGATAAACAACTATCTCTTCCCTTCATCTCTGTGTATGTTTGTAGGAAAGTGTCCTGAATTTAAGGGAGAATGTTTTGTATCTCCTGTTCTTATCATACCGTTTCAATAAATGCCTTTTATAAAGACTAATTGAAGCATCAAAACAGGGACAAAAATAAACCCAGTCCTTCATGATTATACTAGAATCTTGCATCCATTATCCATATAACATATACATCATGATATCTAGCAAACAAAATTATTGGGGAAGAGTCAGTATCTTTCTCAAGAAATCAACTATGTGTACAAATGGCAATGAGTCAGAAGTAGTAGCACCCCTCTAGGCACCTGGGAAAATAGCACTGGATAAAGTGTTACAATTGGAATGTTGCCAGTTTCTGAATGTGTGGATAAAGTTGGCATTTTTCAGTCCCTTCCTGAGCTCTCCCCTCTCCCTTTCACTGTCTTGTTGGCTATATACCCATCTTCAGGTAATTAGCTACAATCCATATCCCTACTACCATTTCCCTATTCACCAGCAAATTAACAATATTTTGTGAAAGTGAAAGATGTCCAGGACTTGGTCCTAGGCCAGGAAAGAAGCCACTCAAGAAAATACCATAATTATTTCTTTAATACTCTTATTTAGAGAAGGGTATTACTAATATAGTGCAAACTATTAACTTATTTTGAGGTTGAGAGGCACCTCCAAACGACGCCTGGATTTTTCTATTTTTTTTTCCTCAAGAATGACTGAGGTGTGAATAACAATAACAGAATCATATTTCTCATCTACCAATAAAGAAGCCATATAAACAAGAAAATGCATTCTTTGGGATTTCCTTGTTAAGTGGAAAGTTTGTACTTATGAGCAGGAATATATGAACATTATATATCAAATGTCAAAAAGAATAACAGAGCTTACCACAGATTGTGTTTATTAAGTTGCTCAGCATGGCTTAGTTAATAGTCATGAATAATAATAATAATAATAATAAAAAATTGGCTGTGCAAAGTGACCAAGAATAGTACCTATTATGATGTCTGAACTCTTTTTAAATATCCACTGGGTCCTTTTTTTTTTTTTATTAGTTGCCCTTCAAGGAAGGAGACTTTAAAAGCAGAAGAGTGTTCCATTTCTCTAGCCTCTCTCACATAATGTAAATACAGGATTATGATTCACAATTTATGGCATTCTCACTGTGTATCTGGGGCATAGAGAGAAGGCTCTATCTCATCTTTGGCTGCATTTTCAAGAAGAAAGCACATCATAAGAAGGAAAGTGGGTCATGTTATTTGCCCCCAAACCATCTTATCCTGGCTCTGCATTCATTATCCATACAACAAAAGCACCACAGTTTGTAGCAAGAAAGTTATTAGGGGAAGAGTCAGTATCTTACTTGAGAAATCAGCTACATATATAAATGACATCAGAAAAATATCCTTTAAACAGTATGGTGTCAAGAACTGAAACATAAGCATAAGGACAGACATGGAAGCATAGAAGTAAGAAACAAGAAGGTAAGTGAAGGAGTCAGAGCACTTGAGTCAGCAAAGGTCAGGGACTTTAGAATTGGGACTGACATTGGTCCCCATGCTCCTAGATTCAGTCCAGGTTAACAAGTCTTTGTTATATCTCTATGATAACATACTTTTTCCTTCATTGTTTGCTTTCCTTTTTCTGGGAGGATGGAAATTCCTCCAGGGTCTAACTTCTTATTGGACAATTGAAAACAGTTTCATGAAAAGAAGACAATATAGGTAATAATTAGATTGTCTTGTTAATGCTCTAATTCTATCTAATTAAAGAGAAGAATATCCGCAGATTGCATTCATGAAAATATTTGGTTGGGGACAAATTAGCTCACTTTTTAAAACAATAGCCAATGGTTTAAATATAAATTCTGGAAACCAAGATTAAAGTTTTCAAATGGACTATAATTTCAGGTACCTCCCACTCTTACATTTACCCTCACCTTGAAATAGAAAAGAAGTTCTCCTTTTAAATCACAGAATCTCAGGTTTGGAAAGGATCTCAGCATCCAAATTATGTCTGTAAATTAATCTCTTCAAAAACATCCCAGATTGGTGACATCTCTCTTCTACTTCAAGACCTTCAGTCAGTCAGTCAACTCACATTTATAAATACCTACTACTGTGTGTCAGGCATTATGGTAAGCTCTGGGGACATAAACAAAGCAAAAACTCAGCCATGTTCTCAAAGATCTCATACTCTTATGAAGGAGAAAACTTAATTACAAAGGAGATATAGACAGGATTGAGTGAGGACACTCTCAAGGGAAGGCACAAAGAATAAGGACAATGAAGAGTGGGACAGGGAAACTAGGAAACAAAGATGAACAAAAAGACAATTGCTGATATAGAGGACAACCAGTGAAAATGCTTTAGGTAGAAAGGAATATTGTGTGAAAGAAACATGAAGCAGGACATTGTCATTGGGCCACAGAGTACATAGGAGTGGGCATAATGTTTAAGAATATTGGAAACATAGGGTGGGGTTAGATTATGAAGGGCTTTAAAAATCAAACTTATTTTATCCAAGAGATAATTGGGGGCCATTAGAGCTATTGAATGGAGCAGAGGAAGTCATACCATCATATCTGCATTTTGAGAAGGAATTGGACAACTTGACAGCTGAGTAGAGAATGAACTGGAGTGGGGAGAGACTTGAGACAGAGATACCAACCAGGACACTCTTGCAGTACTCCAGGAATGAAAGAATAAGGACCTGTACCAGCCTGGTTCCAATGTCAGAGGAGATAAAGAGGCAAATACAAGAAATGTTACAAGAAGTAAAAATGTCAGGACTTGATGAGAAGCTTACTAATTTATTTAATCCCAAATGTTAAACCCTGATCTCTGACGGATGGTATGGATTCAATTTTAGGGGCCTCTCTAACAAAATTCTCTGTGGATCACTTTGCTTCTACAGAGAATTTCCTTGGGAACATAAGAATCTTTCTTGTATTTCTCAGTGTGCTCCCTAACCCTCAGTCCCTCCACCTCCAACCGCTGAGGCCAACAAAAGCATTAACCACAGAGCAGGCTTATCAAAGGCAGTAAAGAACCAAGGGAAACTTAATTCGGAGCTCCTTCAACATAGTCATTATTTTAGTCCTTCTTTCCTTTTTCTGAAGATTTTAGTAATAGACTCTGAAAAAGAATATAATAAAATAAAATTCTCAAAGCCTCGCATTTAAAGGAATCCTGACAGTTTAAGTGAAATCCAGGACCTTAAGAAAGTGGAAACTTGTTTCACTTTTCAACCACTTGCTTTCCTCATGTATTGGCTAATAACTAGCATTTATCTAGTCCTATAAAGTTTACAAGCCACTTTACCCATTTGATCCTCACCACAACTCTGGGAAGTAAATACAATATTATTGCCGTTTTACAGATGAGGAAACTGAGGCTGAGAAGGGTTAAGGGTCATAGATCCTATGCTTAGGATTACATAGCTAACAAGTATCTGAAGCAGAATTAGAACTCAAATCTTCCCGCTTCCAAGTCCCCTGTTACTTGCATTGTGCCACTTCTCTGCATATGCCTGCTTTCTCCCTCCTTCCTGTATACAAATGTGTTATAGCATTCTGTCAGTTTGTATCTCTTCCTCTAAGACTGACCTTGAAGCTTACATATTATGGTACAACACATTTCCAGTTATCATGGCAACCACAGTTCCTGGTCTTATTTTTTAGGGGTGGTGGTGATAGAGATTGATCCCTTTCTCTGGCCTTGTCCATGTTCCCATATTTGCTCTCCCCAGAAACCTCGTCTTTTCTCTTCGGCAGATGGACCTGTGACTTTTTTCCATCCCTACCAAAAGAGAGGGAAAAAATCTCCTCAGTCCTTTCAGAGCTATGTGAGACCTCTTAGTATGAGTCCTCTCAGGAAATGGCTGCTGCACTCCTCATCAGCATTGTGAACTTTATAACACTCCATGGAATCATTGACACCATTAGCTCTCGAGCTGCTTCAGAAAGATGAGCATGAGATGGAGCTCATTTTTCTATTGATCTTACATTAGTATAGAATAATGCCTTTTCCAGAGGGCTTGAATCTTTGTTATGTCTTGTTTGTGTTGTGTAACAATTTAGCCATTATTTTCTCTTTTTACATTAAGGGATGGCTTCAATAAGCACCGAACTGTTAAGATGTGTGTCTGTGCCAAGGAATTTTTCTTCAAAACACACAAATTCTGCTTTAGGTTTATTTGGTGTAGGAAATTCCTGGGTACAAAATTCATCTTATGCCATGAGACATACCCATAAGCTACCTCCTTTAATAACTTGCCTTTATGTAATTCATACAGTAAGTTATAGGTCAATGATACTAAAATTCTTTTTAAGGGGCAGAGGCATTAAAATCAATAACAACCAAGGGCAACTGTGTGCTCCTAGCAATGTGAGGTAAGATTCATCAGAAGCAGTTTAAGAATATACCTGTGCCAATTATTATCCCCATTTCCCAGATAACAAAATTAACAATTAGAAACCTATAAGATTTTTTTTCCCTGGGTGTCATTCCTTGTCATGCACTAAGACAGGGGTTATTAATTTGGGGTTTATAAACTAAAGAATAAAAATTTTAAAAAAATTAAAAATCACAGTGGTATTTCAAGATGATGAGTTTCCTTTGTAATCCTCTATATTTATTTCAGGCATTTAAAAATATTATTCGGGGGGGGGTCCATAGGTTTTACTACATCGTTATAGGGTCCATCTCACACAGACACGCACACAAACATATTCACACGTACTCACAAAAGGTTAAAAACCACTATACTAAGCAAATATTTATCCCCTTCTAATCATGGTCTCAACCATTACTCCTCAAAAGAATGAGCGATTATTTTGTAATGCATGGAGTAGAGAATCTGAGCTTTGAAAGCTAAGAACAATATTTTTTTCTCAGTTTCCTTGTCTTTAGATATTTTAAAAGTGCATTCATGAAAATGTGTGTGTGCTTCCATGCATGCACTATTTGTTTTTACCTTTTTAATTATTCTACAAGAAAGAGGGGGAAAAAAGAGCAGGTTATATTAACTTTTTATAACTCACTGCCCACTTCCCTGGCCCAAGAATTAACTCAGATGATTATATTTGAAACTGTTGATATGAGGGTCCAGCTATGTTAATTCAGTAGGCATGACATCCAATAAAGATTCTTTACTATCCAAGAATTTATATGTATTATCCTGGCCTGAAGTTTGCATTCTCATATTCTGAGCTTAGAAAGAAAATTAATCTGCAAATCTGAGAAATAATAAAGAATATATCATCACACTGTGTTTTTTATGCATTGGTGTACATTAAGGATATGAATGTGACAACATTATTTCAGATAAAACAGAGAGTAGAAAGACTCCATATTAATGACTATCTTAATAGTCTATCAAAATAGTTCAGGTGAGAGGCTAATGAGGGTTTGGTATATAATACAGTTACTAAGAATCTATTTGGTACAGTGTTTTCCCAAGCTGTGTTTTCTGCTCACTTGGATTTCTGCACTTCTATTAACAAAACAAAGTGGAAAATGAATGCATTATCCCACTCTAAGCAATAAAACAAACACCCTCTCCCCCAACAGTAATAGCTAAAATAAACCAAAAGTCAGTCACACAGCTTGCCCTAAAAGGTTTTGTACCTAAATACAACATATATGGAGAAGAAACTATGCTAAAGAGCTATACAAATGTATGTTACCTAATTTCAACTGGACCTTCATCATAATGAAGTAAACCTTTTATTTTATTCTACCCTATTCTCTACAGCACCCTTCCTCAAACATTAAGCAGAACTTCTTTAGGTCCTCATGCCACTGCTCTCAGTTCCTTTTGCTCCTATCTGCCAAATTACTCCTTATCAATAGCCTTTCCAATTTTTTTCCCTTCAATATCACATCCAGTGACATCCTTGGGTATTCTCCAATGCTGTTCTTTTTTTTTCCTAGATGTTCTTTTTTTGAAGTTATCAAAGTAGAGTCCAGAGATCTTTAAGGATCCCAAAAATCCTTTTGGAGCATTTACAATGTCACAATAATAATGCCAAGATGCTCTAACTTCTAACATGATAAATACTTCTCTATATCTCTTTCTCTTTTTCTATGTTTCTATTTATCTCCGCCTTCCTTTGTCTGGACCTTTTCTTTCCAACCCCCAATGACTTTCCCTTTAAGATTACCTTCCATTGCGTGACTCTCTCTCTCTCTCTCTCTCTCTCTCTCTCTCTCTCTGTTTCTTTGTCTTTCTATATACAAATGTATGCATGTATGTATTTCTATCAATATCTATATCTACGCTTACATACATCAATAAATCTTGTCCGTACTGAGCTATTTGCATGAATCTCCTTCTTTAGAATGTATGATTTCTGTGGGCAGGGGCTGCTTTATTTATTTATTTTTATTTGTATTGACAACAGTTATCACCATGCTGGCATATAGTAAGCACTTGCTAAATGATTTTGAATAAATATTTGGTGATTGAATCAAACAGTAAAAGGAAGAAAGAAGGGATACAAAAGAAGCCAAGAGAAGAAGTATTCTTAATTGCCCTATAGAAGAATGACATTTTTCTGGCTAGAATGTCCTTCTTCCCCCGAACCTTTCCCTATCCTCCCTATTCTACAAGACCCAACTTAGGCCCCACCTATAGCAGTGAGTTTTTATTGAATTAACTTGACAAATACAGGGCTGTAGAACACTTTCTCCCTTCATGATTTCATCATCTCCCATGATGAGGAAACCCAGATCAATATATCCCAGCTCCAGTCAATCCAATAATCAATAAGTACTTATTATGTGCCTGCTACATTCCAAGCTCTACTCTACGCACTGGAGATAAAAGTGTACAGAATGAAACAATCAATACTTACAAGGAGCTTGTATTATAATGTGAGAAATAAGAAATACATGTAAAATATATACACAATAAGTAGAAAGTGAATAAATGAAAGAGGGCAGCTAGGTGGCGGCCTACTGCACAGAGTGCCAGACCTAGAATCAAGAAGATTCATCTTCCCAAATTCAAATGTGGCCTCATACACTTTCTAGCTCTATGACTCTAAGCAATTTGCTTTACCCTGTTTGCCTCAGTTTCTTCATTTATAAAATCAGTTAGAGAAGGAAATAGCACACCATTCTAGTACCTTTGCAAGAAAATCCCAAATGCTGTCACAGAGAATCAGATGTGGCTGAAATAACTAAAAAACACTGAGAACTACAGAATAAATAAATCCAAGGTCCTTTGGAAATAGGACACTGGCAATTGGAATGGGATTGATCAAAAAAGATTCATGCAAGACTGTGTCTGTATATCAGGAGAAGGATTCTATGTGGTAGAATTAAGAAAAGACTACATTCCAGGCACTAAGGTTAGCTAGCTGGTACAGTGAAGAAAGCACTGATTCTGGAGTATGGAAAATCTTGGTTCAGATCTAGTTCCAGGTACTTGTTAGCTATGACCCTGGACAAATCACTTAATCTCTATTTGCTACAGTTTCCACAACTACAAAATAAATGTAATTGTAACCTTTCCAAAATAAATCATGCAAGCAAGATAAATCAACATCAGCTATATTCATGTTTTAGGACACCAGAAATTCCAGGTGGTTAAAGGTGGTTAAAATCAATTAACAATTAACTTGAGCTCACTGAGCACCTCCTTCCCCACAGCAAGCCAGCTTACCAGCAGCAAAGCTACACCAACCACTCATGGGGTTGCAATACACCTCAATCCCTTCCCTCTCATTTTAATATCATAGAGATCTAAGTTCCAAACTGCACAAATGTGCTGAGGATTTAATAGCCAGATCTCCATAAGTTACTGATTCTGCAAAAGATATATATAGATATAGATATAGATATAGATATGTATCTATATATATGTATATATATATAGATATATATCTATATCTATATATATATATAGATATGAGAAGATGAATAGAGAAAAAGGAGCAAGACATATGAAAGGGCTCAACCACTTCACCTTTCCCCAAGAGACTCTGAAATGCAAACCCCAATGGATAGAAATCAACTTAGGCTTCAGTAGCACCAGTGACTAAGCATTATGTTGGAGGCCATACAACACTTCACTAAACCTGAAGGAAGGAGCCCAGCATTAGACTAAGGGCAGGTCTGTCTCCCACAAAATCACTCATGGCAAAGTACTAAGATATAGAGTGGGAAGAGTCTGAGACACTTTGAAATTCAGCCTCCAGGTAAACCACCATCAGAGGGGAGGACATCAAAAAATGAGCAATCAGGAAAAAATAAGGGAAAAGACGAAAATTAACCAAAAAATCTCAGCAGGAAGAAACTTCAAAGACTTTGAGTATAAGCAGATAAAGCAACAGGCAAATTATTAAAAGCAGAAGGAAATATGGCCTCTACGTCTACAGAAAAGTTCAAATATCTATGAATATTCATTGCAAGATTAAGGAAACTAATTCCACATTTGACAAAACAGAGTACTCAGCAGATTTTGAGCAGACGATGGAACCACAAGGCATTGTTTTTGAGTGAAGTAAGAGAAATATGAATTATGAGTATACACTTTATGGCAAGCACGGAATAGAAAAACGCAAATCTACAGTGGTCTCACCAAAGAATCAAAAGAGAGGAGAAGAGAGGAAAAGAAAAAACATATTGAACTCGAACTCAGGATGAGTAGAGAAAAACTAAGGATTAAAAGTCTATGAGGACTTCCGCTTCTGGGAGCCAAGGTGAATACAACATTAGAAAAGTTAGGTATGATAGAGCTCTGGAGAAAACTGAATGGGTATAGAAAGAAATATACTTTTTCTTGGTGGTACATGCCACATACACAAAAATTAACCATGTGCTAGGGCATAAAAACATCACAATCTAATGCAGAAAGGCAGGAATATTAAATGCATCCTTTTCAGGTCATGATGCAATAAAAATTATATGTAATAAAACACCGTGGAAAGATAGGCTAAAAATAATTGGAAACTAAATAATCTAATCCTAAAAAAAATGATTAGGTCAAATAAAAAATTATAGAAACAATCAATAACTTCATTAAAAAAGAATGACAATAATGAGACAACATACCAAAATTTATAGGATGCAGTGAAAGCAGTTCTGAGGGGAAGTTTTATATCTCTAAATGCTTACATAAATAAAATAGAAAAAGAAGAGATCAATGATTTGGGCATACAAGTAAAAAACACTAGAAAAAGAACAAATTAAAAATCCTCAATTAAACACCAAATTAGAAATATTGAAAACCAAAGGAAAAATTAGTAAAATTGAAATTAAGAAAACTATTGAACTAATAAATAAAACTAAGAGCTGGTTTTATGAAAAAAATAGACAAACCTTTGGTTAATTTAATTAAAAAAAAAGAAAGAACAAAAACAAATTACCAGTATCAAGAATGAAAAGGGTGAATCCACCACCAAGGAAGACAGAATAAAAACAATAATTAGGAACTATTTCACCCAACTGAATGCCAATAAATTTGACAATCTTAGTGAAATGGATACATATTTACAAAAATATAAATTGCCCAGATTAACAAAAGAGGAAGTAAAATACTTAAATAGCCCCATCTCAGAAAAAGAAATTGAAAAAACAATTGATGAATTCCCTAGGAAAAAAATCTCTAGGGTCAGATGGATTTACAAGTGAATTCTATCAAACATTTAGAGAACAATTAATTCCAATGCTATGTAGACTATGTGGGAAAATAGGTGAAGAAGGAGTCTTACCAGATTTTTTTTGTGATCCAAATATTGTGCTTATACCTAAACCAGGAAGAGTCAAAACAGAGAAAGAAAATTATAGACCAATTTCTCTAATGAATGTAGATGCAAAAATTTTAAATAAAATTTTAGCAAAGAGATTACAACAACTTATCAGAAGAATAATACACTATGACCATGAAGGATATCAGGAATACAGGGTTGGTTCAATATTAGGAAAACTATCAGAATAATTGATCATATCAACACCAAAACTGACAGAAAGAACATGACCATTCAATAAATGCATAAAAAGCTTTTGACAAAATATAACACCCACTCCTATTAAAAACAATAGAGACTGGGGCACCTAGGTGGTGGAGTGGATAGGGCACTGGCCTTGAAGTCAGGAGGACCTGAGTTCAAATCCAGCCTGAGACCAAACACTTGACACTTACTAGCTGTGTGACCCTGGGCAAGTCACTTAACCCCAATTGCCTAAAAAAAAGCAAAAAAAAAAAGAAAACACTAGACACTATAGGAATAAATGGAGTCTTCCTTAAAATAATAAATAGCACCTACCTAAAACCTTCAGAAAGCATGATATGTAATGGGGACAAGCTAGAAGCATTTCCAATAAAATGAGATCGGGGGTGAAAGAAGGATGTCCATTATCACCACTGTTGTTCAGTACTGGAAACATTAGCTTTAGCAATAAGAGTAGAAAAAGAAATTGAAGGCATTAGAATAAGCAAAGAAGAAACAAAGCTATTGCTATTTGCAGATGATTTGATGATATACTTAGCATATCCTAGAGAATCAAGTAAAAAACTACTTGAAATAATAAACAACTTAGCAAAGTTGCAGGCTATAAAATAAATTCACACAAATCATTGGGATTTCTATATATTACCAACAAAGCCCAACAGCAAGAGATAGAAAGAGAAATTCCATTTAAACTTACTGTAGACATTATAAAATATTTAGGAGTCTACCTCCCGAAACAAACCCAGGAACTCTATGAACACAATTACAAAACACTTTTCACACAAATAAAATCAGATCTAAATAATTGGAAAAACATCAGTTGCTCATGGGTAGGCTGAGCTAATATAATAAAATATAATAAAAATGACAATCCTTCCTAAGCTAATTTACTTACTCAGTGGCATACCAATCAAACTACCAAAAATTATTTTATAGAGTTAGAAAAAATAATAACAAGATTCATTTGAAAAACAAAATATCCAGAATATCAAAGGAACTAATGAAAAGAAATGCAGGGGAAGGTGGCCTAGCAATTCCAGATCTTAAATTGTATTATAAAGCAGCAATCATCAAAACTGCTTGGTACTGGCTAAGAAATAGGGAGGTGGATCAGTGGAATAGGTTAAATATGCAAGACACAGTAGTCAATGACTATAGTAATCTATTATTTGATAAACCCAAAGACCCCAGCTTCTGGGATAAGAACCCACTCTTTGAAAAAAACTGCTGGGAAAACTGGAAAAGAGTATGGCAGAAACTAGGCATAGACCCAAATCTCACACCATATACCAAAATAAAGTCAAAATGGGTTCATGACTTAGATATAAAGGCTGATACCATAAGTAAACTGGGAGAACAAGGAATAGTTTACCTATCAGATCTATGGAGAACAGAAGAATTCATGACCAAACAGGAGATAGAGAACATTATGAAAAGCAAAATGGATAATTTTGATTACATTAAATTGAAAAGTTTTTGCACAAACAAAGCCAATGCAACTAAGATTAGAAGGAAAGTAGAAAATTTGGAAAGAATTTTTACATCCAGTCTTTCTGATAAAGGCCTTATTTCTAAAATATATAGAGAATTAAGACAAATTTATAAGAACACAAGCCATTCCCCAATTGATAAATGGTCAAAGGATATGAACAGACAGTTCTCAGATGAAGAAATTAAAGCCATCTATAGTCATATGAAAAAATGCTCTAAATCATTATTGATTAGAGAAATGCAAATCAAAACAACTCTGAGGTACCACATCACACCTTTCTGATTGACCAACATGACAAAACAGGGAAATGAGAAATGTTGGAGGAGATGTGGGAAAATGGGAACACTAATATATTGTTGGTGGAGTTGTGAAATGATCCAACCATTTTGGAGAACAATTTGGAACTATGCCCAAAGGGCTACAAAAATGTGCATACCTTTGATCCAGCAATAGCACTTCTAGGGCTACTATCCAAAGAGATCAAACAAATGGGAAAAGGACCCACATGTACAAAAATATTCATAGCAGCTCTTTTTGTGGTGGCAAAGAATTGGAAATTGAGAGGATGCCCATCAATTGGGGAATGGCTGAGCAAGTTGTGGTATATGAATGTAATGGAATACTATTGTGTTCTAAGAAATGATGAACAGGCTGACTTCAGAAAAACCTGGAAAGACCTATATGGTCTGATGCTGAGTGAAGTGAGCAGAACCAAGAGGACTTTGTATACAACAACAGCCACATTACGCGATGACTAATATTGTTAAATTGAACCCTTCTCAGCATTACAAGGATCTAAGACATCTCCAGAGGCCTCGGGATGGAAAATGCTGTCCACATCCAAAGAAAGAACTATGGAAGTCAAATTGCTATCACTTATTTTTACCTTCTGTTGAGTTTTGTTTCATCTTTCTGATGGTTCCTCCTGTTGGTTTTAATTTTTACTTACAACTTCACTAATGTGAAAATATGTTTAATAGGAATGTAAATGTAAAGCCTATATCAGATTGTGCGCAGTCTTGGGGAGGGTGGGGGGGAGGAAGGGGGAGAAAAATTTTCAACACAAAAGCATATGGAAGTGATTGTTGATAAATCAATAAATTAATAAAATTGAAAAAAATATAACTTAGAGGGACTTCAGGAAGTGTCTGTCTCACTTGGGTAGAGTGGGAGCAGAATTGAGTGTAGATAGTGTCTGGGCAAGCCAACAGGAGGCTGTTGGTCACAACACAGATCTGCAACAGAGGCCCCTTATTTTGGGCACAGCAGGCTAGTGGCACGGCAGGCCAGCTGTGAGGGCTGTAATCCCAGCAAGGAAGATAAACTGTTAGCCCCAGAACCCCAGCACAACAGGCAGGACTAGGCTGTGCCATCCCAGCACAGTAGGCTAGCCACAAGCACCTGAGGCCTCAGTGCAAAAAGCCAGTGCCCAGGCACCTGGAACCATGTGAAAGAAGCTTGGGACAATGCCCCGTCTGCCCCAGAAGCAGAGTTCAAATTTAAAAGCCACAAAATAAGCTAAAATTAGGAAGAAACAGAAAAGATCCTGATCATGGAAAGCTGCCATAGGGACAGAGAAGATCAAAGCACAAACTCAGAAGAGGACAACAATGCCAAAATATCTACACATGAAACCTCAAAGGGGAATATGAAAAAGTCTCAACCCCAAAAGTCTATTTGGAGGAGCTCAAACAGAATTTTAAAAAGTCAAATAACGGATGTAAAAGAAAAACTGGGAAAAGATAAGAGAGAGTCAACAGCTTAGAAAAGGAAGGACAAAAATTGACTGAAAAAAGCAAGTCCTTAAACAATACAATTAGCAAAATTGGGGAAAAAAATCCACTAGGGAAAAAAAAAACAACTCCTTTAAAAGTAGAATTGTCCAAATGGAAAAGGAGGTACAAAAGCTAACTGAAGAAAATAATACCTTAAAAATTAATTTTGGGCAAGCGAAAGCTAATTATTCTATGCGACATCAAGAATCAGTGAAACATACAACAGTTAATGACTATACTAATTAACTACTTGATAAAGTCAAAGACTCCAGATTTTGGGGTAAAAAATCGCTTTTTAACAAAAACTGATGGGAAAACTGGAAAACAATATGGCAGAAAGTGGGCACAGACCAATATCTTACGCTGAATACCAAGATAAAGTCAAAGGGGTACAGGATATAGATATAAAGATCAATACTATAAACAAACTAAGAGAGGAAGAAGATAACTAAACTACCAGTATCAAAAATAGAAAAGGTTGAAATCACCAGTAATGAAGAGAAAATTAAAGAAAAAATAATTAGGACTCATTTTGTCCAACTACATACCAATAAATCAGGCAATCTACATCAAATGGATGAATATTTACAAAAATATGAATTACCTAGATTAACAGAAAATGAAATAAAATACTAAATAACCTCTTTTAGAAGAAGAAATTGAATAAGCCCTCAATAAAATCTCTAGGAGAAAAAATCTCCAGGGCCAGATAGATTTACAACTAAATTCTAACAAATATTTAAAAAACAATTAATTCCAATACTATATAAACTATTCAGAAAAACTAGGCAAAGAAAGAGCACTACCAATTTTTTTTTTGTGATAAAAATATTGTTCTGGTACCTAAACCATATGGCACCAAAACAGAGAGAAAAGTATAGACCAATTTTCCTAATAAATATTCAAGCAAAATTTTGAATAAAATGTTAGCAAAGAGATTACAGCAATTTTTCATGACGAAAATACACTATGACCAGGTGATATTTATACCAGGAATGTGGGGCTGGTACAATATTAGGAAAATTATCATAATAATTGAACATATCAATAACAAAAATAATAGAAATGATGTTATCTCAATATATGCAGAAAAAGTTTTTGACAAAATATAACACCTATTTCTACTAAAAACACTAGAGCTATAATTTAGGTTTTCTTTAAAATGATAAGTAGTATTTATCTGAAACCATCAATAAGCATAATCTGTAATGTGGATAAACTAGAAGCTTTCTTAATAGGATCAGGAGTGAAACAAGGATGCCCATTATCAGCACTATTATTCAATATTGTACTAGAAATGTTAGTTTTTGTAATAAGAGAAGAAAAAGAAATTGAATGAATTAAAATGGGCAATAAGGAAATAAAATTATCACTCTTTGCAGATTATATGATGGCACACTTAGAGTATTCTAGAGAATGAACTGAAAAACTATTTGAAATAATTAACAGCTTTAGCAAAGTTGCAGGGTATAAAATAAACTCACATAAGTCATTGGCATTTCTATATACTGCCAACAAAACGAAGCAGCAAGAGATAGAGAAATTCCATTCAAAATAACTGTAGACATTATAAAATATTTGGGAGTCTCCTTGCCAAGACAAACCCAGCAACTATATGCACACAATTGTAAAACACTTTTCACACAAATAAAGTCAGATCAAAGCAACTGGAAAAAAATCTATTGCTCATGGGTAGGTCAAGCTAAAATAGTAAAAATGGCAATTCTACCTAAGCTAATTTACTTATTCAGTGCCATACCAATCAAACTAAAAAAAAATATTTTATAGAGCTAGAAATAATAATGACAAAATTCATCTGGAAGAACAAAAGTTCCAGAATATCAAGGAAATTAATGGGAAAAAATGCAAAGGAAGGTGGCCTACCCATACCAAATCTAAAACTATATTATAAAGCAGCAGTCATCAAAACTGTTTGGTACTGTCTGAGAAATAGAGTGCTGGATCAGTAGAAAAGGGTAGGCACACATGACAAGGTAATACATGACTATAGTACTCTCCCATTTGATAAACCTTAAGATTCCAGCTTCTGGAAAAATAACTCACTATTTGACAAAAACTGCAGGGAAAACTGGAAAATCACATAGCAGAAACTAGGCATAGACCAACATTTCACACTCTATACCAAGATAAGTTTTAAATGGGTACATGATTTAGACATAAAGGGTGATACCATAAGCAAATTAGGAGAGCAAGGAATAATTTACTTGTCAGATCTATGGAGATGGGAGGAATTAGTGACCAAAAAAGAGAAAGACAACAGTATGTAATACAAAATGGATCATTTTGATTACATTAAATTTAAAAGGTTTTGCACAAACAAAGCCAATGCAACTAAGATAAAAGGAAAGCAGAAAGCTGAGAAACAATTTTTATAGCCAGGTGATAAAGGCCTTATTCTAAAATATATAGATAACTAAGTCAAATTTATAAGAATACAAGTCATTTCCCAATTGATAAATAAGAAAATGAATATGAACAGGCAGTTCTCAGATGAAGAAATTAAACTATCTATAGCTATGTAAGAAAAAAAAGTGCTCTAAATGACTATTGATTGGAGAAATGCAATTTAAAACAACCCTGAGGTACCACATCATACCTATAAGATTGACTAATATGACAGAAAAGAAAAAGGATAAATATTCGAGAAGATGTGGGAAAATTGGAACACTAATGCACTGTTGGTGAAGTTGTGAACTGATCTAACCACTCTGGAGAGCAGTTTGGAACTATGCCCAATGAGTATAAAACTGTGCATACCTTTTGATCCACTAATAGGTCTGTATCCCAAAGAGATCATAAAAATATGCAAAGGACCCACATGTACAAAAATAGTTATAGCAGCTCTTTTTCGTGGTGGCAAAGAATTGGAAATTGAGGAGATGCCCATCAATTGGGGAATGGCTGAATAAGTTTTGGTATAGGAATGTAATGGAATACTATTGTGCTATAAAAAATGATGAACAGACAGATTTCAGAAAAACCTAGAAAGATTTACTTGAATTGGTGCTAAATGAAGTGAACAGAACAGAACCAGGAGAACATTAGACACAGTGATAGAATTACTATGTGATGATCAACTATGATTGACTTAGCTTTTCTCAGCAATACAACAATACAAGACAATTCCAAAAGACTCATGATGAAAAATGCTATGCACATCCGGAGAAAGAACTATGGAATCTAAATGCATATCGTAGCATATTATTTTCACTTTTGTTGTTTTTCTGTTTCTCATAGGTTTTTTTCTCTTTTTTTCTGATTCCTCTTTCACAACATGACTAATGTGGAAATAGATTTAATATGATTATTCATGCATAACCTATATAAGATTGCTTGCTGTTTTGGGAGTGTGGGGAGGGAGAGATGAAGGGAAAAAAATTGGAATTCAAAATCTTATAAGAGTTCAACTTGAAAGCTATCTTTATATATAATTGAAAAATAATACTATTAAGTGGGGGCGGGGGAATATTAAGTGACTTGACAACTGTCACATAGTTATTTTGTGACTCCAACTTTTCACGGTTTCATTACCAGAACTCTCAATGAAAAGAATAGATTGGTTCTATTGTTTTAAGGAAAAACAAAAGGGAAGGATAACAACAATGGGGTGGTAGAACATTTCTCTCTCACCAGAACCACTGTCTACACTTTCAAACTCTAGTAGTCCAAAAACTCACCCACATTTGTTCTGAGACTAAATTCTAGTTCATTCCTGAATTGCAAATGGGCAGCAAAGAGATTTAAACATGGAGGTCACCAGAGAGCCTGGGGCACAATTGCTTCAAGCTGTAGTAAGAAGAGGAATCCCCTGATGATCTAGGAATCTAGGAATAAGTCTATGATTTGCAGCAGGTCAGTCAGTTCAAGGGTAATAAAGATGGTTCCACTTAAGGGTCATGGTTGCTTAATCATCTTGGAGGTCTGACTCTACCTGTAGCTAGTTATCTGTGAATCATAGAATAAAATCCAACAAGAATAAAAGTTGTATGTGACTAAAGGTCAATGGAAAGATATGGGATAGGTTTACACATGTTGCATTCTATTTCTAGTGATCATTTAAGTGTAAGGAATGGAATAAAATACATCATCAATGACATATATGACAGGCAAATGACAAGGAGGTTTATGAAATGCTTATGGTATAAGGAGAACAAATGACAATAGATATGCAGGTACACAATTTCAGTGGTATTAACACATACACACACAAACACACACACACACACACACACACACAAATATAACTCCTAGTCTAAGACTTCCAGCATGATAGATATATCTATTAATAATGATTTATTGGTGAACATGGATAAAAATCAAATAGGATAAGAAGGCATAAAAGATTTTATCTACAATGGTGGAAAGAAGATCTACACCACTGAGCTTATTTTTCTAAGAATCAAGTAACCTTTTCTCTCTTATGAAATCTCAGCCTTCTTTCCATTTCAAAAGACATAAATACTTTTAATGAAATATACAATATGTCTAAGTGAATATTCTATCACAAATATCACAAACATATTGACTTCTTGTTCCTTTTTGCCTACATGTGACTATAGCTATCTGAGCTATAGGTTACCTTTCCCTCCTGTTTGAATTCTGTTGGGTAATAATTCTGTCACACTCCATCTAGTAGGAAATCAGTTCTCTGGTGGCTGGACTAAACTAAAATATTTCTGTGTTAAACACACTCTTGGATAGTAGCCTCATGTTATCCCTTCCAGTCAGAGTCCTTAAAACTAGTAAAGACCTTTAAATAAAATTCTAGGATCATATTAATTAGACTTAGCAAATACCTTTAAGACTAAACAATACCTATTATTGTGAATGTAAATTTGCCTCTGACCAAGTATAATACAAATTTTTAAAAATTATGCTTCCTGCTTGATTTCTCTATATGTAAATACAATGCCACCATATTTATCTGGGTGATCATGGACAAGTTACGTCCATTATATGGATCTAAGTTTCCTCCCTATATAAAAGGATGTCTGCAGAACATTGTAGCTCAAAATGATAAAATCCTAGAGCATACTCAAATTAGAATATTAGAATCTTTGGGGAAACAAATTATGTAAAAAAATTAAATATTTAGATGTTTTCTTATTTTCTCCAGGAATATCCTTTTTCCATGCAAAGTGTGGTAAGTCAATGCAGCTGATGGAAAAGAAAAAGTAGAAGATATTTTATTTGGTGATGTACAAGAAGTTAACCCATCTCCACCCCAAAGTAAATAAAAATTTTGTTCATGTACTTGAGAGAAATAGTTACTGTGAAAGACTATTTAAAGAGTGAAGACCAGTAAAGAGTTGAAGAAATGAAGAGTTACTTCCCTTGGTAGATGTAGATTCATCCTTTATCATTGAAAGTATAAATCACTCCATTCCTTCTCATTTTGTATGATCTTTGCTCTTAGCTTTCCATATGTTCTACACAATATAATTTATACTTTCTTAATTATGCTGCAGTATCTTTATGGATATTAAATTGAGATTCAGTCTGTATATATGTTTTTCCTTCCTTTCCAGAGGCAGCTACATGGTACAGTGGTTAAAGCACTGGTCCTAGACTAAGGAAGCCTTGAGTTTTAATCAAGCCTCAGACACTAGTTATTTGAAACTTAGTTTCCTAAACTGGAAAATGGGAGTAAGAATTCCACATACTTCCAAAGCTTGTTGTAAAAATCTATTGAAATTTATATTTATAAAAGGACTTAGCAGAGTGCCTAGAAAATAGTAAGCACCTAATAAATATTTATTTACTTCCTTGTTTAGGTTACCAAAAAAGATGTATCTCCTGTTCTGGTCATATGTGTACTTAAGAATATATTTTTATTACACTTTGCATGCAAATCATTATTGGTATTATGCCATAGATTATTTATAATTGGCACTTTGTCTGCAAATTGCCAGTTAAGGCATTTGCAATTTTGTGACTTCTCTATTTTTAGTTTTCTATTATTGGCATCTGTATAATCAACAGTGGAATATTGATATTAGAATAAATGGGCTTTGCTGGCAGAAAACACCATTCCATCACTGAAAGCTCCACACAATTTTTCAAGTAAATAGAGAAGATTTTAGATTTTTGAACTAAAAAGGATCATTGCACTCCACTCATTTTATATATCATCATCATCATCATCATCATCATCATCATCATCATCATCATCATCATCATCATCATCTATGTATAGTGGTAAAAGTTTCCAAACCAATTTTCAAATGTTAGCTTATTTTATCTCTACAAGAACCCCAGGTTTCACTGCTAGAAAGTGTGTGAGGAAGGTTTGGAATTTAGATCATCTAAAATTGAGGCTCTGCTTAGTCTATTCAACCGCCTACCTAATTCCTAATGATGAAGAAACTGAGGTTCAGCTAGAGTATATTCATGCCCAGGTTCACATAGATAATAAGTGGCAAAGCTGTGATTTAAATCGAGGTCCTCCGATATCAAATGCAGCCTTCTTCTATTGCACCATATACCTTTCAAGAGGACATCCTTTAATGTTGCATTTTACTGGATGTTGAATAACCTCATCCAAGAATAGTCTCATTATGATAATAAATCATTGTTCCTGACTTCATCACAGAAAAGAAGAGGAAGTCACCAGGAACTGGCATTTTAACACATCACTCTATGTGCACTTCTCTCTGGATTATATGGTTATAACTGCTTAAGACTGCTCTTCTATTTTCCTATTGCCTTCTATATTTTAGGTGTATTTTGCATCACTTTATCATGAATGAACTTATAGTTTAAACATGAAATTTAAGTTAAACGCACTGATTTATTGTGATATTAATTTAAATTTGTCCCAGTTGTTATAATTATATACTTTTATCCATGTTCTCATCAGTGTGGGTGCTTTTCTGTTGGTATCAATTGGAATCTATTAAAGTCTAAAAATTATTTATTTTTAGTTTTCAACATTTGCTTTCATAAGATTTTGAGTTCTAAATGTTCCCCCCTCCCTTCACTCCCTGCTCCCCAAGACGGCATGCAATCTGATACAGGTTATACACCTATATCATATTAAACATACTTCTACATTAGTCATATTGTGAAAGAAGAATCAGAGCAACAAGGAAAAACCATGCAAAAGAAAAAACAAGAAAAAACAACAAAAAAGATAAAATAATATGTTTCAATTTGCATTCAGACTCCATAATTCTTTATCTCGACATTGATAGTATTTTCCATTTTCTATCCAGCAGCCAGAGAAAAAAGTAGAGTTGTCACTGCTCATGCTCTTCTTTGTCATGTGACCCACAGCAACCAACCAGCATCAGTTTGTCTGTAGTCTAACTTGTCTGTGGATAGAACCTTCTACCAAGTTGTCTGATTTAGAGAATTTTTTCATGTGACTTTAAATTGTTTTGATTTCTTGATCTAAAAGTTATTTGTTCATATTCTTTGATTAATTATCAATTGGGAAGTACCAGATAGTCTTCATAATTACTGCTTTTATAATATAGTTTAATATTTGATGCTGCTAAACCTACTTCCTTCACTTTTTAAAATTTCTTTTGATATCCTTTACTTTTTGTTCATCCAAATGAATTTTGTAATTTTTTTTTTTGCTAATTTAATTGAGCTGACATTGAATATATAATTTCGTTTTGGTAAAATTTTAATTTTTTTATCATATTGACTCTGACTATAGAATAATTAATATTTCTCTAATCATTTATACCTGATTTTATTTTTATGAATTTTTTAAAAATAATTTTGTTTATTTGGTCCCTGGGTTGGTTTTAGCAGGAGTACCCTCAGGTAGTTTATACATCTAGAGTTATTTTAAATGCCGTATCTCCTACCACCTCTTCTTGAGGGGTTTTGTTTGTGATATAAGGGAATGCTGAAGATTTATGTGAACTTACTTTATATCTTGCTACTTCACTAAAAGTGTTAGTTGCTTCAGTTAAATTTTTAATTGAGTCTTTGGGATTTTCCATGTATATCATCATCATCTGCAAAAACATAATTTTATTATCTCATTCCCTATTCTGATTCCTTCTACTCTTTTTTTTTCTTATTATCATTGCGAAAATTTCCAATACAATATTTAATAATGTTGGTGACAGTGGACATCCTTGTTTCACACCTGATCTTACTCTGAGGGCTTCTACCTTATCCTCATTTAAAATAATGCTTGCTGATGGTTTTGGATAAATGGTTTTTTTTAATCAATTTAAGGAAAAATCCACTTACATCTATACTTTCAAGCATTATTTTTTTCAAATAGGAGTCAGTGTTGTACTTTATCAAAAGCTGTTTCTAAATCTATTGAGATGTCATTTTTTTCTTTTATTATTAGTTTAATCAATTGTGTTAAGAGTTTTTCTTATGTTAAACCATCCCTGCATTCCTGGTATAAAGTCCATTAGGTCATAGTTTATCATCTTTGTAATGTTTTCTTTTAATCTTTTAGCAAGTATTTTATTTAAGATTTTTGCATCCATATTCATTCATGAAATTAGTCTATAATTTTCTTTCTCTTTTTTGCATATTTTATTAATTTATTTTGATTTATCAACTATCACTTCCATATGCTTTTGAGTTTAAAATTTTTCTCCACCTTCCTTCCCACCTTCCTCCCGAAACAGTGCAAAATCTGGTATAAGTTATGCATTTACATTCCTATTAAGCATACTTTCATATTAGCGAAGTTGTAAGTAAAAATTGAACCAATAGGAGGAACCATCAGAAAGAGTAAACAAAACTCAACAGAAGAGAAAAAAAAGACAGCGATCCAATTTTCACAGTTATGATTACTATATGTGTTTTTTCTCCATCCTTTTTTCCCCCGTTTATGATTTTCTTTCTCCTCTTCCTTCCCCCCCACCAGTACTTTGCTTTTGACCACCACCTCCTTCAGTCTTCCTCTTCTATTTTCCCTCCCCCTTTCCCTTCCCTCCACTGCTTCTTCCCTCCTTCCACCCTCCTCCCTTTTCTTTCCCCTTTTCCCTCCTACCACCCATAGTGCAAGTTAGATTTCCATAACTAACTGATTATGTTATTCCTTTCTTGAGCCAAATTTGATGAAAGCAAGTTTCAAACAATGCTCACCACCCTCCCTCCTTTCACTCTGATGTAATAGGATTTTCTGTCTTTTCCTGTAGTGTTATTTACCCTTGTCTCCCTCTTTCTCAGCACATTTTCTAAGATCAGACCAATCCACTTACTTGCATCCATTTAACACACTTGATTATATTTTTTTTATCATTACATCAAAGTCAACTAATATCCACACTCTTTATGTATACTTCTTTAAGGTGGTGTAATAACAATACAGTTTCAAGAGTTGCAAGTGTCATCTTCCCTTGTAGGGATGTAAACAGTCCACCCTTATTAACAACATTTTGTATCTTTCTGTCCCATTTACCTTTTTATCTTTCTTGAATCTTGTACTTGAAGATCAAATTTTTTGTTGAGCTCTGGTCTTTTTATGAGGAAGTTTTGGAAGTCCCCTATTTCATTGAATATCCATCTCCTCCCTTGAAAAATCATGCTCATTTTTGCAGGGTAGTTGATCCTTGGCTGCAATCCAAGCTCCTTTGCCTTATGGAATATCATGTTCCATGCCCTGCAGTCTTTTAATGTAGAAGCTGCAAGGTCCTGTGTAATCCTGACTGTGGTTCCATGATATTTAAATTGTTTCTTTCTGGCTGCTTGCAGCACCTTCTCTTTCATCTGGTAATTTTGGAATTTTGCTATTATATTCCTTGGCATTTCAATTTGGGATCTCTTTCAGGTGGTGAGTGGTGTATTCTTTCTATGGTTATTTTACCTTCTGGTTCTAGGACTTCAGGGCAGTTTTCCTTTATGATTTCCTGAAAGATACTGTCCAGGCTCTTTTTTTCATCATGATTTTCAGGTAGTCCAATGATTTTTAAATTGTCTCTCCTGGATCGATTTTCCAGGTCTGTTGTTTTACTATGAGGTATTTTAAGTTTTCATCCATTTTTTCATTGTTTTTTTCTGTTTGACTGATTCTTGCTCTCTCATAGAGTCATTAGTTTCCATTTGTCCAATTCTAGTTTTTAACAGATTGTTTTCTTCTGTTAGTTTTTGTACTTCCTTCTTCAATTGGCCAATTGTGTTTTTAGGGACTTGTTTTCTTCAGTGTACTTTTTTTCCAATTGGCCAATTGTATTTTTTAAGGACTCTTCTACCTCTCTCATTAGACTTTTAAAATCCTTCTTGAGCTCTTCTAAGAAGGCTTTTTGGGCTTCAGACCAGTTCATATTCCCTTTTGATGTTGCAGATGTGGGTTTGTTGACAATGTTGTCCTCTTCAGAATTTCTGTCTTGATCTTCACTCTTCTCATAATATGAATCTATGGTACATTTCTTTTTACTCATGGTTTCTTTATTCCCTGGCCTTTAAAGAGATTGAGCTCTCCTGCTGGGGAACAGAGGGCACTGACCCAAGCTTCTTGTGTTGGGAGCCTAGATCTTGGTTATTGGCTTTTTGCGCTGGGGCCTCTTATGTTGGCAATTGGAGGCTGTAGGGTTTGGGCACCTTACCTCATGTTGGGCTAAATCAGCCAGGCTGGAACTTTCAGGAATTCTAGGTTGCCTCCTTTTCCTTTACTTTAGCTTTCTTCAGCTTCTTTTAGATGGGTGCTGCAGGGTGTTTATCTGCCTGGGGCCCCTTGCAATGCTGCCTCCCTCCTTTCTGCTAATGCACTAGGAGATTTCTTTGAGGTAGAGTGCTGAGGCACCTGGTGTTTTTCTGAACTGGTTTGCACTGGTTTGCCCACCCTCACTGAGGCACTGGGAGGTCCAGGTGTTGGTGTTTGCCTGCTCTACCACCTGGGCTTCAGGATCTCTTCCTGGTTGACAGTTGGAGGTTCTGACAGCTTACCTGGTATTGGGCTAAAATCAGCAAGGCTCGGACTTTAGGAAAACTTTAGGTTGCTTTCTTCAGGTCTTTTCAGATGACTGCCATAGGGCACTTATCCTTCTGGGGCCTTTTGTAGTGCTGCTTCCCTTATTTTTGCTGAGGCACTGGGAGACGAGTTTGTTGGGCTGCTGCACTGCTGCTCCTCATCTTTCTTCTAGTTCAGGTGTTCCAGAGCTTTCTCTGGGGTGATATTTTCTGGGTTTTCAGAGGTTGATAGGGGAGAGTGATGGCTACTACTTTTTTACTCTGCCATCTTGGATCCCAGAAGTGGAAGTCTTTCTCTGTTTTCACTCTTCCTGTTTTAGGTGTCGTTATCATATTTATTTCATAGAAAGAGTTCAGTAGGATCCTTCTTTGACTATTATTCTAAATAATTTATTTAATATTGGAATTAATTTATCTTTAAATGTTTGATACATTTCGCTTTTAATTCCATATGGTCCTGTTGCTTTTTTCTCAGAAGCTCATTTGTGGCAGGTTCGCTTTTTTTTTTCTAAGATAGGTCTATTTAGATATTCAATTTCTTCTTCTGCTAATCTATATTTTAATTTATACTTTGTAAATATTCTTCCATTTTACTTGAATTGTTAAATTTTTGCTATATAATTGGGCAAAATAATTCCTTATAATTGCTTTACTTTCTTCTTAATCAAATTAACTACAAAGAACATATGAAAGAAGATGCTACGTGCCTCCAGAGAAAGAACTAATAAATAGAAGTATGTATAGAATGATTTTACATATGGATGTTAGAGAGAGAGAGAAGGTGTGTGTGTGTGTGTGTGTGTGTGTGTGTGTGTGTGTGTGTGTGCGCGCACGTGTGTTTGTGCTGGTAGCCATCTCTATGGGAGGGGTGGGGGAAGGAAAAAAAAAGAAAAACAAGAAATTCACATGATAACTTTGTTATATATTTAAAAGCAATAGCAAGTTTTACACACTAGAGTTGCAATGTCATGTACAATCATCATTTTTATTATACTATGTTATGGAAATGCTTATTTTATTACATAAATTAAAATTAAATTTAAAAAGAAATTAATCAGTAGTTCTTAAAGTGTGGTTAGGTGAACACTGAGGATACATGAGGTTGAAATTGTTTTCATAGTAATGCTTAGATATTTTGATTTATAATATGGTAAATATTAATAGATATAACCCACATAAACAAAAGCTCTTGGGGGAAGGAGAGTCTTCCATAATTTTAAGAATTTAAAATGTTCCATTAGTCTAGTTTCAAACCTTTTTTTATATAAATTTATTTGTTTTTATTTTTCAACATCTACTTCCACAAGATTTTGAGTTCCAAATTTTCACCCCATCTTGCCCCTCCCCCCAACCCAAGACAGAATGCATTCTGAATATCTCTTCCCTTAGTCTGCCCTCTCTTTTACCCCCCCTTCTCTTATCCCCTTCCCCTTCTATTTTTTTTGTAGGGCAGGATAGATTTCTGTACCCCATTTCCTATATTTCTTATTTCCCAGTTGCATGTGAAAACATTTTTTAAACATGTGTTTTTAAAACTTTGGGTTCCAAATTTTCTCCCTTCCTCCCTCCCCACCCACACTCATTCAAAAGGCAAGCAACCCAATATATTATACATGTGCAGTTATGCAAAACACTTCCATAGTAGACATGTTGTGAAAAACTAGCTCTATTCCCCTTCAGCTTATCCTGCCTTCCCATTTATTCTATTCTTTCTTTTAACCCTATCCCTCCTCAGAAGTATTTTCTTCTGATTAACCCCTTTCCCAATCTGCCCTCCTCTCTATCATCCCACTGCTCTATTGTCCCCTTCCCCCACCCTATTTTTCTGTAGGGTAAGACAGACTTCCATACCCAATTGAGTGCATATGTTATTCCCTCCTTAAGTCAAATCCTATGAGAATAAGATTCACTTATTCCCTTTCACCTTCCCCTCTTTCTCCTCCACTGTAAGAGCCTTTTCTTTTCATTTTTTTTTTTGTGTGTGTGTGAGGTAATTTACCCTGTTCTACCTCTCCCTTTCTCCTTCTCCTAGTATAATCCTCTCTCATCTCTCAATTTTATTCTCCAGTTATGACCCCTTCATCTTCAACTCACCCTGTGACCTCTATCTATCTATCTACATACATATAATTTTTTTTCCTCCAACTACCCTAATACTGACAAATTCTCATGAGTTAGAAATATCATCTTTCCATGCAGGAATGTAAACAGTTCAATAAGTCTCTTACGATTTCTCTTTCCTGTTTACCTCTTCATGTTTCACTTGAGTCTTGTATTTGAAAGTCAAATTTTCTATTCAGCTCTGGTTTTTTCATCCATAATGCTTGAAAGTCCCCTATTTCACTGAATGATCATTTTTTTTCTCCTGAAGGATTATACTTAGTTGTGTTGAGTAGGTGATTCTTGGTTGTAATCCTAGCTCCTTTGCCCTCCAGAATATTATATTCCATGCCCTCCAGTCCCTTTATGTAGAAGCTGCTAAATCTTGTATAATCCTGACTGTGTTTCCACAGTACTTGAATTGTTTCCTTCTATCAGCTTGTAATATTTTCTCCTTGACCTGGGAACTCTGGAATTTGGCAACAATATTCCTAAGAGTCTTCCTTTGGGGATCTCTTTCAGGAGAAGATCGGTGAATTCTTTCCATTTCTATTTTGACCTCTGGTTCTAAAATAGCAGGGCAGTTTTCCTTGATAATTTCTTGAAAGATGATGTCTAGGCTCTTTTTTCGATTACGGTTTTCAGATAGTTCAATAATTTTCAAATTCTCTCTCCTAGATCTATTTTCCCAGTCAGTTGTTTTTCCAATGAGATATTTCACATTGTTTTGTAATTTTTCATTCTTTGTATTTGTTTTGATTGTGTCTTGATTTCTCACAAAGTCACTAACTTCCAATTTCTCTCTTCTAATTTTTAAGGAAGTATTTACTTCAGGAAGCTATTAGACTTCCTCTTCCATTTGGCCAATTTTGCTTTTTAGGGCATTCTTCTCCTCATTGGCTTTTTGGACCTCTTTTGCCATTTGGGTTAGGCTATTTTTTAAAGTGTTATTTTCTTCAGTATTTTTTGGGTCTCCTTTAGCAAGCTGTTGACTTGTTTTTCATGATTTTCTTGGGTCACTCTCATTTCTCTTTCCAGTTTTTCCTCTACTTCTCTTCCTTGCTACTCAAAATCCCTTTTGAGCTCTTCCAAGGACTGGGACTGATTCTTATTTTTCTTGGAGGCTTTGGATGTAGAGCTTTGACTTTGTTGTCTTCTTCTGGTTGTATATTTTGATCTTCTTTGTCACCAAAGTAAGATGATATAGTCTGACTCTTTTTTTGAGGTTTGCTTGTGACCCAGCCAATTACTTGACTTTTAAGTTCTTTGTTAAGGTAAAATTCTGCTTCCAATGTGGAGAATATACTGTGCCAAGCTTTGGGGGTGGTACAGCTGTTTTCAGAGATACATCTAGGGACCCATAAATTTTCAGTTCTTCCATGGTGGTATCATAAGGGGAGAGGTGTTTACTCCTTTCCTGGCCTGTGCTCTGGTCTATGAGTGAACACAACGACATCTACTGCTCTAAGTGATAAAGGGTTCTTTGTACCTTCAATTTATCGAAACTATTGGCTTTTCAAGGTGGGCTTCTGATACATTACATTAAAAAAAATTTAAGGAAGATAGCATAGTAAAATGTACAGGGTAATTCCCTAGGAATCAAGAGAAGTATATCCTTGAGTGTCAGCTTTATTGTTACCTCACTTTGGGATCTCTGTAACCCTTGGGATACATTCTTCATTAAAAATAAGAATCCCTGAAAATTATGTTGGTTTTCGATATTTACTAAGTACTTCCTTTATAATAATTCTGTAGGATAATCTATTTTCTCCACTTTATAGATAAATAATCTGAGACTCAGAATGTTTAGTTCATTTCCCCATGGTCACATAATCCTGCCAAGAGCCAGCACTAAAATTAAGGAGAAGGAAAGGAAGAGTCAATATGAAAGGAAAAGACAAAGATAAAAATATAAGACAAATAATGAGAACAAAAGAAGAAATGAGGGAGAATAGATAGGGAGAGAAGAAGTAGTATAATAAGGAGAGAGAGAAGAGAGAGAGAGAGAGAGAGAGAGAGAGAGAGAGAGAGAGAGAGAGAGAAGGGGGAAGTTCAAGGGAAGGGAGAAAATGAAGGGGGGAAGAAAAGGAGAGGGCAAGGCAAGATTAGGCAAAGAAGCTTTCTCACCACTAGAAAAAAAATCTTCCCCAAAACAGGAGATTTTAATTATAATTATGTATCTAAAATGTGTTCTAACCTTTACTCAACATATCTGGGAATTGTCTGGTACCATAAGGCAGCCCAGACTGTGAAAGGTCTTGCTTTCATGCCATATGGAGATTAGCCAAAGAAAGTGGAGGTCTTTAACCTGTAGTGAAGATGGCAGAGTTGTGGTTGCATACTGCCCTAATAGCTCAACAGAAGTGATGTGAAAAATTCATTATATTTGTTCTGTTTATGCCTAAAAAATAGAACTAAGTCCATAGGTTGGGAGTAGGTGATCTTAAAGTAAAGAAGGACAGATTTAGGTTTGAGATAATGAAAATCTCAATCTCTCTCTCTCTCTCTCACTCTCTCTTTATATAAATATGTGTGTATGTGTGTGTATACACATATATATATATACACACATGTAAATACATACATATTTAGCATTTGAACTGTCAAAAGATCAAGAGGAACAACAGACAGGAAGTAGGAATATTGCTAGATATCAAGAAACCCTGTGATAATCAATTATTCTATATATTGAAGAGGGGTAATAAATCTATGAATAAAATTCTTATGATTAAGGTCACATAATTATTTCTTTAAATGTATTTATTATTCCATATTTTCTAACAGGTTAAATTATAGACTATCATAAAAGGGTAGGTTTATATAGTTGTAGGGAAAGACAGTTAAATGGAATGGATGGGAAATCATCACAGCTAGCATAGCATAGGACTTTAGGGTGGTATTTTTTTTTTTAATCACGTTGTCCATATGCATGTAAATTTACATTCAAAGTTTCTACAGATGTTTTATCCTGGAACATCGAAATGGATGTCTGTGACATAGTGGCATTAGCTTTTAAATCCTATTCCTAAGAGAGGATGATGTAGAATGTTTCTTGACAACCACGTGGTAAATGTGAATGTCATTCAGTAGCTTCCTCCCAATGAGTGGCAGGCCAACATCTTAATAAAATACAATTCAGATCATATATCTATCATTCATTTTCTTCTAATTTTCCAAGGAACTTATTTCATCCACAATGGTACTGAAAAACACTATAAGTCTAAATTGCTGAGCTGTGGGAGTAGGAATTTAACAGGTATAAAATATCTCTTACCTATTCAGTAGTTATTTTCAGGTAGCAGCTAAAAGCAGGGAGAGCCAAAATGTTGATCTGTGTTTATTAGGCTACCTATTCACTAATGCAGTTTGAGAACTTTATGGTGGGAGGAAAGAAAGTCAATCAGCTGAGACTTCTTCTAGAGGTGCTGAATGGCTTTCAGGGCCTGGTCTTGCTGAATGATTTCTCTGAGAGGGATTAGTCTATCTAAATGACACAGTTTGATAACTGAAAACATATTTTACACAGATAAGTATGTGATGAACAAAGGTCTATTGATGACAATGAAATTGCTGAACAAGTATCTAAAACTGTTTAATTTCACTTTCTGAACATTTTTCATGGGGCAGCTAGATGGCACAATGGATAAAGAGCACTGGGTTTGAATTCAAGAAGACTCATCTTCCTGAGTTCAAATCTGACCTTAGGCACTTACTAACTGTGATCTTGGGCAAGTCACTTAATCCTCTTTGCCTCAGTTTCTTCATTTGTAAAAAGAGCTGGAAAAGAAAATGGCAAACCACTCCAGTATCATTGCAGAGAAAACTCCAATGAAGTCAGAAAGAACTGGACACTACTGAAAAATGCTTGAACAACATTTTTCATGGAAATTTTAGTTAGGACTTGACTTATGAAGTACACATTTTTTTTCATTAGGCAATCATCACCAGTGTCATTCACACTATTTCTGTTCTGTCCATTATTCAGTTATATCTCAGATAGTCACAGGATCATATATTGGGACTGGAAGGGACTTTATAGATCATATAGTCCAAAAACATGATTTTGCAGATAAGAAAATGAGAATATGAGAGGTAAAGGAATATATCAAAGGTATTGCAAGCAAGTAGAAAATGACAAAGCTTTATTGGAACCCTGGTCCTCTGCTTTCAAAGGCAGCATTCTTTTCACCTTATCACATAGTTTTTATACTACTTTAGTATACACATATGTGCATATATAAATATATGTAATGTGTGTGCACATACACACATATATGATATATATATGTTTATAACAGCATATTCAATTTTTTCACATTTCCATACATATGACATTCTACTAATTATATGTGTATATATCTATATACATATATGCAATACTTAGTGAAATTGTCATATTTATTTATGGAAATGTGAAAAGTTTGTGCTGTTGTAAATTTTTTGATTGAATATGAACAGGCTACATGGAATATTGAGGCAAACAATTGGACACGTTGGATAACATGTAATACCTATGGTATGTCCCACAAATCCTTATTTTGGCAATTTTATGAAATCTAGATTTCATACCAATTAATCTTTAATGACTTACCAGCAATTATAACTCTTTGTTGTCTCTGGCTTTGAGTGTTATTGCATCTTATGTCATTGCTTCTGCCAATCATTGAAATAGTAAATTGTATTTAGCAAATTAAACACATTGGAAAATGGCTAAATTATCAATTTTAGGTCATTTTACTTCAATAAAATATCTGAAGACACTGAAAGTAGCATCCTCATTATACATTGTGTTTGTTTCCCAACATCTTGCACAGTGCCTTGAGAATTAAGTACATTTTTTACAAATAGAAATGATATGGAACATGCTCTAAATCTAAATCTTTATACAGCATGAATGGTGACAGTGACATGGCACCCATTCCTCCTATGTGTAAGGATATCAAGAAGTTGGCTGACTCATGCCAGCCCGCTTTAACACTGCTTGGCATATGAGGCTACCTGGACAATTACGGGTGAGGGAAGACTTCCATACTACTACCAGTCGTTGTCAAGGTGTTAGGGTGGTTAATCTTGAGGTAGGAGAATTCTATGATTACATTCACCACTGTAGTTCCTGAGCTTCTACTTGTCAGATTCACATTTGTGAATATCAGCTATTAATTCAAACATGAAACTTTTCCTGAGCTTGAAAGAAAAACTAATAACTATTAGATAACAATTACCAAATAAAAGGCAAAAGTAGTAATAAGAAATTAGTAAAACGTAACAGTACATGCAGAATGTATAGATAGCACCATTCTCACAATGCTCTGTTATTGTCAGAGGCAACTTTCGTGTTCTTTTTAGTTCTTGGCACCACATTTTCATGAA
Organism: Phascolarctos cinereus; assembly: GCF_003287225.1. Taxonomy (NCBI): domain Eukaryota; kingdom Metazoa; phylum Chordata; class Mammalia; order Diprotodontia; family Phascolarctidae; genus Phascolarctos; species Phascolarctos cinereus. The sequence goes on from NW_027555625.1 coordinate 73,496,415, forward strand.
GTAAATAAGTAAACTGGAAAAATCTGAAGGAACGGTACCAGGGAAGTAGAGAAACTAGAGACCATAGCAGAGAAAGATCAATTTTAAAGGACAGTTGATGCTTACCCTGACAAAGGAAAGACACTGGAGGCGGTGTTGGTTTTTTTTTCAATTCATGAAATAAAAGAAGCATTTCCATAACATAGTACAATGAGAAAAGATTATTGTACATGAAACTGCAAATCCACTACATAGAATTTGTTATTTCTTTCAAATATACAACAAAATTATCATGTATTTTTTTTTCTTTTTTTGTTCCCTCTCCATCTGCCCAAGACATGGCCAGCATTAGACAAAAATAGATTTGTGTGTGTGTGTGTGTATGTGTATGTGCCTGTACATACACACATATATACACACATATATGTGTGTATATGTAGTATATATGTAAAATTATTGTATACATAATTCTATCAGTTCTTTCTCTGGATGCAAATACATCATCATATATACTTTATAGTTAATTTGGGTATTTTTAATAGACAAAATAACTTATTTGCTCGAAGTCATTCTTAAAACAATATTGCTGTTAATGTATACAATGTTTTCTTGTTTTTGCTTACCTCACATGCAGTTCTTTCCATGTTTTTCTAAAATCATTGAGCTCATCACTTCTCATAGCACAGTAGTATTCTATCACAATCCTATGCCATAACTTGTGCAGCCATTCCCCAATTGATGGGCATCCTTGGTTTTAAGTATTTTGATAGAAGTGATAGGAAAAGAAGGCAGATTTGTCCTATTCAATTCCTAAGGACAAAGGTTGCATAGCGGTAACCCCAGTAATTGTAGGATGAGGACTTAGCTCAGAATGTTTTCCTCTGATAAACCGAAAACTCTAATCTCTAACTCTGTTTTCTCCACTTCCCTCCAAGATTAAGGAAGAAGACACAACCCAGATATCCTCTTTGTATTCTGACTTTATCCCCTTCAAACCAGACCCACAGGAATAGGAATGGGACATGGTCCCAAGGCTAGCACCTTCTGTGTGAAACAATTATAAATATACCTGAACAACTAGCCATTGGCCATAAGGGGAAAGCAAACATTTTCTGAGTCTCTTAAGTGATAATGCCTAAGTGACTATAGTACCAGAATATCCACATTCAAGTGACAAAAGAATTCCCCTCAAATATTCATGTCATTCTTCACCTTTGTAGGGCACTCACTTGATTGACGTAGTGATAGTGGGACCATTCTAAACTATCAAATGGATTGTAGAGGCAACTCCCCATTTGATAATATGAAAATAATAAGAAAATCAACCAAGTTGGGAGATACCCCTCTTGGCCTGCATAGCAGCTAAACTGCTGGCTATATGTTGCTCATTTATCTGGCCATAGAAGTGGGAATTCCTCGAGAAATCCAAATAGGATAACATGACTGATCAGGTCCACACCAAACAAATCCCCTTAGAAACATGATGTGTGTATGCCTGAACCAGTCATGGAAATGAACAATATATGCAGGACTGGGCCCACCAGAGCAGTTTCACCCTCACCTAAGAAAAAGCCAAGGAAATGAGAGCTAGTTGTCCTTTATACCGACTCTTGCCATACAAAAATGAGAACCCTAGGGAAAATATTTCAGGGGCACAGCTGCTATGTAATCCCTCTTTCATGACTTCCAAGCCTAAGTTCAACAAAGTAGAGGTTCCCCAGGTGAGGTAGAAGGGTAGTTGGTGGAAATTAACAGGTGGTGATAAATCAATCCTAGCCAAGATAAGGAACCATTGGACTAGAGAGACACTGAGTATCCTGCCAACCAGACAGTACACCTATAGGATATTTGGGAGAAGTTGCAAGATATAGAAGAGAAGATGTAGGCTTGTGGAGAGGAGAATCTTTACCCTAGCTTGTATTCTTCCTTGCTTTATTTTCACAGGTTAACACTAGACTCAGAAGAGAACCAGTGGATATATTCTGACTCCATTCTTATTGTTCCTGTTGACTTCTTTGATTTTCCATTCAGTCTTTGATCCTGGGAATCACTTATATTATGGAGGCAATCAAGCTTAGATAGTATCATCAATATGCTCCCACTTCTTTGTGGAGATTCTCTTGTTTTTGCAATGTTTTCCCCAGGTAAAACTTAGGTTTCTGCATTTTTCTCTGGAGAAATTGGGGATGTGAAAGGAATGGATGCTGGGATCACCTAGTGGTTGACACATATTGGTAGTAATTTAATCTCTGAATTTTAATTAGTATGTATGTCCTCCAATAGAATGATTCTAAAATCTGGGGACAGAGAAGGGAAAGTCCTGTCATAAATGAGATGTGCGAATGGCATAAACTGGAACCTAACCTCTTTCCCCTATGAAAAAGGGATTATTTAAGAGAACAGAGACTCAAATCCAGAATAGCAGCTATTAAAAGTAAGTGGATGTGTATTGGTTGAAGTCATTGGCTTAGATACCATTTTCCAAAGGGGAAAAAATGAGCCACAAAAGACAAGCATGAACTCATGTAGCATACTCACATTCATGGTTTGGGAAGATAGGCAAGGAAAAAAATATGCAAAGTACCAGAGATGATGGAGACCATTTAGTAATTTATTGCAATAGTCCTGGCATGAAGAATGGTCTATGAGGCAGATTCTCTTGTTGTCAATAATAGATGAGTAAATTGAAGTAAAAAGTGGTTAAGTGACTTACTCAGGGTCATATAACCAATAAGTGTCTCACACAGGATTTTAACTCTAGTCTTACTGAATCCAAGAGTATACAGTCTATCCACCGTGCCATCTCAGTACCTGTAGTTAGAATTCATATATCACTTTAAGGTTTACAAAGCACGGTAAATATGTTATCTCATATGATCTTTGCAAAACTCGTGTGATGTAGGTGTTATTATTGTTCTCATTTTACAAATCAGGAAATGGACTGAGTTTAAATGACTTTCCCAGGGTCACACAGCTAGTAAGAGTCTGAGGTGGGATTTGAACTCATCTTCGTGATTCAACATTCAGCATTTTTATCTATTATACTACATACACTCAAATGCACATAATCATATATAATTTTATTAATTATAAGAACATATGAGTATGTGTGTATGTAATGAGCTGTATGTATTATACTCCATATACTCAAAAACACATATAAGCATACATATGCAATGTATATTAAGATATATGTGATTCTATGTATCACATATGTGATTTTTATGTATGTGATAATAAAGTGATATGATTATTTGTGTGTATGTGTATGTATAATATATAAGTGCAGCTAGTTGTTACGGTGGATAGAGTGCTGGGCCTGAAGCCAGGAACACCTGAGTTCAAATTTGACCTTAGAAAATTACTTGCTGTCTGATTCTGGGCAAGTCACTTGACCCATTTATCTCAGTTTCCTGATCTATAAAATGAGCTAGAGAAGGAAATGGTAAATCAAATCAGTATCTTTGCCTAGAACCCCAAATGGAGTCATAAAGAGTTGTACATGACTAAGCAAAAAATGTAATATATAATATTAGATAGATGTAGCTTTAGCTATAGATATACACAAAATTCATAGGCATACATATGCATGTACTACACACACACACGTATGTTAAATCGATGCATGCTGTCATCATATGTAGATGAACGTACACATGTACAGATAACATAGATCCTCACAGATCTCTCCTATTAGAAAGAAGGCAAGAACTGTTTCACTTCTGCCTTTGTATCTCCAGCATTGACCAGAGTACCTGGCATATGGCATGAACTTACAAATGCTTATTGTTTATTTGGTTGATTGATTATTTGTACCTTTTAATGTACTTGCATATTGTTTCATACTATAGGTATCTGTTGTCTCATATCTATTCTAGTCCAACCTTCTTATGTTGCAGAGGAGAAAGCTGTAGGGCATGAGAGAGTCCTTGCCCTAGAGCCATTGCTTTGGAATGGAGATAGTCCTGGAATATGGAATCAAGAAAATCAGCAACCTAATCCTGCTTTGACCCTTAATAGTGATGAATCACTTCACATCTCTGAGCATCAGACAAATTACTTGAACTCATCTTACTAAATTACCTGGTACAAATTTTCATTTTCACATTTTCACAAGTATGTCCTCTAGATCAGTGGTGTCACTCAAATAGAAATGGGTCCCTGCTGGCCACATATTGAATTAGAAAACCACAGATTAACAGTATCTATGTTGGATTGTATATTTATTTGTTTAAAAAAAAAGACATTTCTCAATTACATTTTAATCTGGTTCTGTCTGCACTCTGGAGTTTTCCTGGGAGAGTCTCATTGTCCAAGATTGACACCTCTTCGATTTGCTGCAGGAGGGTGGGGGAATATCTCTTAATCAAATTTTCTGTCTCCTTGCCTTTCTATGTACTCTCTACATTGAAGCTTCTCATTATTTACTTTAATTTTTCCCGTTTGGAGAAGAATAAATGAATATTTCACTATCTTAACTATGCTTTCAATCCCCTGAAGTTTATCTCATTACATGAATACAATACAAATGAAGTGGTTGGGGTGGTTTATCAGTTTGCCTATATGATTTAGAAAATGTTAATGTAATGATTTGAACAAACTTGTAAACTAAATATCTCTACTGTTTCAGCTGTTTGAGGTCAATATAGACATTCCATGGGGAAGATAAATGGCACAGAACTTCTAACATTCTGGGTCCTATTTTTATGTGACTCTGAAGTCATGTCACATTTCAAGTTGTAGGGAAACTCAAAGTCACATAGCTCAGAACAATGGCAATGGAGACGACCTCAAGTGCTCTTCAAGTGTCTTTCCTGGAAATAACTTGTATGTATAGGTGAGAGGCAAACAGAGCTGTATGTTATTCTTTATTAGAAAAGGAAACAAACCATCACACTGTCTGCAAAGGTATCTAAGAAAAATGGTTGCCTATTTCTTTGGTTTTGATTTTAGAAGCTCTAAGCATTTTGCAGCTGATGCTTCTTAAACAAAGGAAAGGACAATGAATCCCCTCCCCCTTTTGCATTCAAGCCACAAACATGGCAATCACGTGTAGATGTAAGGTTTTCTAGTCCTCTTCCTTAACAAGCTCAGAACTTAGATGCCTTTTCATCATCTTTTAGAAAACAGAAAGGACTGAACTTTCATTTGCCCCAGTTCACACATACTGGATGAAGAAAAGCTCGTCGTAGCCAGAAATTTTATTTTATTTTTTAAAGGAGCAAAATGAGTGCCCTCCTCCTTTTTTTTCTTTGCCATAGTGGCAATTGTTAGCAAACATCTTCCTTAAGTCCTACTTAAAATGTACTAATTCCTGGGCAAAGGAGACTTACTTTAAAAACAGAATTTGGTAATAAGTGAGCTTGCAATAGTGATCTAAAAACAATGGAAATACATTGGGCAGTAAGGCCACACTCAGTATTCCAGGCATAGTCCAATCATTCCTAGAACAATGAAGGTAAGATATATTGAGGCTTGGGTGAAAGATATGGATATGGGCAATTTCTATTTTATAGCCTTCTTCAAATTTTCTCTTCCTTATATTTGATGCTTTAGCCCAACTGTAAATCTTCCTATCACTCTGAATGCAGTTGTTACCTCCTGTAATAGGCTGATAATGAACTATTCTAAAGTAGGTCTTAGTAGAAGAAAACATTATTAACACATTCCAATTGTTATAATATTTAAGACAGCATTTTAACCTATTTTCAAAGGTTTATCTAATGCAAATATGAGAATGCTTTTAATTACTTTCTTCATTATAGTCTGGTGTCCCTACTAATCCATCTTATATTGGCATGAAATCATAAAAACAATATCATAGCAATTTTGTATTTATTCTAAATATGCTAGATAAGCCTTCTGCATTAATGCAGCTACAATTTTATTATGTCTCTTCCCAGAAAGTTGGAAGTTGGTTTATTTAATATTATATGATGCTTTTTTTAAACTATAATGAAGATTTGGCTTTGTTTAAAAAAAAAGACATCCTAAAAACAGGCAAGGAAAAGGGAAATTTTAATTAGTTGAATCACGTAGACTGCAATAATAAGTTATATGTGGATGGTCTGATTCTGTCAGTTTTAGAAATCAAATCATGAAAGTCAATATTTTGAACCACTCTCCAAAATAATTCGTCTCAATTTTATAACCTTTGTAATCTCATTCTTTCAAGATCTTAAAACATATTCCATTTATGATGAGATAAACTTAAATTACATTTTCAGTGATCGTGGAAAGAGAACTAGGCTTACATGAAGAGAAATGAGTTTGAATCCCAGGTATGACATTTAGTAGCTATGACAAAGGAGTTCACTTTAACTTATCTGAGCCTCAGTTTCCCCAACAGTAGAATAAGCATATTTAAACAGAGGTACTTAATTGCAAAGAATATATTTTGCAAACTTTAAAGCGCTACATAAATTTGATTTATTTTAAAAATTGATAGCACATCCTCAATTACATATTTTAGCATATTTATATTTTAAAAAATAGATGGGAAGTCATAGGTGGAACCACTAGATGTACCCACTCCACCCCCTACACAAAAGTTAAACAAAGAAATAGTGTTGTTTTATGAAGATCATGAGGATTCCTCAACTTCTCAGCAACTGGTCAGTAAAAATTGGCATTGTTAATTATAATAATAATAATAGAAAAAAATTATTGGCAATTAGAAAGATAGGTGAGTAGATACAGATAATAGATAATAGTTTATACACTCCCTCATTCAAAAATAAAATTATAATGATTTACTTAGTATTGTGATAGTTGGGGATAAAGGACTAGCTATAGAATCTGGAGAACTTTGATCAAAACCTGTGGTCAAGTAATTTCACAGTTAAATGCCTGGCAACTCCAGGAGAAATGCCCTGAGCAGAACAGAGGTCTATAAATAATGTTCCTTGATTTGACCAAGTCTTCTTATACTGTCAGTCATGAGGGCTTGCAGAAGATCATGGCAAAATTTGGTTGCACAGAGAAGTTAATCAGTATTTTAAGCCAGTTCCACAATAGCATGCTTGCACAAGTTCTGGATAATGGATTATGTTCTCACAATTTCTCAGTCAGTAATGTAGTGAAGCAGGTTGTGTGCTTGATTACATGTTTTTTAGCATGATGTTTCAGTGCTGTTAGGTGCAATCAACAAGAACAAAAATGACATCAAGGTCAACTACAATACGGCCTATAAATTATTTAATTTGAAAAGTCTATAAGCCAAGACTAAAGTGGAGGAGAGTTAGTGTAGAACTTTTTGTTCACAGATGATTGTACATTTAATGCAGCCTCTGAGGTTGAGATAAAACAAAGTAGGAATAGATTATTTGCCTCTTATATGATTTTCAGCCTGACAATTAACATCAAGATAACAGAGGTTCTCCACCAACCAGCATTACCCCATTCAGACATAGAAGATTCAGTTACAGGAAATGAAGAGATTTTGAAGGCTGTGGATAAGTTCATTTACCTTGGCAGTATTCTTTCCAAGGATGTCCATATAGATGATGAAGTTGACACACATATTGCCAGAGCTAGCTCAGTGTTTGGGAGGCTCTGAAGAGAAGCATGGGAAAAAAGAGATATTAGGCTGTTTACAAAAATAAAGGTCTATGGCACCATTTTGCTGACTTCATTATTGTATGCTGTGAAACTTAGACAGTATACCAGCTCCATGCCAGGAAACTGAATCACTTCCATTTGAATTGACTTAAGAAGATTCTGAAGATTACCTAGCAAGATAAGGTACCAGACATTGACATCGTTCTTTGAGGCGAACTGCAAAGCATTCAAACTGTATTGCAGAGAGCACAGCTTGAAGGTCTGGCTACATTGTTCAGATGCCAAACATATATTTGCCTAAAACACTATTTTACAGAGATCTCACACAAAGCAAGCCTTCACACAGAGGTCAGAAGAAGTGACACAAGGATGTTCTCAAGGTCTTCCTGAAAAGCTTTGGAATCAATTGTGAGACATGGTAGACACTGGCACAGGACTACGCACCATGGCATACATGCATCAAAGAAGGCACAGTGCTCTAAATGCAAAGCAGAATTGCAGTAGTTCAAAAGAAGTGTGAAATGCACAAATTTGGAGACATATCCACGTCAAACATTAATAAGGATTATTTGTGCCTCACCTGTGGTAGAGTCTTCAAAAAAGAGGTACAAAAACATACTAAAGGAAATAATTCCTTAAAAATTAGAAGTGGGCAAGTGAGAGACTCCATGAAACACCAAGAAACCACACACAAAAAATGAAAAGAATGAAAAAATAGAAGAAAATGTGAAATATCTCATTGGAAAAGTATCTGACCTCGAAAATAGATCAAAAAGAGATAATTTGACACTATTGAAATACACAAAAGCCATCATAAAAAGAGCCCTAGATATCACATTTTAAGAAATTGTTAAGGAAAATTGCTCTGATATCCTAGAAAGTAATATAGAAATTGAAAAAATCCACTGATCATCTCCTGAGATTCCTAAATGAAAACTCCGAAGAAATTCTAGCTAAATTTCACTACCCATATATCAAGGTAAAAATATTGCAAGCAGCCAAAAATAAACAGTTTAAATATTGTGGAGCCATAGTCAGGATAACAAATGATTTAGCAAGAAATCTAGCCAGTAAACCCCAAGATATCCAGGTAGGTTTCAACCTTCTTACATGTTAAAAGATGAGAGCACTTGGAATATGATATTCTGGAAGGCAAAGGACCTAGAATTACAACGAAGAATAACCTATCCAGCAAAGCTCAGTAAGATCCTTTAGGGAAAAAATGAATATTTGATGACACAGAAGGATTTGAAAGATTCCTGATTAAAAAAGAAAACAGCTGAATAGAAAATATGGCTTTCAAATACAAGATTCAAAAGAAGAATAAAAAGGTAAACATGAAAGAAAAATCTTAAAGGCATCAATAAAGTTATAGTATTTACATTCCTATATGGGAAGATGATAATAGTAACTCCTAAAAACATTATGCTTATTAGGGTAATTAGAAAGAGTATACACAGACAGAGGGCATGGGTGTGAGTTTATTATGATGAAACGATTACCAAACAAAAAAAATTAAGGAATGTGAAAGAGGGATGCTGTGGGAGAAAGAGGAAGTGAAAAGAAGAACAGGAAAATAATATCTCACATAAAAGAGTCATGAAAGTAAGACTATTTATGATGGACGGTAAGATGGGATTTGTGGGAAGCACTTCAACCTTACTCTCATTGTAATTTTCTGAAAAAAAGAATAATGTACACACTCAGAAGAGTATAGAAATCTTTCTTACCCTACAGGGAAGTAGGAGGTGAATGGGAATAAGAGAAGGGGAGTGGGGCTGATAGAAGGGAAGGCAAATTACAGGAAATAGTGGTCAGAAGTAAAACAGACTTTTGAGGAGGAACAGGGTAAAGAGAGAGTGAGAGAACAAACCAGGAAAAATAGGATGAAAGAAATACACAGTTATCATAAATGTGACTATGAATGTGATGATCTCATCCATAAAATGGAAATGGACAACAGAGTGAATTAAAAACCAAAATACAATAACAGATTGCTTACAAGAAACACTCTTGAAACAGAGAGACACACACAGAAAGCAAAATAAAGGGCTAGAATAGTCATAATGCTTCACCTGAGGTAAAAAAAAAAATCTGAGTTAGCAATCATGATCTCACAAGAAAGCAAAAATAGACCAATTAAAAGAGAAAAGCAGGGAAACTATATTTTGCTAAAAGGTACCATAGGAAATGAACTGATATCAATACTAAACATATATGCACCAAATGGCAAAGAATCCAAATTTTTAAAGAAGTTAAATGAAGTTCAAGAGGAAATAGTAAAAGTAACTAGTTGGATACCTCAACCTTCCCTTCTTAGAAGTAACCAAAAATAAAGAAAGAAGTTAAGGAAAATAATAGAATTTTAGAAAAGTTATATACGATAGATCTCTTGAGAAAATTGAATGAGAATAGAAAGGAATATACCTTTATTTTTCAGCTGTAGATGGCACCTTCACAAAAATTAAGCATATGTTAGGGCATTAAAACCTTACAATCAAGTATAGAAAAACAAATATTAAATGCATCCTTTTCTGGACATGATGTAATACAATTATATTCAATAAAGTGCCACAGAAACGAAGATTAAAATTAATTTGAAATTAAAAATCCTTAAGAATGAGTGAATCAAAGAACAAATCATGGGCATAACATATAATTTCACTGAGGAGAATGACAAAAATAATGCAACATAGAAAAATATATGAAATTCAGCCAAAGCATTACTCAGGGGGAAATTTATGCCTCTAAATGTTTACATCACCAAAATATAGGAAGAGCAAATAAAATAATTGAACATGCAATTAAAAAAAACTAGAAAAAAATAAAAAATCTCTAATTAAACAGAAAATTGGATATCCTGAAAATCAAAAGAAAGATTAATAAAATTGAAATGAGGAAAACATTGAACTAAGAAATGAAACTAAGAACTGTATTTACAGGGAAAAATGATAAAATAGTTAAGCCATCGGTTAATTTGATTTTTAAAAAAAAAGACCAAATTATCAGTATCAAAAATGAAAGGGGTGAATTCACCAATAAAGATGAAATTAAAGCAATTATTAGGTGCTATTTAGCCTAATTCTGTGCAAATAAATATGACAGTCTAAGTCAAATTAATGAATATTTACAAAAAAAATTTTGCAGATAAAAAGAAGAGTGAATAGAATAGTTAAATAACTTAATCTTAGAAGAAGAAATTGAGCAAGTCAACTATGTACTCCCTAAGGGTGAGAAAAAAAAAATCACCAGGGCCAGATGGATTCACAAATGAATTCTACCAAACATTTAAAGAACAATTTATTCCAATAGTATATAATCTATTCAGAAAAAGAAGGAAAGAAAGGAGTCCTATTAAATCACTTGTACAATACAAAAAAATGGTGCTGATACCTTAACCAGGAAGAGCCAAAACAGAGAAACAAAACTATAGACCAATTTCCCTAATGAATATTGATGCAAATTTTTAAGAATAAAATATTACTAAGTAGATTACAGCAATATATCACAAAGATCACATTATGACCAGATGGAATTTATACTACTCATGTAGGGTTTATTTGGTATTAGAAAAACTATCAGTATAATTGACCACATCAATAATAAAACCAACAGAAATTATATGATTATCTCAATAAATGGAGAAAAAGGTTTTTTTTTACCAAAAAAAACCCCACTCAGTCCTATTAAAAACAACAGAAAGCATAAGAATAACTTGAACTTTCTTTAAAATGATAAGTAGCATCTAAAACCATCAGCAATCATCGCCTTTAATGGGGGAAAGCTAGAAACCTTTCCAATAACATCAGGGCTGAAATAAGGATGCTTATTATCAGTACTATTATTCAATAAAGTTCTAGAAATGCTAGTTGTGGCAATGAGAAAAAAAACTGAAGGAATTAGAATAGGCAGTGAGGAAACACAACTATCACCTTTGCAAATGATATGATGGCATACTTAAAGAAATCTAGATAACAACTTAAAAATAAAGTTGAAATAATTAACTTTAGCAAAGTTACAGGATATAAAATAAACCCACATAATTCATCAGCATTTCCACATATTACCATCAAAATCCAGCAGCAAGACATAGAGAAATTCCATTTAAAATAATTGCAGACAATATAAAATACTTGGGAGTGTATTTTCCAAGAAAAACCTAGGAACTATATGAACACAATTACAAATCATTTTCACACAAATTTTTCACACACGTCTAAACAATGGGAGATATATTAATTTCTCATGGCTAAGTCAATATAGTAAAAAACAATTTTACCTAAATTAATTTCCTTATTCAGTCCCATGCCAATTAAATTACCAAATATATATAACCCAATTGTATTATATTTTATATAATTATATTTAACAAATTAAATTACCAAACATGTGTGTGTGTGTTTGTATACTAAAGAGCTCAAAAAAATAGCAAAATTATTTTGGAACAATAAAAGAATATCAAGGGAATCAATAGCGGGGGGATGTGTGGGAAGGTGTTTTAATAGTACCAGATCTCAAACTGTATTACCAAGGAATAATCATTAAAACAATCTGGTACTAGGTAAGAAATCAAGTGGTAGATAATTGGAATAGATTAGGTAGATAATACATGTTAGTAAATTACCAAGATAATCTAGTGTTTGTCAAACCCAAAGATCTAGCGTTTTGGGAGAAGAAATCACTATTTGACAGAATTTGTTGGGAAAACTGGAAAGCAATTTGGTAGAAACTAGTTTAGACCAACATCTCACACCATATTATGAAATAAGGCAAAAATGGGTACAGGATTTAGACAGAATGGGTGATATTATAAGCAAATTAGAGGAATATGGAACATTTTACCTGTCAGATTTTTTATAAGAATTTATGATAAAATAAAAGGGAGCATTATGGAATGTAAAATGGATGACTTTAACTACATCAAATTTAAAAGGTTTTGCACAAAGAAAACCAATAAAGCCAAGATTAGAAGGGAAATAGGAAACAACGAAATTTACAGCAAGCTTCTCTGATAAATGCCTTATTTCTTAAATATACAGATAACTGAGTCAAATTTATAAGCACACAATTCATACTTTATTGATAAATGGTCAAAACATATGGACAGGCAATTCTGAGAAGAAAATATCAGTTATCTATAGTTATATGAGAACATACTCTAAATCACTATTGATCAGATAAATGCAAATTAAAACACCTCTGAAATACAACCTCACACTTATCAGATTAGCTATAACTCTATGTTAACCTACATATATTAACTAAACAGATATCGTTATCTGTCTAAGTAAGAGCTGGAAATTGAGGAACTCTAGAGAAGTAATAAGACTGGAGAGAGGCTAAACAAATTGTAATATATGAATATAGTTTATTATTACTGTGCCTTAAGAAATCACAAAATGGACAGTTTCATACGAAGCTGGGAAGACTTCTATGAACTTTTTTTTAAAAGTGGGAGTATATTTTATTTTATTTTATTTTATTTTATTTTATTTTATTTTATTTTATTTTATTTTATTTTATTTGTTTGTTTATTTATTTGGTTAGTGAGTCTTATATGTCTGAGGCCGGATTTGAATTCAAGTGCTCCTGACTCCAGGGCCAGTACTCTATCCATGGTGTCACCGAGCAGCTCCTCTATGAACTTTTACTTAATGAAATGAGCAGAAGAACAATTTACATGATGACAACAATATTATGGAGAAAAATAGCTTTGAAAGACTTAGGAACTCCAATGATAAACCAAAAGTCCGGAGGACAGAAGATGAATCATGCCAGCCACCTCTTGTGTGAGAGATGATAAACTTAAAATCCAGATTGAGACATGTGTTTTTGAGAATGGAAAATTTGGGAATTTTCTTTACTAAAAGAAGTGCTTTGGTTTAAGCTTTTTTTTTTTTAATTCTTCAATAAGGGGGTGGCAATGACAGCAGACAAATTAAAAAAAAAGATTCTCAACCTGTAAAAAATGCTATGAACAAATGATAATATTCTTTAAAATTTAGCATATATGTTACATTTTTGTTTACTTTAAAAGCAAAGTTTCAAGGAAAACTTGAGTGAGCAGAGAAACATATTCCAGACAGAAATGTATATATATAAACAATTAGTCAAAGGCCAGATGGGGACTCAAGGACTATGCTTTTTTTCAGCTGAGACTCTCTGTGGTCTTGGCCAATAAGAGTCAAGAGAAAGAAAGGAAAAGACTAGAGCCTAGGTGAGCAGCCTGCTCAGTGGACAGCCTTGTGAATCCTGTTCTGGAGAGAAAGGCCTTTCAGACCCTGCTGTCCTGTGGTTGTGATCTTCCTTGATCATGTGTGTTCTCTACATTTCATCCTCATTACTATTGAACTTGAAGCTTGAACCTCTCTTCTCTGGGATGCCTCATATATTTGCAGAGTAGGGCACATCAGGCTTATGAGGGAATTGATTTATAACTAATGTTTCCCTCTGTGATGTAAACAAATGCTTAATTATTTCTATTGGATGGTTACTAACGTGAATCACACCAGCAAGGACCGATAAGGTCTATTGTTAGTAATACTAACAAATGATGATAATAATGATAATAATAATAATAATAATGACAATAATAATATTTTCTGTCACATATGCTACATGTCAGGTACTGTGTTAAGCATTTTGTAAATATTATTTCTTTAATCCTAACAAGCCATACAGGTAGGTATTATTTTTATCATTTAATAGATGAGGATGTTGAAGGAGACAGAGGTTAAGCACTTATTTGCCCACAGTCACACAGCCTGTAAGCATCTGAGGCTGGTTATTTAACTCAAGGCTTCCTGACTCTAGGCCCAGCACACTACTAACTGTGCCACCTAACTCTTTTAACTTAGAACTTGATACAGCAGCACCCCTCTGGGAAGCCAAATGAAGTTGACTTCAAATTTGTAGAGGAGTAGAGACGATGCTAGACTTACATGAATTAACACAGAAATAAGAAAGCAGAAACAAGAGAAAAAATATGCAATAAAAAGGTAGTATAAAGAAAAGCAATAGAAAGTCACTCAACAGCAGGAATTCAATGACTAATATTCATTCAATAGGAAAAAATGATTGGACAAATATATTTTCTGTTCATAGAGATATGGGAGCCAGGCATGAGAAAAGCTACATACATTTAAATATATTAATACTGTGTGGTTCGATTTTGCTTAACATTTTGTTTTCTGTGTTACAAGGAGGATATTAATGTGAAAATGGCATTTTCATAAGATACAAAAACCCTCAATTAAATGCTTCCTACAATTTAAAAAAAGAGATGTAAGGATAAAATTTGAGTTCTTCTGCCTTTGTGAAAACCCACAAAATGGGAACAGACATAAGAAGGAAAGTTGATGGGAAATGCTTTCCAGAATCTACCTAAAATATAATTTACAATATAATATTAAATATAATTTATAATATAATATTAAATGTCAAAAAGAAACAAAAAATGAACACGTATTGTCAATTCCTCTAGAACAAGGATTCTTAAACTTTTTTGGTTTGGACTACTTTGGTATTTTATTATAGACTATGGCTCCCTTCTCATAATAATATTTCTAAATGCACAAATTAAAAATACGTAGAATTACAAAGAAAACCAATTAGAGTGAAATGTAGTTATCAACACTACATAGGTATGTTTCTCTCTGTAATGCATGTGCATATATTCACATGTGTATATGCACATATATATTTATATGTACACATATACACACAATATATATGCATGTAAATTTATATATACATATAGGTATTGATTATATACATTTAGATATATGGAAAGACATCTGTGTGTGTACTATATATGTGTATATATAATACATATACATATACATATGTATTGATACACACATGTGTGTGGAAAGACACTTAGCTAATGTCTACTCACAGACATTTGGCTTGGTTTGATAGGCGAAATACTGAGATATGTGCACATATGCATATGTGTGTTAATGCATATGTATATATGTATTTGTACTGTGTATACACTCATATATAAAAATGTATCCTCTACTGGAGTCTACAATTGCAATGGCAGAGTGGAAAGAAAACTGGATTTGAAGTCTAGATTTTAAATTTCCTAAATGTGTGATTATGTCATTTAGACACATTGAGTCTTGGTTTACTCATTTGGAAAATGAGTAATGTTTACAATATTTTATTCTTAGGATTCTTGTGAGAAAAGGGCTTTGCAATTTTTAATGTTTAAATGTAAATATGATTCTTTACATATATTTCTCATATTTTTGTCATATGAGTAGAAAGCAATATGCCTGAAGCATAGAATGAGAATTCTTCCACAGAAATGCCTATACTGTATTATGATTTAGGATGCTGATTCTTAGTCAGTCTGAGTCTCTTGGCACAGAGTTAGGGATAGGTAAATTAACAGATGAATAATTAAGTAAAAATGTAGTGCAAAGTTTCTCATGTGAATCTTTAGCTCGCTCATGATCAGTTTATCCAATAGATGGTCAGAGTTACTTACCCTAGATTGGTGTATTTACAAAAAGCTCCACTCCTTTTTGCCTTCTGGAGTATAACATAGTACAACCCATAACCACTGTGGCTATTTGGACATAGCCTGTAGCTCTTAGTAGGGCTGGATTTTTTGGAACTACTACGTAGATGCTGCTTTGACTCTCAGTAATCAGAATAGAGAGCTGAGTGACTGGGTTACTGAGAGGACTGATTAGTGTATCTTCATATACTTGTATCTTTTTGTCAGTATATATATATAAAATTGCATTGTTGCCTTTTGCTACTAGTTTTCTATTTTCTTCCACCCTTAGAACATTTTTGTTCCAAGAACGTTTATCTCTTTCATTTTGGAGAAAAATTCTCTATCATTGATTCATTATGTGGTTCATTGCATAGAAGACTAGGTCTGAAAACAGGAAAATCTGAGTTTAAATCCAGTCTCAATTGCTTTCTAGCTCTATGACTCTGGGCAAGTCATTTAACTGCAGTCTGCTTCAGTTTCCTTAACTGCAAGATGAGGGTAATATCAACACTCACTCATTAATAAATGTTTAATCTCTTTCCCTTTTCCTAATCTTCTAATTTTGCTTTTTAATTCTTTAGTAAAAATTCTATTTTGTGAAATATATATTCATGCAAACTTTCTTTTTTAATCTTATTTCTCTTTTGGATAAGTACTTTTATCCTAGGAGTTTTTCCATGAAATTGGGAAAGACCAAGGTGTCTATCAGGAACTACTCTTTCACTTTCCTTTATTTTTGCTAAGAGAGTTTTGCATTATTTTTCAGTTTTTAGTCATTCTTTCTTTTGATTTTATAATCCTGTTAATTTGTCTTTATGCATTAGTCTTTGAGGCTTCTAATAACTTTGGTATTTCAAGAATTTTAATGTATTGCTCAGTTACCTAAATTTTCATCCCTCTAAGTAAGCCATCCCCATTTGCTGGTGAACAGACCTTCAAGGATTGAATTCAAGCGTGTCTCAGCCTCCTTGTGTTGGGAGACACAAAGTTCACCAAGGTGACCTTATTCTCCCCTGACTAGCCTTTGGCAGAAAGTACTGGTCCCCACTGGGTTTCAGTTCTCTTTCCTTTTGTCTCATTGAAGTCACTCTTATTTGTAGTGCTTACTAATTCCTCCCTCTATTCTCTGCTTTTCCTTTGTCTGACTGGGAACCTGTCCATTCTTTCAGAGTTGAAGGATATTTGCCACAACCACCATGGCATTGAGATTTCTTACTCTAGACACAAGTCCCCAGGCATAAGCTGCCTGTTTTCAACATATCCTACTCCATTTTAGTTCACTCCTTTTTTTATATAGGTGTGCAGAGTCAGTGCTTGCTACTTTGCATGTAGTGTGGGAAAGGTTGTAGTATTTAGAAAGAGTGATTGTAGCAGCAATGTGAATTCATCCTGTTTTGGCTTTGACAGAGTTTCTTTCTTCTCCTGTGGATTTGGCTATAATAATTATATACATGACATATTTCCTTTTATAGTATTTTATTTCTTCCCCAGTTACATTTCAAGAAAATTTTTAGCAGTATTTTTTTGCTAAATTTTAAGTTACAAAATCTTCTCCCTTACTTCCTCCCCTCCTCTTCCCTCTTCTGAAAATATTAGGTAGTTTGATATAGTTTATATATGTACTATAATGTAAAAAAAATCCATATTAGTCACAGTAGTGAAAGAAGAAACAGATTCAAACACACACACACACACACACACACACACACACACACAAAAAAGAATAAAGTGGAAAAATATGCTTCTATCTGAATTCAGAATACATTAGTTCTTTATGTGGATATGGACAGCATTTTCCTTCATGAGTCCTTTGTACTTGTCTAGAATTATTGTGTTGCTGAGAAGAGGTGAATAATTCATAGTTGATCAACACACAATGTTGCTGATACTGTGTACAATGTTTTCCTACTTAAACTCATTTCACTTTGTATCAATTCATACAAGTCTTTCCAGGATTTTCTGAAATATGTCTGTTCATCATTTCTTATTGCACAATAGTATTCCATTACATTTCTATACCAAAACTTGTTCAGCCATTCCCCAACTGATGGGCATACCCTCAATTTCCAATATTTTGCCACTGTGAATAGGGCTGTTATAAGTATTTTTATTAATTTATTTTAATTTGTCAACAATCACTTTCATAAGCATTTGAGTTTTAAATTTTTCTCCTCCTCCCTCCCCAAGACAACACACAATCTGTTGTAGGTTATACTTATATATTCCTATTAAACATATTTTCATATCAGTGATGATGATGTAAAGAAGAATTGGAACCAATAGGAGAAACCACAAGAAAGAGAAAACAAAAGAAAATAGAAAAAAAAAAAAGAATATAGTATGCCTCAATCTGCATTCAAACTCCATAGTTCTTTCTTTGGATGTGGATAGCATTTTCCATCATGAGACTTTAGGAGATGTCTTAGACCCTTGTATGACTGAGAAGAGCCACATCTATCAAGGTTAGTAATCACACAACATGGCTCTTACTGTGTACAATATTCTCCTGGTTCTACTCATTTCACTCAGCATCAGTCCATACAAGTCTTTCCAGGTTTTTCTGAAGTCTGCCTGTTCATCATTTCTTATAGCACAATAGTATTCCATTACATTCATATACCACATCTTGTTCAGCCATTTCCCAATTGATTGGCCTCCTTTCAATTTCCAATTCTTTGCCACCACAAAAAGAGCTGCAATAAATATTTTTTGTACATTTGGCTCCTTTTCTCATTTTTATGATCTCTTTAGGATACAGCCTTAGAAGTGCTATTGCTGTGTCAAAGTATATTTTATATTTTATAGCTCTTTGGGCACAGTTCCAAATTGCTCTCCAAAATGGTTGGATCATTTTACAACTCCACTAACAACACATCCGTGTCCTAATTTTCCCACATCTTCTCCAACATTTATCATTTTCCTTCTTTTGTTGTATTAGACAATCTGATAGGTATGAGATGGTACCTCAGAGTTATTTTAATTTGCATTTCTGTAATCAAAAGTAATTCAGAGCATTTTTTCATATGCCTATAGTTTTGATGTCTTCATCTGAAAACTGCCTATTCACATCTTTTGACCATTTATCAATTGGGGAATGGCTTGTATTTTTATAAATTTGGTTCAGTTCTCTATATATTTGAGAAATTTGTCCTTTACAAGAGACACTTCCTGAAAGATTATTTCACATATTTGTGCTTTTCTCTCCATTGCATTGGCTTTGTTTGTCCAAAAGCTTTCAAATTTGATATAATCAAAATCATTTATTTTGCATTTTGTAATGTTCTCTATCTCTTGTTTGGTCATGAATTCTTCCCCTCCCCACAGATCTGACAGGTAGATTCTTTCTTGTTCTTTTAGTTTGCTTATGGTGTCACCCTTTATGTCTAAATCATGCACCCATTTTGACCTTATCTTGTTATATGATATGAGATATAGATCTATACCTAGTTTGTGTTCTATTGTTTTCCAGTTTTTCCAGCAGCTTTTGTCAAATAGTGAGTTCTTATTCCAAAAGCTGGGATCTTTGTGTTTATCAAACACAAGATTACTATGGTCATTCACTACTGTGTCTTGTGTACCTAATCTATTGTACTGATCCAGCATTTTATTTATTAGCCAGTACCAGATACTTTGACGATTATTCCTTTATGATATCGTTTGAGATCTGGTATTGCTAGGCCTACTTTCTTTGTATATATTTTTCATTAATTCCCTTGATATTCTTGACCTTTTGTTCTTCCAGATGAATTTTCTTGTTATATTTCTAGCTCCATAAAATATATATTTTTTTGTATTTTGTTTGTTATGGCACTGAAAAGGTAAATCAGTTTAGACAGAATTATTATTTTTATTGTATTGCTTGGCCTACCTATGAACACTTTATATATTTTTTCAATTGTTTAGATTTATTTGTATGAAAAGTGCTTTGCAATTATAGTCATATACTTCCTGGGTCTGTCTTGGCAGGTAGATTCCTAAGTATTTTATGTTGATTACAGTTATTTTAAATGGAATTTCTCTTTCTATCTCTTGATGTTGGGCTTTATTGGTCTTCAGCATATTTCTCTTTTGGAGGTTAGTAGAAAATTCGAAAAGGTTGACAGAAAGTACATATCATAAAATTTTGCTGGTCACATGGCATTCTATCTTCAACTATAATACAAAATTGTATAAGAAATGTCTAGTTAAATGCTTGGTTTGTGTTTTTCCCTAGACTTATCCAACATTTTAAAAATTTTTGTCAGTTCTAGTTTTTAAGTTTAAGGATATATAATTGTATTATGTTGGTGACCAATTGAGAAGCAGTTGATTGTAAAACATATAGAATCACCCCTGAAGACCTGGAAGACATCTAGCAAGAAGGAAGACTGTGGTTCAAGTCCTGCCTCTTACATAAAAGCTTCATAACCAAGGGCAAATAATTTTGGTTTTCTGTGACCCAATGTAAATCTCTAAGGGAAAGATGTGGATTGTTAAAGCATCTTATCACAAGAGTTCTCCACAGCAATGAAATTGCAAGTATGGACCCCCCAAAAAAGTGTTTTTTATAGTGGAGGGAGTAGTGTTGCGATAAAATTGGATTGATTTATAAATTAGCAAGTATTTTTATAGGGAAAAATGAGAAACATTTGGGAAATATCCAATGAAAATATTTTATTCAGGTTAAATTTACCTAAACAGCAATGAGAAAACATATTTTGGATTTTCAAGGTAGGTCATCAGTGAAGACTTACAATTCTTGGTTCCTAGTTCCTCAAACAGAAAAACTATAGCAAATTCCATGCCTCCATTTTATGTTTACTCATTTATATTACCTATATAAGTATATCGTTTTTCATTATATGCCATTACTACCCTCAAATGCCAAGTCTTCTCAACCTGTATGATTTTGAATAAGGTCTAATTTTACATTCTCTTATGTATTTTGGTCTAAGCAAATCTTAAACACAAATCTTTACTTAATTTTTTTTAATAGAAAAACTGATTTTAAATGGAAATATGCAATGTAGTGTACATGGAAATTCTCATTAAATGCTTTATTCCCCTGAATTTATATAGATTTCTAACAAGAATATTGATATTTTTCTTCATTTCAAAAGGCATATTTCTAAATTATAAATATCTCCGGCTATGATTTTAAAACTGTTAAATAGATAAAACTTAAAACCTTCAAATTAAATACAAATGTTGTTAGATTTTTGAAACTTCAGCAATTTAAAAAAAAATGAACCCTAATTCAGGGTTAAAAATAATTCAAGATTTAAAAAGAAAGATCACTTAATACCCACCTGCATACCTTTCAAAACTTAGAATAAAAATATTAGTCTAAAATAATAACAGTTCTCCTTCCTGACCTATTACTAGACTGGAATAGAATAGATCTCTGAAGTAATCATAAAGCCAAAATGTGACATTTTAATGACTAGTTGGAAGTTGGGGTTTTTTTTCCCTAAGCTTCTAGTATAGATGATTATATAATGGAAATATTAGAAAAGGGAAGAGGCAAAACCTTCTTGCAGTGTTATTTTCAATGTCACCAACAATTTTTTTTTCAATATGGTTCTCATCCTAATGTTGTGGCCCCCAAGTCTCAGTGCACAACCTGTGCTAAGATTTTGGGAACATTTTTCTTAAGTATTTTATTCTAAAATTCTCATACGATGTCTCAGGACTTGCTGATGGAGGGAAGAAGAACAAACAGGAACAGCTCTGGTTAACCAGGCCTGAAACCAAAGTTTCAAATACAAGCTGGATGCCAAACTGAATATATGCTGACTTGATTACCACTCATTATTAAGTTATAAGCAACATGATGAATTTTATAGCCACAGCAACTCTTAAACACCATCTATTAAGTCATAGGGTGATTATCATCTATCTGTTTAATAGAAAGATTACTAATAAAGACAATATCATGGAATATGGAAGTTTAGCAGAGTTTATGTGTATGTGAATGTGTATACACATACATTTGTTTACACATATAATATTTATACATAAAAGCATATAAATATTTACCCAAGTATATAGATATATCCATATAAATGTGAGCAAATGCATGTGTGTATATGTGTGTCTTTACACACGTATGCTTTTATACTAATATGTTTTTTATTTTAATTCTTCATTATTTTCTTCAGGCAGTTATTTCACTTTTATTTGGCTCAGTCCCTTTATCTGTAAAATAAGGATAATGTTTGCTGTAGGTGAAGGGTTATAAGTTAAGTGGATTGCAAACTTTAATGTGCTACATTTATGAGCTACATTTTTTCTATCTTAATCATAATCATGTGAATTATTATTATTATCTTAGAATGTAGCACAAATGCATATTGATTAATTTAGCATTTATCATCATGGGAGCTATGATGATGATCATTGTCATCTTTAAAGCCAATAAATTATGAGCTGACTCATGAACTTTCAAACTCTCTAGCCTTTATTAATTAATTAAAAATATTTATTAAGAGCCTATTAAGTCTTAATGGTATCTGATGTGCTACTAGAGATACAAAAGTGGAGAGCTATGCTATTAGGCCTCAAAATTGTCGTGTTACAGGGATAAGAAATACATGATACAGATCAAAGGTAACTCATACAGGCCCCATTACAGTCCTATTCTATTCTATTCTATTCTGTTACTTCATTGTGATGCAGATAGGTCTCTAGAATCTTACATATTATACAAGTGGCTTAGCACAACGCTCCCTATGCTTAACAGGAGAAGTAGGCAGTGCTGACATATAGTAGTCACTTAATAAATATTTATTGATCAAATGATTGATTAATGAAGCCTAAATTCTAGCAGGTTCTACCAAGCTGGAAATGTTTTTAATGTGGGCAGAGAAACAGTCAGTAGTCAGTTAAAGCATTTACTGAGCACTTACTATATGACAAGAACTTTGATAAGCACTGGGAAAACGAGAGAGGCAAACATATTGTCCCTGACTTCAAGAAGTACATTCTAATGGGGGAGAGAAAACGCAAATAACTCTATACATACAAAGACTACATAGTTTAAAAAGGAAGGTAAAGTCAGAGGATATGCACCAGTGGTGGGGGGTGGGAGGTGGGAACAGGAATTCTTGCAGAATGTATGATTTTGAACTTACTATGGAAAAAAGACAAGAGTTATAGAAATGAGGAGGGATTGTATTCCAAACAAGGGGGGTAGCCAGAGAAAAAGCACAGAATGGGCCAGTATAACTCAATCATAGAATATGTGGAAAGAAAAAAAAAAGACTGAAAGGTAGGAAGAGTCCAAACTGTGAAGGGATTCAAATATCAAATAGAATGTTATATTTACTCCTAGTACTGACAGAAATCCAGTGGAATTTATTGTATGGAGGTGGCAGGGTGATATGGTAACATTTCGGTTTTGGGAAAATAACTTTGGCAGCTAACTGGTGAATAAATTGGAATGGAGGGAAATATAATGAAGGGAAACAATCAGACAGACATTGCAGTAGCTGTGGGGAGATAAGGGCCTACACAAAAGTAAGTGGTGTGAGTGTGGAGAAAAGGACATAAATGGGTGATACTGTGAAGGTAAGATGACAGTGAATTGGATATTTAAGGTGAGTGTGAGTGAAGATTCAAGGGTTACACTCAGGTTATGAGTCCAGCTATTTGGAGGATGGCTGTGTCCTTGTGTTAACTGGAAAGTAGGGAAGAAGGCAAGATTTTTCTCTGTTTGTGGTGCCTAAAGGATTTCCATTTCAAGATGACCAACAAGCAATTGGTAATATGAGATGATCTCCAGTTAGAGAGTAGAGATGGGTAGATAGATCTTCAAATCATCTGCATAGTGCTGATAACTGAACCCATGGGGACTACTAATAAACAAGTGAGAGAAGAGAAGACCTGATACTTAAGATTGCATTTATTTTCTGAGCACCAACCTGGCTATGTTTGAAGACACTCATCACCTTGGAGCCTAGCAGAAGGTGGACCCCAAGAGAATGATTATATTTTTCAGGCATGGAACCTTAAAATGAACACCTAACAAAGTTGCAGAAGGGTTGGAATCTATATTGGTATAAGACATTTAGGCATTTAAAGAATACTTCTTAAAATGTCAGTGTAAGAAATGTACTAATGCAGGTTTTGGAAACCCCCTCTTTGAACTCTCCTTGAGTTTTCTCCTACGTGGTCAAGTCTTTGGTGTTCCCCTGAGGCATAATCCCAGTAATCCTTGCAACTGGCCTTTCATTGTGGCTATGCCCAATCTCCCAATTCTGTTACCCTTAACCTAGCCCATTGTCTGTTACCTTGGGATGGCCCCTGGCTACTTCCTACCCTTGATCCTATCTAGACCCCATTTTACCTTCCAGTCACTCACATCAAGATACTCCCTAGAACCCTCCTCCAGTCACACCAAACTCCTTGACCATTCCAAGATCCCTCCTACAGTCTTTCTGTATATAAGATCCATCTTGTCTCCATTAAGGTGCTTAGATTCTTTAAGAGTCTAGTCAAGTGCTCAGATTCTTAAAAATCTAGACAATAGCTCGCAAATGTTCAGGTTCCTTAAAAGTTTGGCCAAGATGGTGGATCTTTAATAAACCTTGTCTTTGTCTGAAAGAAGATTTGGGTCTAATTCATTCAGGCAAGGCCCATGTGTTCCTATTTTGGGGTCTCAGCATGCCTAGCACCCCTAAACCTCAACATTTTGGTTCCCTGACCTCAACACTAGGAATAAAATAATACAATAAATAATAAAATTCAGGGATAATAATATGGGTTTAGTTACATCTACCGAAATGCTTTTGGAGAGGAGAATTAAACTGAGTTCTTTGTCTACAGAAGTTTCTACTCTTCCTGAGTTCCTCTTAATCAACAAAAACTATTAAAGCCAAAGGAAACACATACAGTGACACTATTTTGTACACAAAGGATACAGAGCTTGATAGAGTCTCCCCATTATTTTCAGCAGCCTAGCATGCATCTCACCTACCCTACAATTAACCTATCTGAATTAGACTCCCAATTACCATCTAAGGAAGCTGAAGGTACCCTTTGGGTATTTTCCATCTGGGGCTGAGTTAAGCATCCCTTTCTCTCCCACTTCAGTCTGTTAATGAAAAGTTCAGCAATGCAGTATGATAGTACTTATGTGTATTTTAAATACAGAAATATTCCTTTGTGAGGACATTAAAATAAAGTTACATTGTAAAAGCCGCCCTGAAAAGAATCACTCATTTTCGTTCCCAAGGCAAGTAATCAATTTGGCTAGAAAGGTACCTTAGTACCATTCTATCCCATTAGGTCATTAAGCAGAGGTTGGAAGAGTGTGTGCCATGAATATTTTAGAGAGGATTTCTATTCAGATGAGACTTAGACTTGGTGACTATTAAGTGATCTTTTAACTCTGAAATTTTGTGATTGTGTTCCCAGTCTATTGGCTTACCATGTAAGCCTACCTATTTATTCTTCATGAAGTATACATTGCTTGTTCCTAGCTACAATGTAAATTTTGTTAGACTTGGAATCAGAAGAACTGGATCCAAATGCTATCTCAACTTAATAGCTGTATTATCATGAGAATCTCATTTAAACTCTGAGTCCCAGTTTCATCAACTAACAAGGATAATTATATTTTTAGTTCCTACATGACTGGGTTATTTTTTAGCAAAGTATTCTTTAATTTAAAATTCCATATCAATGTAATTATTCGTATTCTGGGAGGACAGAGTCCACATTTGTTGGAGTGAATTTGGAGTTTGGAAATAGTCGTGATCATGTCAAAGATTTGTCTAGGACTCTAAGACATTACATGACTTCTCTGTTGTGGAACATATGCCATTGGCAGGACTTGAATGTGTCCTCATTCCCTGAAGTCACTATTCTGCTTTGCCTAACGATAATCAGAATGATGAAGACTATGATTATTTCCTATATGAGTAAGTAATTTATCTTACCTTTTTTTGTTTGTTTTTGACAATATCACCTGTTTGTTGTAAGCCTATATTTTCCCCCAGTGAAATTATGAGCCCGTAGAAACAGAAGCTTTGTCCTCTGTTCCTTCTGTAGCTCTCATTGGGCACAGTGCTATACCTAGAGTAGAAAACTTATGAATACTTATTCCTTGAATGAATAAACGTATTATGCAATGACATAAAAATTCCTCTATTATGAATCTGTTGTCCAGCTATCTTATATTAATCAGCTTTCCATACTGGTGTAATAGCCATGCCTAGGACACTGTGTATGGATAATAGTAATAACATTCGCTTTGAGATTTAAATTTCTGAGGTGAGTTCTATGTGTATTATTTTGCTTCTTGGGGACTATAAAATGGAAGTTTCAACTCCAAGGTCGGTATTCTTTCCATTTTCTCCTCTCTCTCTCTTTGCCCTGCAAGGTTACCTATTATATGTTTTGTTTATACTTACACGTGTATTCACATTCTCCTTCATGAGAATGTGGGCTTTTTGAGGGCAAGGGCTTTTTTACTTTTGTTTTTGTAAAGCGAAAGGCTACCAGGAGGCCTGGGTCCTGGAATATAATTGATAAATATTAATTGATTAATTGATTTGCAAACAGTAAATGTCAGTATAAATACCAGCTGTTTTTTTTTTATTATTTTTAAATCTACCTTTGTAAATTGATAATTTCACTTTCTAATCCAATTTATTCTCATGTGATTGAGGAACCAGTTCTCTACCTAATATTCATGCATGGTATAATACCTCTCCTTTATCTGAACTATGTTCTAACCCTTCTCTTTTTATTCCTTTTACCATGGAATAGGAAGATGTACATGCGCTTTTCTTTCTTTCCACAGCTTATCTGATCATTATTTCTCAGTCACCTTTTGGCACTCTGAGAATATCCAGTTTCTCTAGTAAAGAAACTATAGGAGCTCTCCTCAACTGCCTTACAAGTTCAAAGGTTCCTACTTAGATAATATTTATACTCCTCATTTTGGGACTATAAATCCCTTAAAATGGAAAAGAAAGATTTAATGAAAGCAGAAAAATCATCACATAGGCACTCACATTACATGCCTGTTCTAGGTTATTTGTGCCTTCTAAAGAAACCCCGATTCATACAAGAGTTTGTAATCCCAGGTGGTTTCTAGTCAAAGTGCATATCCCTTTCAGTGCTATGACCTGTTCAACAGATTTTATTTTTTCCCTTTAACAGAAGAGTTATTCTTTCATCCATCTTGGGCTAATTCTAGCCTAATCTTAAACACTGCTAAATTTTAGAGTACTATAAAATAGTGTGGAACTAGATTAATTATGCCCATCTTTCATGTAGGTAACTTTTCATAAATATCTCACGAGACAAATCAAAATTATCACATTGATTGGGATTCAAATGCAGAACTAACATTAGTAGTTTCACTAAAACCCCAGATAATAATGCTTTGCCTCCAGATCCCCAAAGCTCCTCTGTTTAGAGGTAAAGGCTAGTAATGAACACAAAACATTCATAAGTTAGTAGTCTATTAACTCCAGAAATATTTATTAAGTGTTTACTGCATCGAGAGTACTGTTATAATGCAGAGGGTATTAAACATTTACAAAGAAAATAGGCATTACCCTTTTGGAAACAGAACAAACATAAAAAAGCTATAATGTGTGATAGTATATGTATGATAAATGCTTTAGAAAGCTGCCAGATAAAGTGCTAAATACGGTCAAAGGATCATAGATTAAAGCTGGAAGGGGCCTCCAAGGTGATTTAGTCCAATGCCCTCATTTTATTATATGAAAAAAATAAAGATCAGAGAAATTTGATGACTTGCTCAAAGGTACTCAGATAATAACAGAATCATTGCTCAAACCTATGTTCTCCACCTTCAAACTGAAATTAATTTATTAATCTACCTATTTATCGATGTATTTGTTTATTTGCTGTTTTTTGTTTTTCCCACAGGATAAAGATAAGAGATTTTACCAATAGGTGGTACTGGGAAAGGTTTCCTGGGAAATGCAGGATTTCAATGTGGCTTTAAAGGATGGGAAAGACTTAGACAGGGAGGTTATAATGTAGAATGTCTAAAGGGGAGTAATGTTCCTTTATATTTTTGTCTGATCCAGTTTTTTGATCAATGTTTGAAAGACCCACTGTGGAAAACTCCCTCAACCAATGCAGAGCAATAAATTGTCCATAACTTCTGTAGTCTTAGAGAGTTGTCTAAGGCACTGAGATGCTCAGTAACTTGTCTATAGACACATCACTACAATGTGCCACGTGGTAGCATTTGAAAATAGACTGACTTATACCAGGTAACGACTAGCACTTTTTCTATTTGTTTTAATGGCAATGCCATATTAAATAAACAAGTGGGTCTTACAAGGGCACTAATTTGAGAACATGACAGGGTACCCATGTAGAAGTTAGGTGAGCCTGTTTCTTGAAGTTCATTAATACATGGACATATGGGCCCAGTTCTACATTTTTGGCAACATAAATTTATTCTGTGACATTATTGTCTACTTACCATACGATGAAGAAAAGGTCTTCACTTGGCAACCAAGCTGAAATTGAGAGTACATTAAAAAGTCCAAAGGGGTCTCAAGTGAGAAGGTCACTTTGTATCCTTCTTGGCTACCATAAAATATAAGGAAATTCTCTGAGCTCTGGAGGGCTGTTAAGTAAGATTCCCTTCCGTCAATTAGGTCAGCCAATAAGCACATGGCGTATTAGACAAGTCTGTGTCTAAGATGTGTCTTCCTCTTATTTATGGATTCTTTCTTTAAGTGCAGAACTTTATTCTTTAACATACAATAAGATGTCAAGAGATAGAGAATGCCTATTCACACTTTGTTGTGTTGCTACAGATACTTCTATTATATATCATCATGACTTATCAGAAAGAGATTCACCAAATATCCATGTGGGACTCCTGTGAATGTCTCAAGAAAGAAAGGAAGAAAGGAATTAAAAGGAAGGAATAAAAAAAAATTAAAAGGAAGGAAGGATGGAAGAAGGAAAGTAGGCATTCAGGTTCTCAACCTAGTTGTTATTCTTGACTCCTCACTATTTCTCATTCTCCATATCCAATCTATTGGCTAACTCTGTAAATTTTACCTCTGTAATATCCACCAAATATGCCTCCTTTTTTTCCTCTGACACTGCCCCCACTCTGATGCAGGCCCTTATCATCTATACCTGATTTATTTCAAGTGTTTCTGATAGGTCATTCTTCATTGGTCAATCCCAATTATCCCTAAAGAAAAGGTCTGATCTTGTCACTGACCTACTCAATAAACTTCAATGCTTTCCTATCACCTCTTGGAATAGGTTTTTTTGGTTTCTCTTTTTTTATGACCAACCCCTTTCCTGCTCTTCAGTCTTCTTACACCTTATTGCCTGCATCATAATCTTTGATCTAGTGACAATGGCCTCCAAAGATATTCTGTCTCTCAGCCCTGGGGCAGCTAGTTGGCTCAGTGGATAGAATGCTGTGCCTGGAGTCAGGAAGGCTCTTCTTCCCGAGTTAAAACCCTGCCTCAGAAACTTATAAGCTATGTAACCTGGGCAAGTCACTTAACACTATTTGCCTCAGTTCCACATCCATAAAATTAGCTGGAGAAGGAAATGGTAAATCACTCCAGAATGCTTTCAAGAACACACCAAATGGAGTGACAAAGAATGGAACGTGACAGAAACAGCATAACAACAACAAAAAATATTCCTCAGCTCTGAATTTTTCTCTGTCTAACCCCAGTGGCTGGGTTGCTCTCCCTCCTTGTCTCTGTCTAATGGTTTCATTCCCTGGCTTCTGTTATGTGTCAACTAAGATCCCAGCTTTTACAAGAAGCCTTTGTTAATTGCTCTCAATTCTAGTGCCTTCCCTCTCCCAATTTTTTCCTGTTAATCATATAATATATATATATATATATATATATATATATATATATATATGCATATATATATGCATATATATATATATACACACACACATATATACACATATATATACACACGTGTATATATATATACATGTGTATATATATACACGTGTGTATATATACATGTGTGTGTGTATAGATATATACATAAAATGTTTTTTCATGTTTATGTATTGTTTCATGCATTAGATTGCGAGCTCATTGAGTGCAAGAGCTGTCTTTTGCAACTTTTTTTGTATCCACTGTACTTAGCACAATGTAACATAGTAGTAGCTTAATATTTATTGACTGACTGAATAGCTTTCCAAGGTGCCACTTAACTGTGACCCATGACTGAGACTTCATTGGTCAGTCCCTTGTTAAAGACCTAAAATTATGATATTTATGTCTTTTTAAAAAATGCGAAGGCACTATTTACTACACTGATTTTATTTCTCCTACTCCATCAGACTTGTCCCCCCTACACACACTCCCAGGTCTAGTTAATAGATTTTAATGCTCTTTAAATTGTCTTGAACCTTGCTGAATGCCCTAGGTGCATATTCAAAAATGGCAGACTTGCTGGTCTCAACCATTTTCTTTATTCCCCAACTACCACACAGATGAGCAAGTTCAGGCTGCCATCTCTTTGGAACTATAGCTCAATTGCACAGTCAGTTTTGAGGAATGTGAAAGATAGGCAGAGCTTGGTTTTGCTTTGGCATTCTGAATCTACTCCCTCATTTTCCACCCTCATGGCACATGTAGCCTATTCTTCTTCAGAGCATAATTTCAGCTCTGTAGTCCTCTCTTAAGTATTTTATTTTGCCTGTCCTCACAACAGCACATGATGCAGTCTTGCCCAGACTTTTATTTTCCATTAAAATTCATTACTTTTCATTTCAGCTGTCTCTACATTCCTATGTCATCTTCATAGGCTCTCTCTGATACTGTTTCAAGAAATGAAACTGGCCTGAATAGCAGCAATGATGCTACCCATTTCAAAATACATTATTTAAGCCCTTAAAAAACCAAAGCACAGTCATAGATTAGTAAGAATTCAAGAAGATGAAATATACAATCATTGGATTCATTATAAATTTTTCAAAGGCTTTGAATTTTGTGTTGTTTTTTTTAGTAACGTCTCAATTTCATTTCCTATTTCATCAAATTTAGGCTAAGATGAAGTTATTTCTTATGATTGTCTTGCAATGGGCTAATATATAGCATGGTGTAATTTGGAACTGAGAGTACTATTCACCAATAAGCAGTATGAAATACTTGCATATAACTAGGAAGAACATTTTTTTCTCCTGAATTTTGCTATTATATAGCACTGATTCATAATGAAAGTATATATGTCTTCAATCCATTTCATGGATACCGATGGTCAGTAGCATCTTCCCTGAAGCATTTCTAGCAGGAAAGGTATTAACTGTTTCTGATTTATTCCAGCGTATTATGATTTCTTATGGTACAAGAACATAAAAGAGCACTATTCATTCTCATTTTCTTCTGTTTCAAATCAATCTTCGTTATAATTTTGAATAGGACTAGACTACATCCCTATGCTGTCTTTGTTATTTTTTTAAACTTGGGAGTAGTTACATTACAATGATCATGGTGCTAAGCAAATTATTGGTACCTCCAGAGCCCAATTAACTAGTTTTTTAAGGAAGTTGTCATGCCATCACAATTACCATGATGAAGTCCGCACTGTCCATCAGGCTGGCTGGCATTTTACTGCTACTCTTTAGTTGACCCCGACCTCATAACATGGAAAATGGGTTGTTAAATCAAAATAACATTCACAAGTATATATCAACATCACAATTATCTTTTGTTTCATGATTTGTTAAGAAACAGCCTTTTCTATTCTTCCAGTTTAATTTTTGTTTTGAAGTTCTCCACAAAATTTATTAATTCACATATTCAGTAATTCAGACTCACTCACTAAGCACTTATTAAGTACCTACAGTTTATTAGATGCTAGGAATACAAATACACACACACACACACACACACACACACACACACAAAGTCCCTGCCTTCAATGAGTTTGTATTTTATTAGGACAAAAGGACATGTATACAGACAAGTGAAAAGCATACAAAAGCAGGGTTGACTTACACAAATTAAATGGCTTTCAGAGGTTAATGTTTCTGAATCTAATCCTCAGAATCATGACAGTAATGAAAATTAGGAAACTTTATTTTTCTGTCTGTGTCTTCAAACTTTAATTTTATCATCAATTCCCTGACCTTCTAATGTGATTTATTTCTGGTCTGGGTTCATGATTGTCTCAGTGAACTTTGGTAACTTGCTTTATATTGCCTGACTCCATGGATTTTCATTGGCTTTTCTTCATGACTAGAACACACCTCATTTCTGCTTGTAGTCCTTTCTAGCTTCTTTCAACACTCAGCTAAAGTTCAGTCTTCTGCAAGAAACCTTTCCTGCTGGTCTCCTGTAATACTAGTGCCTTTCCTCTCAAATTACTCCAATTTATCCTTTATGTATCTTGTTTTTATATATAGTTTGCATATTGTTTTTCCCATTGTTTTGGAGGTCCTTTAAAGTAGAGACTGCTTTTCACTTTCTTTTTATTCCCAGTATTTGAACTGATCCTGGCAAGTAATTGCTTAGTAAATTCTTGTTGGCTTGACTTTACTATAAGATTTTGTTCCTCATTGGTTTCAACTAACCAAAGATTGCCCAAATTCTATGCTACTTCAGCTCATTGGCTTCACCCTTGACCAGTGGCACTTATCACTCCCAAAGCCTACTGGCCAAATCAAACAGATTATGTTAAGGACAGTTCTACCCCGGCTCACTATAATTGCATGGCAACCATACTCTTGCTTTCCAACTGTGGATTCGTATTAGACTTGGGTCATTTCCTCTGAATATGTGTACTTAGGCACAATTAATTCATTATAGACTTCCAAAAAGTGTTCTCAGATGTATTAAAGAGACATTTAAAAAAAATATTTGGTACAAATTAGCACACATTCTAAAGATATCGCAGTGAATTCTAAATTAAAATGAAATTTAACATTTAGAAAATACTTCCAGTGCAGCAAGAGAGGTCTGTCTCACTGGAGTGGGAGAGGAGCAAGATGATAGAGCAGCAGCAGCCAATCTCACACCAGTAAGGCCTTGCCCTACCACAATCCAGCAGTTTGAAACACAGCACGCCCCCATCCCACAAGGGCCACCCCCAGCACAGGCCAAGCGCTAAGCCTCACCCTTATTGCTGACCAGTAGTGAGGCTGTGCTCCTGGGACCGGCCAACCAGTAACAAGATCCCTCCCCCAGTACCAGTGAACAAAGAGGGCCTGTTCCCATAGCAACATAGCAGGAAAGCCCTGCCCCTACACAGGTCAGCAACAAAACCCCAGGCCCAGCAAAGGCAAACAGGAGACCCCCCCCTAGTATAAGTCAGAAGGGAACCTCTCCTACAGTGAAAGCCACCAGCAAGACCTTGAGCTTCAGCACAAGAAGCTTGGCATAGTGTAGGACCAGAGACCAACTCTCACACAAAAACACCAAGTCACAAAATAGGAAGAAAACAATGAGCACAAAAAAACAAACAAACAAAAAAAAAGAAGTACTTGACTATAGAAAGTTACTATGTTGACTGGGAGAATTAAAGTGCAAACTTAGGAGAGGAAAACAGTGTGAAATTGATTTCATGTGAAACCTCAAATAAAAAGGTAGTTGGTCTCCAGCCAAAAAATAATTTCTAGAACAGTTTAAAAAGGATTTTAAAAAGTGAATTAGAGGGGCATCTAGGTTGCATGGTGGATAAGAGCTCTGGCCTTGGAATCAGGAGGACCTGAGTTCAAATCCCAACGCAGACACTTGTCACTTACTTGCTTTGTGACCCTTGGCAAGTCATTTAACCCCCATTGTCTCACCAAAAAGAAAAAAAAAGTGAATTAGAGAAGTAAAAGAAAAATTAGGAAAAGAAATCAAAGTAATGCAAGAGAATCATGGGGAAGAAAGTCAACAGCATGGGAAAAGATATACAAATATCTCCCCAACAAAAACTAACTCCTTAAAAACTAAAATTGGTCAAATGGAAAAGGAAGTAAAAAAGCTCATTGAAGAAAGTAATTTCTTCAAAATTAGAATTGGACAAGTGGAAACTACTAATTCATGGGATATCAAGTTACAATTAAAAAAATAAAAAGAAAATATGAAATATCTCATTGGAAAAACAACTGAACCTGTAAAATAATTCCATGAGAGATATTTAAGAATCATTGTACTACTGGGAGTTCCTCTTCCAGGAGCCAAGATAGCAGAGTGAAAAGGTAGTCACTCTCACTCTCCCCTATCAACCTCTGAAAACCCAGAAAATATCACCCCAGAAAAAAAAAAAACCTGGAACACCTGAACTAGAAGAAAGACAGGGAGCAGCAGTGCAGCAGTCCAGCAAACAGGTCTCCCAGTGCCTCAGGAAAAATAAGGGAGGCAGCACTACAAGGTGCCCCAGGCAGATAAGTACCCTTCAGCATTCATCTGAAAGGAGGTGAAGAAAACAAGCTAAAGGCTTCCCAAAGCCCCAGACTTGCTGATTCCAACCCAATACCAGGTCAGCGGGCTGAGCCCTGCAGCCTCCAATTGTGAAGAAATCCTGAAGCCCAGGTGGTAGAGCAGGCAAACACCAACACCTGGACCTCCAAGTGCCTCAGTGAGGGCAGGGGAAACCGGTGGAAACCAGCTCAGAAAAACACCAGGTGCCTTGGCACTCCATCGCAAAGGAATCTCTCAGTACATTAGCAGAAAGGAGGGAGACAACACTGCAGGGGACCCCAGGCAGATAAACACCCTGCAGCACCCATCTAAAAGGAGCTGAAGAAAGCTAAAGAAAAGGAAAAGCAGGCAACCTAGAATTGCCTGAAAGTTCCAGCCTTGCTGATTCCAGCCCAACAGGAGGTAAGCTGCCAGAAACCTACAGCCTCCAATTGCCAGCATAAGAAGCCCCAGCACACAAAGCCAGTGACCAAGACCTAGGCTCCCAACACAAGAAGCTTGGGTCAGTACCCTCTGTTCCCAGTAGGAGAGCTCAATCTCTTTAAAGGCCAGCGAAGAAAGAAACACCATGAGTAAAAAGAAACTTACCGTAGATTCATATTATGAGAAGAGTGAAGATCAAGACAGAAATTCTGAAGAGGACAACATTGTCAACAAACCCACATCTGCAACAATAAAAGTGAATATGAACTAATCTGAAGCCCAAAAAGCCTTCTTAGAAGAGCTCAAGAAGGATTTTAATAGTCAAATGAGAGAGGTAGAAGAGTCCTTCAAAAATACAATTGGCCAATTGGAAAAAAAATACACAGAAGAAAACAAGTCCCTAAAAAACACAATTGGCCAATGAAGAAGGAAGGACAAAAACTAACAGAAGACTACACTGGAGAAAATGAGTCCCTAAAAAAACACAATTGGCCAATTGAAGAAGGAAGTACAAAAACTAACAGAAGAGTATACTGAAGGAAACAAGTCCCTAAAAAACACAATTGGCCAGGTGAAGAAGGAAACTAACAGAAGAAAACAATCTGTTAAAAACTAGAATTGGACAAATGGAAACTAATGTCTCTATGAGAGAGCAAGAATCAGTCAAACAAAAACAAAAAAATGAAAAAATACATGAAAATGTAAAATACCTCTTCAGTAAAACAACCGACCTGGAAAATCAACTCAGGAGAGACAATTTAAAACTTATTGGACTACCTGAAAATCATGATGAAAAAAAGAGCCTGGACAGTATCTTTCAGGAAATCATAAAGGAAAACTCCCAGAAGTCCTAGAACCAGAAGGGAAAATAACCATAGAAAGAATCCACTGATCACCACCTGAAAGAGATCCCAAATTGACAACACCAAGGAATATAATAGCAAAATTCCAAAATTACCAGATGAAAGAGAAGGTGCTGTAAGTAGCCAGAAAAAACAATTTGAATATCATGGAACCACAGTCAGGATTACACAGGACCTTGCAGCTTCTACATTAAAAGACCGCAGGGTGTGGAACATGAAATTCCATAAGGCAAAGGAGCTTGGAATGCAGCCAAGGATCAATTACCCAGCAAAAATGAGCATCATTTTTCAAGGGAGGAGGTGGATATTCAACGAAATAGGAGACTTCCAAACTTTCCTGATAAAAAGACCAGAGCACAACAAAAAATTTGATCTTCAAGTACAGGACTCAAGAAGGACTTAAAAAGGTAAATGGGACAGAAGGATACAATATGTTGTTAATAAGGGCACTGTTTAAGCCCCTACAAGGGAATATGAGACTTGCACCCCTTGAGAACTGTATTGTTATTACACCTTGTTAAAGGAGTATACATAAAGAGGGTGGATATTAGTTGACTATGATGTAATGATAAAAAAAAAAAATATGACCAAGTGGGTTAAATGGATCCAAATAAGTGGATCAATCTGATCTTAGAAAATGTACTGAGAAAGGAGGAGGCAGACAAGGGTAAATTACATTACAGGAAAAGACACAAAAATCCTATTAGAGCAGAGGGAAAGAAGGGGGGGGAAAGCATTGTTTGAACCTTACTTTCATCAGATTTGGCTCAAGAAGGGCATAATATAATCAGTTAGGTATAGAAATTTAACTTGCCCTATAGGCAGTAGGAGGGAAAAGGGGAAAGAAGGGAGGGAAGTAGCCATAAGAGTAAAGGGAAGAAAAGGGAAAGGGATAATAAAAGGGGGAAGGGACTGCAAATTGTGTGCCATCTTGGGGAGGGTGGGGGGGAGGAAGGGGGATAAACATTTTCAGTTCAAAAGTATATGGAAGTGATTGTTGATAAATCAAAATAAATTAATAAAATTAAAAAAAAAACAGAATTATTGTACTACCTGAAAGCCATGGTAATAAATGAATGAATGAATGAACAATAAACTCTGGACATCTTTTAAGAAAATATCTAGGAAAACTGCCCTGGTATCCTAAAATCAGAGGACAAAATAGAAATTTAAAGAATTCACCAATCACCACATGAGAGAGATCCCAAAATGAAAACTCCCAGGAATATCACAGCCAAATTTCAGAGTTCCTAGATCAAGGAGAAAGTACTATAATGAACCCAAAAGGAAGAATTCAAATATTGTGGAAGTACAGTTAAGATGACACGGGATTTTGTGCCTTCCACATTAAAGAATCAGAGTGCTGGAATATATTCCAAAAGGCAAAGAAGTATTACAACCAAGAATGATACCCAGCAAAACTTAATATAATCCTTCAAGAAAAACAAAACAAAACAAAACTCTTGTGAGAAGGGAAAGGGTGAGGGTAAGAGAGAGAAAGGAATAAATAAGAGAAAATATCATGGAGGTAAATGTACTCATATTTCTTATAACTATAAAAGTGAATGGGATGAATCTACCCATAAAATGAAAGTAAATAGCTTAATAGATTAAAAAAAACCAGAATTTAAATTGTATTGTTTAGAGGAACTACATTTGAAGCAGAGGCACACAAAGTAAAGGTAAGCAGAAGAAGCAAAACCTATTATGTTTTAGCTGAAGCAAAAAAAAAAGAGGGGGGTAGCAATCATAATCTCAGAAAAAGTAAAAGCAAAAGTAGATCTGATTAAAAGAGATAAGGAAGAAAACTATTATCTTGCTGATACTTACTACAGACAATGAAGTATTTCAATACTAAACATGTATGTACCCAATGGCATAGCATCTAAATTTCAGAAGTTGTATGTAATGTGTTACAGGAAGAAATAAACAACAAAATTATAATATTGGAGGACCTCAACTTCCCCACTCAGAATTACATAAATCTAATAAATGAATAAATAAAAAAAGTTAGGAATAAAATTCCAGAAAAGTCAGATATGATAGCTCTCTGGAGAAAATTGAATGAAAATATAAAAGAATATACCATTATCTCAGCAGCACATGGCACCTATGAAAAATTGACCATGTATTAGGATATAAAAATCCAAATGCAAAAAAGCTAAAGCAGTAAATGCATAATTTCCAGATCATAATGCAATAAAACTTATATTCAATAATGGGCAATAGAGAGATTAAAAATTAATTGGAAACTAAATATTCCTAAAAAGTAAGTGGGTCAAAGAACAAATCATAGAAACCATTGATAATTTCATTAAAGAAAATGACAATGAGACCACACACAACAATTTATAGGATGCAGGAGGGAAATTATATATCAAATTGCTTACATCAATAAAAGAAAAAAAGAGCAGATCAATCAATGCACATGGAACTAAAAAAAAAAAAAAGACAAAGAGCAAATTAAAAATCCCCAAGTAAACACCAAATTAGAAACCTGAAAATCCAAAGAGAGATTAATAAAATTCAAAGTAAGAAAACCAATGAACTAGTAAATAAAACTAGAACCTGGTTTTATGAAAAACAAAACAATAAAATAGATAAACCATTGATTAATTTGATTTATAAAGGAAAGAAGAAAATCAAATTGCCAGTATCAAGAAATGAAAGGGGTGAATTCACCACCAATGAAGTGGAAATTCAAACAATTATTAGCAGCTATTTTGCCCAAATATTTGCCAATAAACCTGACAATCTAAATAAAATAGATTAATATCTAGAGGAATATAAATTACCAGATTAACCAAAGAAGAAATGGAATATGTGAATAGCCCAATCTTAGAAAAAGAAATTTAACAAGCCAGCAATGAGCTTCCTAAAAAAAAAAAAATCCCCAGGGCTAAATGGATTCACAAATGAATTCTACCAAAAATTTAAAGAATAATTTATTCTAATATTACAAACTATTTAGAAAAATAGGCAAAGAAAGAATCTTATCAAATTCCTTTTATGATACAAATGTGCTGATCAGGGGTGGAGCCAAGATGGTGGTGTAAAATCAGTGGCTTGCTTGAGCTGTCCCCCAAACCTGTCCAAATACCTATAAAAAATGGCTCCAAACAAATTCTAAAGCAGTAGAACCCACAAAAAGACAGAGTGAAACAAATTTCCAGCCCAAGACAACCTGGATGGTTGATCAGAAAGGTCTCTCGCAAAACAGGCCTCAGCAAACCTGGAGCAGGCCTCAGAAGAGTGAATCATGGGCAGCTGTGGTGGTTCCCAGACTTATCAACCCAGGAACACCAAAGAGAACTTAGAAGATCAGTAGGAAAAGTATGTGACCTCAGCAAGAGAGAGAAACTCAGTCCCAGCCCCAGTCCTGGTGCAGCCCCAAGATGGCAGATGCTTCCTGAGCTTCCAGCCAACAGACTGAGGGGGATGTGGCTGATGTGAGGGGTTTGCGGGGATCTCTTTGCTGGTGCTGAGGCAGGATTCTCTTGCTTTGCCTGTGCTTGGATCGTGTCACAGTTCTGGATGGCGATCCTAGAGCCAGGAGGAGTGCTGGCATGGTGGAGATTGTAGTGGCGGTACAGAGATAATCCTCCTCACAGTTCCAAGGCAGAAAAGAGTACTTATGGTCACTCATAGACCAGAGCACAGACCAAGAAAGGAGTAAACACCTCACCCTTGATCACACCACCTTAGAAGAAATGAAAACTTACAGATCCCCAGAATTATCTCTGAAAACAGCTACAACAAACCCTCATAGCTTGGGACAATACTTTCTCCACACTGGAAGCAGACCCCTACCTTAACAAAAAGTTTATAACTCAAGTAATTGGCTGGGATCATGAACAAACTTTGCAAAAAAAAAAAAAAAGTCAGATCCTAGAATGGTCTGGAGGGATAGAATAGATAGAGGGATAGAATTTGGAACATTAAAAATGTTTAAAAATTGGTTTAATATGTAAAGGGGGAAAAATAAAATATTATATTAGAAAGAAGATACTGTGGCGCATGTTTAGTAGCTGATTCTGCATTGCTATTCATATACTCAGAAGATTGTTAATTCTTTTACTTTTCTTTATTTTACTTTAATTTTGCATTGTTTTTGGATTGTATGCATAACAGGACCTATTTTTGGTATTCTCAAAAAGCTCTTTCAATATCAGCCATGTCTTTGCTTCATTTGATGATTCTGCCCACAGCTTCTGATAAGACTGCTATTCTTTTCTGTCCTAGGTGAAGAGAGTGGAGTCTAACTGTTAGGAGTTTCAAAAGCCAAGAAACCAAGTTATAGGAATCCAAGAATAAGAATTCAGTGTAGGTTTTGTATTCAGCATAGCAGCTTTGCTCCAGTGACTAAGTAACAATCATGAGAAGTGACATTTGAGACCCAGCCTAGAGGAAGGGGTCAGCCAATAGTCATACTGTATCTGGACATAAATGTGGTGGAACCAGTACTATGTAAGAACTGAGCCACATTTTTAATAAACATGTATTCCCTCAGAAAATAAGGCTATATAGGGGAGAATATATTCTCAAG
This sequence comes from Phascolarctos cinereus, assembly GCF_003287225.1. Classification (NCBI taxonomy): domain Eukaryota; kingdom Metazoa; phylum Chordata; class Mammalia; order Diprotodontia; family Phascolarctidae; genus Phascolarctos; species Phascolarctos cinereus. The sequence goes on from NW_027555625.1 coordinate 73,536,687, forward strand.
ATTTGGGGGAAAAATATCTACAAATTCATTTTTGCTATATCGTTAAAATAAATATCCATTTCAAACAGCTAATTAATGTTAAATGGGTTGCTAGTCATAGTCTTTTATTAATGAGTAATAGCCAGTGGGGATTGAGCTGGTAGTATGAGAAGTGATGCAGACCCCAAACTCTCATAGTGGCTTTAAGAAACCATTAGGTATGAAATAGCAGGCTAGGCTCTGGGAGACTAGAACCAGAGTTTACATGTTATACTTATAACAATTCTTTGTGGTACTTAGTGAAAGAGTACACACAAGAAGTAATAACAATGATAATCTTCATTTCTCTCCTGGCTACATTCTGGGACTTCTCTGAATTCTCTACCATGCCCCAGGAAGCTTGGTGTTGGGAACATCTTGTCATCTTGCAAAATCCCATTAGTCATGGTACTCTACCTCATCACCACCTTGTGTTCCTCTTGGGGGTGGATGCATGAACTTCAAAACTTCCATTTAAGGAGGGAGTACATCTTAAAACATCTCATTTCTCACCTATTTGCAATACTTTAGGATTTCTCTGACTTTTCTACCATGCCCCTAATTCTGGGGCTTTCCTCACCCTCTTAACCTAACTCCTTTTCAATTCTTTTTGTGTATTGTTTTTCCCTATTAGGTTGTAAGCTCAGTGAGGACAAAATCTGACTTGTATGTGTTTGTGTGTGTGTGTGTGTGTGTGTTCATATTCTACCACTTAGCACAGTGCCAGGAAAATAGAATACACTCAATAAATCCTTATTGACTATTGGATAACAAAATAACTATAACAATAGTAAACAACAACATTTATATAGTGTTTTAAGATGTGGAGATTTTTGTGTATGTTATTTTATTTGATCCTCATGACAACCTATTGAAGTAGGTAGTATTATTATCCCTTTTTCTCAAATAAGGAAACCACCTGTCAGCCATTATAAATAACTTGCCTAGAGTCAAAAGTCTACTTAGCATCTCAGCAGGGTTAGAACTTCCTGAGGAGAGGAGCAGGAGGGGAAGACAGAGGTGAGAAATAATTACTTAATAATTAAGAAATATATTACAACTGTCTGAGGAAGTGCAATAAATCATGAATGATAAGGAATGAAGCAAATATATTTTATATAGAATAGTGTCAGTGTGAAGACACCACAAAATCTGCAAAAAAAGGTATATTTCCTTCTATCATTAAATTTTCTCCAGAGGTCTATCATATCTAACTTTTCTAAAATTCTGTTAACTTCCTTAACTTCTTTCTTGTTTATATTATGGTTAGACTTATCTAGTTCTGATAGGCAAATGTTGAGGTACCCCACTAGTATAGTTTTGCTATTTCTTCCTGGAACTCACTTAACTTCTGTAAGAATTTGGATGCTATACCACTTGGTAAATATGTTTACTATTGATATTATTCACTATCTATCCTTTTGCAAGATGTAGTTTCTTTTAATTAGATCTACTTTTGTTTTTGCTTTGTCTGAGATCAGGATTGCTACCTCTGCTTTTTTTTTTTCTTCAGCTGAAACATAATATACTCTGCTCCAGCCTTTTACTCTGTGTGTCTCTCGGCTTCAAATGTATTTTTTGTAAGCAAAATATTGTAAGATTCTGGTTTTTAATTCACTCTAATATTTGCTTCCATTTTATGGGAGAGTTGATCCCATTCACATTCACACCTATTTTTAGTAACTATGTATTTCCCTCCATCCTTTTTCCCTGTTTATGCTTTACCCTCTCCTTTCACCTTGTCCCTCCTCATCAATGTTTTGCATCTGACTACCACCCCCCTCAATCTGTCTTTTCTTTCAGACCCCTATTTTTCTTCCCTTTTTCCCCTCTTACTACTGCCCTCCCTTCTATCAGCCCCACCCCTGTTCTTTTACTTTCCCCTTCCCCCTCCTTCCATATAGGGTAAGATACATTTCTCTACCGATTTAGTGTGTATATTATTCCCTTTTTGAGCCAAATCTAATGAGTAAGATTCAAATAATACTCGCCCCCTCACTTCTTTCTCTCTACTGTAATAGGTCCTTTGTACCTCTTCACGTGATATAATTTACCCTATTCTGCCTCTATCTTTCTTCTCCTAGCACGATCCTTTTTTCACTGCTCAATTTTTTTTTTAATATTGTCACATCAAAGTCAACCCATACCCACACCCTCTGTCTGTGTAGACTCCTTCTAATTGTCATAATAGAAATACAGTTCTCAAGAATTACAAGTATCATTTTCCTGTGTGGGGAGTAAACAGTTTAATCTTAGTCAATATTTTTTTTCTCACCTGTTTACTGTTTTGTTATTCTCTTGAGTCTTGCATTTGAGGACTGAATTTTCTGTTCAGTGCTGGTCTTTTCATCAGGAAAATTTGAAAGTCCCCTCTTTCATTGAATGTCTATCTTTTCTCCTAAAAGATTATGCCCAGTTTTGCTCATTAGTTGATTCTTGGTTGTAACCCAAGCTCCTTTGCCTTCTGGAACGTCATATTCCAAGCCCTCTGACACTTTAATGTAGAAGCTGCTACATCCTGTGTAATCCTGACTGTGACCCCTTGATATTTGAATTGTTTCTTTCTGGCTGCTTGCAGCATTTTCTCTTTGAACTGATAATTTTGGAATTTGGCTATAATATTCCTTGGAGTTTTCATTTTGCAATCTCCTTCAGGAGGCGATGAGTGAATTCTTCAATGACTATTTTACTCCCTAGTTCAAAGATATTAGGGCAGTTTTCATTTAGAATTTCTTTAAAGATGCTGCCCAGATTTGTGGTTTGTTTGTTTGTTTGTTTGTTTTATCATGGCTTTCAGGTATCCAATAATTCTTAAATTATCTCTTCTGCATCTATTTTCCAGGTCAGTTATTTTTCCAATGAGGTATTTTATCATTTCTATTTTTTTTCACTCTTTTGATTTGGTTTGATTCTTGATGTCTCATAAAGTCATTACTTTCCACTTGCCCAATTCTGATTTTTAAGGAATTATTTTTTTCAGTGAGTTTTTGTACCTCCTTTTCCATCTGACCAATTCTACTTTTTAAAGAGTTGTTTTCTTTGGCTGATTTTTTTCCTATTTGGTAAATTCTATTTTTTAATTCTTTTTTTTTATTATTAATTAATTTATTTTTAGTTTTCAACAATCACTTCCACAAGCTTTTGAGTTTTAAATTTTCTCCCCTTCCCTCCCCACCTCCCTCACCAAGATTGTGTGCAATCTCATATAGGCTCTACATATACATTCCTATTAAACATATTTTCACATTAGTCATACTGTAAAGAAGAATTAGAACCAATAGGAGGAACTCCAAAAAAGAAGAAAAACAGAAAAACAAGAAAAAAAAAGAGCAAATAGTATGCTTGATCTGTATTCAAATTCCATAAGTTCTTCCTCTGGATGTGGATAGCATTTTCCATCATGAGACTTTTGGAGATGTCTTAGATTCTTGTATTGCTGAAAAGAACTCAGTCTGTCAAAGTTAGTCATCATACAATGTGACTATTACCGTGTACAACGTTCTCCTGGTTTTGCTCACTTCACTCGGTCCATAAAAGTCTTTCCAGGGTTTTCTGAAGTCTGCTTGCTCATCATCCAATTCTATTTTTTTTTTAAGGAATTGTTTTCTTCAGTCAATTTTTATGCCTCCTTTTCCAAGCTATTGACTCTTTTTTCATAATCCACCTGTAAAGCTCTCCTTTCTTTTCCCAATTTTTGTTCTACTTCTCTTTCTTCATTTTTAAAATCTTTTCTGAGCTCTTCCAAGAGGTCTTTTTGAGCTTAAGACGAATTCATATTCCCCTTCGAGGTTTTACATGTATGTGTTCTGACATTGTTGTCATCTTCTGAGTTTGTTTTGTTCTTACCTGTCATCATAGTAGCTTTCTAAGATCAGGGTTCTTTTTCTTTTTTTCTCATTTTTTTAAAAGTTGCACTTGTGTGGGACAAGTGAAAGTTTCTCATGCGAAATGTAAGCTATGCTCCAAAATGCAGTGAGTCTTCAGCATGAGCTGGGCCTAAGTTTCACTTTTGTTTTGGGGGAATGGGGGCTGTGTACCAGCTGCCTACCCCCTCCCTTGTTTTGTAACCACCCTCTCTTTTGTTTTGTACCTTAACTTTACCAAATAAGGCAATCTTCTAGCTCCCAAGCATGTTTTGAGTAAAATGTATCTCTTGGGTTCTAAATATAGACTGTGAGGTCTCTTGCCTCAGCCAATGAGGATAAAGAGATTGAGACAAACAAGTGGGGAGGGGGGCTTTTTGGAGTGGTTTGCCTAAGACTATAAAACTGCTTGCTGCTGTTTGTGCTGGGCCTTGCTACTCCAGTCTGCCCTGGGTAGGTGACGCCCAACTCTCATGTGAGACTTGCTAGAATAAAACTTCTGTTTTCTACCTGTAGAAACCTCTGAGTTTTTATTTGGGCAAGTGGACTCAATCCCACTCCTGCCTTTCTCCTGAGACAAATGGGGAACTGCTCCAAGTTTCTTGTGTTGGTGGCCAGAGACCTGGTCACTGGCTTTGTATACTGGAGTCTCAGGTGCTTGCTTGCAGGTAGTTTACTGTGCTGGCATGGCCCAGACTAACTGTGCCTATTGTTCCAGAGTTCTGGAGCTTGCAATTCTCCTTCCGTGCTAGGGCTAGAGGCTTCAGAGCTGGCCTGCTGTGCCACTACCCTGCTGGCCAGGACAAAGAAGCTTTAGTTGCTCATCTGTGCTGTGGCTAAGAGCCTCATGCTGGCTTGCCCAGACAATGTTTGGCTGGGCCGTCCTCCCCTTTTTATCCAAATGAGACAGGCCTTTCCTGAAGTCTTTCTAAGTTATCTTAAGCTGAAAAGTTGTTTCATTCTTTCTGTGGGTTCTGTAGCTCCAGAATCCTTTTACATTATCATAACCAAATGAAAGAAGTACCAAACTTTTTACTTGTCAGATCGATGAATAAAGGAAGAGTTAGTGACCAAAAAAATGTTAAAGATACTACTTTTTTTTGGCCAACTATTTACTTTCCACATCATTATCTCTTTTCCATCCTTTGTCTTCAATGGGAAAAGCAAGGATAACACGTCTTTTATGGTCTTCAATTTCTTGCCCCAACACTTAATAATCTTTGATGACACAGTTTTACCTTATTCCTGGAAGGGTGATTTGTGCCAGCATGAATCACCAGAAATGAGTGAATTTGAGGAATCATTGGGTTTATCTATACCCAAAGTATAGGGCATTACAAGCAATTACAATTTTCTATTTCAGCATGAATTTTAAAATTATACTAACATGATATTTGTGAGTAATGAAATGGTGTCCCTGTGTACTTTGAGAGCCTTTAGTCAGGTCTCCCAAACAAGCATCTAGAAATCGACTATAAATTTCAACATTTGGCTTCTTCATCTTTTTTATACTACAACTTCAATAATTAAATATGTGACTAAAAAGAACAAATACAAATGTTGAAAACAGTATCTAACAAGTCAAATAGAAAATCTCAGGTCTCCAAGTGAAGGATATCAGTGATTTTAAAACTAAAGGTGAAAAATGTCACATAATTAAAAATAATTTGTCTTATTAATGTAGATTATAGTCTTGCTTAGGCAATGAGTAGATTGTGTTCATTTCTTATCCCTCCAATTGACAAAGAGAAGGAAAAATCTGGAACTTATCCAGAGGTGAACAGCCAAGAAGGTGAGATGACTCATGAGCAAGCTATTTGGGGAATATTATCATGGACTTGAAGAAAAGAACTAAGTTGGAATAAGCAACATTTTTTAACATTTGAAGACTACCATTTTCTTTTGGTTCAGAGGTACTTCTGGGTCCCAGAAGGTTGAATACAGAATATTGTGTAGAACCTGAAAATAATTAGTTTTAGATTTCCTGAAGGAAGGAAAGGAATGAGGACTTATTATTGAAGCTGTACAAAAATAGAAGGAGTTGTCTCAGGGAAGATTAAATCAGGATCCCACCCACTAGAAGTCTTTAAACGAAGACTTTTCTTATGCATTTTGTAGAAGGAATTCCTATGTAGATATAATTTGGTTTGAATAAATTCTGATGTTCCTTCCAACTTAAAGATTCTGTGAGTCTGTGATAAGCATGTTTTATATTTCAAATAACAAACTTATCACAAGGTTAGGCACATAAAAAATGTTGAATTAATGCCTGTTGGCTTTAATTTATTATTAATTAGGTTTTTATCAGGGTTTATATTAAGTACTTTCAATGAAATAGAAAATTGGCATTCTTTCTAATAAAATATGAATTGTTTCATTTAATAAACATTAATTAAGTACCTGTTACATGCAATGCAACTGTGGTAGATACTAGAGTAGATAAAAAGGGAATAAAATAATAAAAATGACAGAAATTAAGAGATGGAAGAAATTTCAGAGAACATGCAGTACAATATTTGGACATAAATTCCCTATAAAATAGGCCTGACAAGTCATCATTCAGTTTTTGTACAAAGATGTCCATCGAGTGTGAGCCCACATCTTCCTGAGGCATCCTGTCTAATGTGTGCACTTTTAGTTATCATATTTTTTTTTAATTGGACAAAACTTGAATTTGCCTCCTTAAAAAACTTCTAATTAGTGCTCTGAAGTCTGGGTTCTAGATTCAAGTTGAAATCGTCTTTCACATGACAGCCTTCTAACATTTGGAAGAAGCTGTTTTAAAAATGTGATCCCTGCTCTCAAAAAGCTTACAATTTATAGGGATATTAAGAGTCATACAACATAATATGAAATACTAATTATAAAGAGAAAAGATTTCAGGAATATAAAATACACTCAGAAAAGATGAGGGAGGAATCACTGGGTTGGTAAAATTGCTGAAATTGCCATTAGAAATACATATGTGTGTATAGTGTGTACATATATGTAGAATTTTAATGCTTCAATATTATAAATAATTCATTCAGGTCTTGTCATCTTTCAACACTTGGTCAATATTATACTAAAATAACACCCAAAATGTTATACAGCTAAGTTATCAGATGCTAAATTGAGTTACTATAATCAAATACAATAAAAATGTTTTTTTTTTAATTTCCATAAAGACATATCTCTTTTATTCCATGAGGAATATTTGGGAACTCAAGAAACTTCTGGTGTGGATAGAAACAAGATGGTTCCATTGTACTGTAAAGACAAAAAATCTGTAAATAACTCTAAACCAAGCTGTGTGGTATTTTTTCCCCACAGCTGGAACACTAGTTTTTATTACAGCTCAACTGGCATTGCAAATTAAAATTCATCTCTGTTTGTTAAACTGCTACTTAAAACGGCTTCCACCAACTGTTACAGTTGGATATTATGTTGTCATTTATGCATTTAGTGCGAATGGTTTGATAGCATGAATATTTAAATACAAGTGCATAGAAAGCACTTTTTTTTTCCCCCAATTGGTTTTCAATAGCTCACTAGCTGTGATCTATTTCCAGCATTTGGTCAACATTGGCTTGATTTTTAAGAGTGATAAGGAAGCTGTTTCCTTTTTTAATTAAATGGTGTTCTTTTCTTGGTGTCTTGTGGACCTGGCCCATGATGATGACAATGATTTGGCACTGGTATTCCACTAGAGTTACCTTTCCCTATTGATGTGCCAAGAGTTAGAGCAAACCAAGGTGTTCTTCACTTGTCTTCCTTTTCTTGTTTCTAAATCAAAGATAACTGGAAAAACTAGGTCACTTTCTAGCTCTGAGAGTCTATGAATCTATATTTTTTATAAAACACAAACTGCTGCAAGTAAATATATTGTGGATGATTCATTCATGTGGTGTTAGAACATTTCATTGCTCCACACTGTGGGAGCCTAAAGTCATCTCTATGGGAAGGATCAATGGGGAAAAATATGCAAGTCACTTTCAGCATGCTGCTGGGATGGTTCTGTAGAAGGGATTGTGAATATCTGAGGATGCAACCCAGCAAAGACATCGAGTTTGAAGTCAAAAGACTGGGATTCAGTCCTTAGCTCAGCCACTTACTAGCTATGAAACTTTGGGTAATTCACTTTTTCTCTGTGTTTCAGTGTGTTCACCTATAAAATTAGGGGGGAAGTGTATTTGCACTAAACAATATCTAAAGTCTCTTCTAAATCTAAAACCCTTTAATACTGGTGTTTCTATAAACTATATCATGATAATAATATCTAGCATATAAATAATGTTACTAATATTGGTGAGAAAATAGCTTAAAATTCCTACATAGAATGCTCTTAAAATACTGCTTTATTTCTATAGCAATTTTTTTTGTTAGTGATTTTAAAGACATGACTTTTCTTTCAGATGATAAAATTGGTGTCTTCACAATACCCAAGTTTTGCAGACAAAGTTATGAGACTCATTTGGAAAAAGAGTTCTTTTGTTGTGGTTAAAATGCATTTTATGAGGATGGAAAAAAAAAACATATATATATATATATATATATATATATATATATATATATATATATCTGTGCCTGACATCCTGGTCAGAATATAAGAAGTTAATGGTAACATGCTGTGACCTAGAAGAGGTGTGTGATATTAGAGGATAAAATGGGCCAAGGTCAGAACAAGTTACAGCTACGACTGGGATACCCAGGAATAGGAGAGGGAGTCAGGACACCAATGAGACCTGTACCTAGAATGGAGCAGTAGGAAATTTGCACTGAGGCACCTACAGGATACTGATAGGTTTTGTGTTGCTTTTAGCAAGTTCAGGTACAATTTACCTTAACACCTACTAGCCAGGGCAATCAATTAAAATAGGAAATAATGAGATAATTAGCTTTCTTGCTCCACCTCAGCAGCTGGTACTCTCAATGGGATGCTCCTTTCCAGGCTATCCCCAGTCGATTGCCTCCTCCAATAATAGTATAACCAGAAGAATCCTTAAGGTTTCCTAGCATTTCTGTCTCTGCTCCACAGGAGAGTATCTTACGGCTTCTATCCTCTGTAAATCCTAGTTGGAGACACAAAGCCCCTCCCACTAACTCCAACTAAATTTGTCGTAAAATAAAATGATTTAATTTGTGCTGCTTACCCCTAGTGTGTTTTGTGGTACTTTTCCTGAGTATTAGGATTATTAGTTATAGCCCTGCCAGTAACAACACTACCGTATGAGTCAAGTGGAGCTGGAGGGTGGCAAACAAGTTACAGTTGTGAAACCCAGACCAGGCCAGGAGCCAGTTGTCAAAAGACTAAGCTACCAAACTAGAGTACTCGAAGGAAGAGAGCTTGCCCTGAAGGTTTAAACATGCCAACCATGTTCATCCTTGCCCTTTAAATGGAATGTTGCACTAGGGAACTGACACTTTGATTCAATGCCAGACAGTTTGCACTTCCCACAAAACAGATCCTGACATTGCCAGCTCCTTAATCAGATTGCCCAATAGGAAGGATGATGTATACAATGAGATTAAGCAGAAGACAAATTAAATGGGAATTCATAGGTGCTGTGTTAAATGACACCAGCAGAAATGAAAGAAAAGCATAATTTATCATCCCCCTCTGTTTGTATACTGAACTTACTTTACATCAAATTCTGTCTGTGGGTGGAGGTGGGGGGAAGTTTAGAGGGAAATGCACTCAGTTGTGTGTGTGTTAATTTCTTTTAAAAGAAGAACAATATTAAAATCTCAGGAGCATAACATCATAGCTCAAAAACTAGAAGAAACATTAGAAATCATTTCTTCCAGCCTCTCCATTTTATAAATGATTAAACCAAGGCATAGGGATGCTTAAATGACTTAACCAAGGTCACACAGATAGTAATATCACTGAAGCAATTCTCTTTCCCTTTAATACATCTGAGTCTTAAGTAAAAACCTTGCTAAAAATTCATGTTTTTAGCATTGTTTAACAATAGCCCCAGACTATCTTCTTTAGGGTTTTAAATGAGTCTGCTTAGTTGTCTGGAGAGGTCTAATGGTTCAGAAAAGAAAACAGTCTCCACTTTCTGTTATATAATGTGGACCTATAAAGCAATAGTGGGTGCCACATAGAAGTGCCTGCAATATGACCCCGGCCCAAGAGAAAGATGGGAGGTGGCCACAACAAAAATGACTGAGCTAATATCCCTTGCAGATCTATCATTATGGCTGGTGGCAATAGAACACAAGAGTCTGGAATTACCTAAAGCTATCTAGGTTGCAAGTTTATTTGTTTTTATAATAAAGATAATGTTTTGTTCTCAATAATCTCTTGCAGTTCCTCCCTACATCAGAGCTCCCTAATAGTTAAAAGTCAGTTAAAAGGCAATGTAACTTCCTGGTTTTTAGGGAAGGTTTTTAACATTAACTTCAAATTAAAGAAAAGAAAAGGCCTGCTAAGTGCTCCCAATTGATAAAAGGAGTTTGGTTCAAAGACACAGGGTCATATTTTTTGCTTTAGGAAAAAAAAAGGGGCTTACAATTAACCATTATTTTTGCAGGGTCATCAAAAATTGCAATCCATCCATTATGCTTCAGTGTTTTCTAGAACAAAGAAACTTTGTCTCATTATGTAAATTGCATTTTCTTAAAGGATCAGATCCTTTATAAGTACTTAGTACTCAGAAGGGCACAATACGTGTCTAATTTATAACCCATCCATTTTCAATTGTTTCATCTTAGAATTTGCCAAAAAGAGGCAAGAAAAAAGGAAGGGGGAAAAAAGAAAACTTTGTGCTGATTTTATAGCTACCACTAAGAAAAATGTTAACCTTTTCTTCCTTTAATTTGCTTCTAGAACAACATTTTTACACAGCATTTATCACACTTACCGTTTTAATCACATCATACATTGTGAATTTCAAGTGTAGAGTAGATTCAATAACCAGCAAAACGTCATCCAGGTCACTACTTTCTCAAAATAGGTATGGCACTGAGGTTCCATAGTGATGTTATATTACATGCAATTTTTTTTCCAAGTGTGGAAATGGAAGCACTGATTGGTTCTGTAATATATACAGTTAACATAGTAAATGAATAAAATAAAAAAATTAGAATTCTGACTCCGGCGTTCTAGAACGAAGATGTTTAATGAAACGAGAAATCAAATTTTGTGATAGAGTGGAGAGGTCAGATGTCCATTCAGAAGATATAGTTTTGTATCCTAACTTTGCTATGTAAAACCTGTGTAACCATGAACAAATCACTTAACTTTCCAAGGCCTAAGTTTCCTTATCTGTAAAGTGAGAGAATTGGGCTAGGTCACCTCTAAAGTCCCTTCTAGATTGAACATAAAATTGTCAAAATGTCCATTTCTAATCTAGAAAATTAAATTTACTGATTTACTAGAATTAATAATGTATCTATAAGAGACTGTTTGGGAGTCATACACGTTTCATTTTGGAAGAACAATGGATATTTACTTTAAATCTTGAAGAAATGAATTTCTCAGCAATAATATACTTCATGCTGGTAGGCATAAAATCAGACACTCTTCTATCCATCAATCATATTTTCCAAAATAAAATCAGTGCCACTCTATAGCCTACCTATTGGGAAATAGTACATTGGTCCTAGAGCTGTTTTTTGGACTGAAATAAAATATTCTCAGAAGTTAGTTGCAACTTTTAAACTTCATAATCTTGGCTAATCATGTAATAGCAGAAAGTTGAAGTCAAAGAACATTCTGTAGTTGAGGCAGAAGGAAAATTATAGTCTGATTAAGGGAGCATAATAAGCTTACTTTGAATCCTAGGTGGAATTTTTATATGATTATCCTTGAGATATATTAGATAAGTATCTTCAAGTGTGTCCTTGGAAATGTCTTCTCCAATCTTAGTGTGAATTCCTAACAAGATTTCCATGCTATTCCAATGCTATTGAAGGAAACAATGTCCCTCTGTATTAATGTACAAAAGGGCAAGAAAAGAGTGTCACCAGAAATCTTACAGTCAGAAATTATGAAATATTCAGTGAGGTAGGGGAGGGCCTACAGGAAATCACAGAATTACACTTAGTAATAACTGCAGAAATACATGAAATAGTTGCTAAATTAGTTATGAATTAGGACATAATAAGAAAAAGGGCTATCCAATTGCTTAATAGAATGGATATATTTTGAACAGACTTTTACAGGTTTACTTTGTCTCCCTTGAATTTGCTTCCTTGTTTGCTATTCTCAGCATCGAGAAGATGGACAGGCACAGAGCAGGAGCTTAACATCCTATTCATTGATGAACAGAATATAAGCTCCGTCTGGAGAACAAGGACTGTATCAATTTTGGCTTGGCTGCCACAGTGTTCTTGCACGTAGAAGATGATGATTAAGTCCTTCTTGGATTAAAGTATAGAGGACAGTCCTTCAAGTATTTTATTTTATTTGGGGGGAGGGACACGAGGCAATGGGGTTAAGTGATTTGCCCAGGGTCACACAGCTAGTTAGTGTTATGTGTCTGAGGCCAATCTGAACTCAAGTCCTCCTGAATCCAGGGCTGGTGCTCTATCCACTGTGCCACCTAGCTGCCCCCTTTTTTAAAATTTTTATTTTTATTTATTTTTATTCATTTATTTATTTATTTTGTAAGGCAATTGGGGTTAAGTAACTTGCCCAGAGTCACACAGTTAGGAAGTATTATGTGTCTGAAGTCATATTTGAACTCAGGTCCTCGCCCCTCAAGTATTTTTAAAAAATCAAACTATACCCTTATATTTTGTCAAAGAACAGGTAACTACAAAATGTCTCCATTGCAAAACAATTTTTGTGAGCAAAAGGAATTTTTCTTGTATTGCACTGTGTTTGGTTAAATAGGAAGGGATAGGCTTAAAGACAAGAGATTTTATTGTTATGGATAATTCCCAGGGAAGGCAACTCCCTCTATCAAATCAATACAAACTCACATTTTCTATATAAGAAATAATTTCAGAGGGTTAACTGGAACACTGAAAAGTTAAGTCAATTGTCCAGGGACACAGTGAGTTCATGTCAGAGGCCAGAATCAAACTCAGTGATCCTGGCTCCAAGGCCAGATCTCTCTACTTTGCCATAAAAGAAAAAAAAAATTCTTAAAAGGAAAAAAAAAAGTTTATATTATCTTATATATTTTATGCATATCAGAGAGCAAAAAAACATATGTACATGACATGTTAGGATCTGGGTAGTTTAAAGTACACTTTATCTTTGTGATCAGATGGTTACAATGGGAAACTATAATTAGAAATCACAGTTGGTGTTAGAATATTGTAGGGTGAAAACATCCCTGAATTGACTACTCCAGATCAAGTCAGAGATAATGTTTCTGGTTTTTGTTCAAAGGTGACCAGGTAGTGTTGGGTAGAATTGAGAACATCTTCAAAATATATCTGAGCTTTAAAACATATCTGGAACAAAGTGTGTGGGTATATCTGTTAAAACCATTAATAATTCTTTACTAAATCTCTACATTCAGGGTGTGGTGGTAGTGGAGAGTATTTAGGGAAGGGAAAGTGAGTTGTAATGACTATGGTGGCAGGTATAATAACTATTTTGTTGACTAAGGCAAGAAAGCTCTAGAGAGGGACTTTTTTCTCCCAAAACCTCTTTTCCCTGCTACCCCAGTCCTGGCCTGCTGGTGATGTGGATGAGAAACATAGTGGACACTAGTATTTGTATAAATACTTTGCTGAGGGTATGTGATCCCACTTCAAATCTATTTATAATACACTTATTGTTCATGTGTAGTCCTACTTTGTCTTCTATTTTGGAGTGAGAGTTTTAGTCATTAATCTTTATCTTTCCTCCTACCTTGATGTGAGCAGTGTGCTTAGCTGATGCAATTCCCTTGTAGAATTTAAAGCACTTGTCAACATTATCTAACAGCTCTCACTACTAAACACGTGGTGAAGAACAGATTGCCTTTTTGATTGTCTGTGGAGCCAAAAATGGGATACATTCAAAAGGCACCAAGTAAGTCTTTTGTTGTTACTCCTTCCTGGTTGGTGGTCAAGAAAGAGGATGAACTGTGGGCTTCTGAGTGGGGGAAGGGCCACAGACCCTATTTCATATAGTGTGAGCATGAGGCCAAGATTTCAAGGCTTGTTGTTGCTTCTTTTGTGGTTGTGCCTCTTCTTTCTTGAACTTAGCTGAAAGAGTGCTATGACCTTGTGAGCTTCAGAAGGTCAAAATGGTGAGCCCTCAGAGGTATAATACCTATAGCTCATGTCGGGATTTGCTAGAAGCTAAATAGTGAGTATCAAAATAATCTATGCATCTGCCTGATCCAGCCCTGTAGTAATTGACCAGTCCAGTGGCTGTACTTCATTTGAATGTGAAATGCATGGGAGCAATGCTATGAACAAAGTGTTTTACATTTGAGCCCTGAATCTTCAGGGACTGAGGTAGTATAAAGGGAAATGTTCCACCAGATGATGGTGAGATAATGTTTATATTTCTTTTCTTCCTATATTTTTCCTAGTCAATATCCCTCTGCAAAAGCTAATTAATGCTTAATTGGCTCAATGGAACTAGAATGCCAATCAGCGGCAGCTTATAATAGGGAAAATGCATTGAAATGGGAGTTAAGCTAATAGAATTAGAGAAAGACATCTTCATATACCTCAGAGGCATCCCTGAAACCTGGAAAGGAGATGTAACTGATCTCACTATGGGAGAGTGATTATTGAGTAGAGTCCTGCCATGCAAACAATCTCAATCATGATTTATAATAACTCATTTTATTTGTACTGAGACTACCCATGCATATAGCCTATAATACATTAGCAAAGGGCTGGTGCTAGAACTGGATCTTACCCGGTAAGAGTGATCTGAGGGCTGATGTCAAATTCCTAAGAGCTATTAAGTCTTGCTTGGAAGCACCTCAAATGTCTGAAAAACAAACAAACAAACAAAAAAAAACTTGTAATGCCCAAGATATTTCCCTTTGTTATTATTTAATGAACAATAACAAACAAAAATACCCTTTAATTCTTTTAAGTCAATACTCCAAGAATCTGTTTAAGTATAGATTCTAAAGTGATCTTCACTCCTTCTGACTTAGCCTCTTCCACAGTCAAATTTGTAATGAACACAGTCCTAATATAATAGATAATCCGTCCCTCATTTGGCTAGTGTATGTTGGATCCCTCAGGCTGGAAGACCTACCAAAGCTTTTATTTCATTGCAGTATGTTTTATGGGTCAGCCAATCAGTCATTAAATATTTATTAAGTTACTACAGCACTAGGCACTATGGTAAACACTGAGCATACAAAGAAATGCTTAAGATAGGGGTGAGGAACCTACAGTCTCAAAGCCACATGTGGCCCTCTAGGTCCTCAAGTGTAGCTCTTTGTCTGAATCCAAACTTCACAGAATAAATTCCCTTAATAAAAGGATTTGTTCTGTACAACTTGGACTCAGTCAAAAGGCTGCACCCAAGGACCTAGAAGGCCACATGTGGCTTCAAGGCTGCAGGTTCCACACCCTTGTCCTAAGATGATTCTTGCCCTTGACAAACACAATATAATATTCTGCAACATCCAAAGAAAGTATATACAGAATATATAGGAAATAATTGACAAAGGGAAGGCACTAGCATTAAGTGAGATTGGAAAAAGGCTTCTTATAGAAAGTGGGGCAGCCAGATGGTACGGTACATAGAGTGCTGATTCTGTAGTCAAGAATACTCATGTTTAATGAGTTTAAATCCAACCTCACACACTTAGGAGCTGTGTGACCCTGGACAAGTCACTTAACTTGTTTCTTCATCTGTAAAGTGAATTGAAGAAGGCAATGGCAAACCACTCTAATATCTCTGCCAAGAAAACCACAAATGGAGTCATGAAGAGTCAGACATGATTGAAAAACAAGTAAACAACAAAAATTGAAGGTAGGAATACTGGATTTGGAGTATAAGAAACTGCACTCCAATCCTTGATCTGCCTCTCAGTATCTGCATGACCGTAGCAAATTATGTTACTTCTATGGGCCCCAGTTTCCTTGTTTGAAAAAATGTTAGGCAATAGACATTTATTAAGCACCTACTTGTATTCAATGTGCCAGGTACTGTGCTGTGTGTGTATGTGTGTGTGCACACACAAGCATGTGTGTGTTGAGAGGAGGGTGGATTAGTTGTCCCTTCCATTTCTAATTATGTAACAGTATATAGAAACAGCCTTTGAGAGTTCAGGGTCGCCTTCAACATGATAAAACATCAGTGTAGGACATAAGTGTCACATTAAATGACACACAATTATCCTGAGTGAAATTAGGATCAATCAATTTTCTGACAGACGGGAACAAAAATTCCATTCTTGAGGTCACACTGTTCAATGATCCTGATCATTAAAAGAGCATAGTGACATGGTAGAATGTTTTTAGAACTACTACAGCAGTTCTGAAAGTATTGCTTATGAGCTGGGAAAGTAGTATCTGGGGAGAAGGAGAACAATTAAAATACTTATTCTTTGTACCTTAGTGTATAATATGTTCATAAGTGGGAAAAGAAAAATGTGACGGTTGGAATAGAATTCATATCTAATGAGACTGGAAACTAACACCTAGGAGACAAAATGAACGGCCACTTAAGCACTGCACTCAGCGACATTTTGAGATAGAGGTAGAGAAAATGATTTACCTATGTGTGTGTATGCCAAGCTTTGTTTTTCTGAATGGTACTTACTCTCCAGGCCTCAAAGGGTTGGAAGAGTCTCAGTGATAAAATATTTAGGAAAGGACCTTGAAAATCAACTAAAATATAAATAGAACCTACTATGTTTCATAAGATATGCAATGATATGTAATAATATACATACATACATAGTTACATATAGATAAATGTATAACATACGTGCATGTTTTGGCATGACTTTTTATACCTGTCATACTTTTAAAAGTATTTTCATGTGTGTTATCTAATTTGATCTCCTCGTGTGAGATGTGTAGTGCTAGTATCATGCAAGCAAAGAAATTGAGACGGAAAATCAAAGAATCTTCAAGTGTAAAGAGTCCTTGGTTGCCATCGTCCAATCTATACTTGACTAAGGATCTCTGCCACAACATGCACATAGTGTTCGTTGTAATAAGAGTCTTCTTGATGACCTCTAGTAATGGGGAAATTACGGTTTTCTGAGACTGTTCACTCTTTACTTTCAGGTATTCATTTTTATTTTTTTTCTTAAATACCAAGACTAAAATGGCCTTACTTCAACTTCAAGTGATTGCTCCCAGCATTACCTCCTTGGGTAAAGAAAAGCACATTGAAACTCAGTTCCAAGGAGCAGCATTTCAAATCCTTCAGACGTGAGTAATACAGCATTTAGATCCAGAAAAACGTAAGTTACTTGAGAGGAGGCACTCACATTTTTTTTTCTCCTTGCATCCCTAGCCTTTAACAGAGTACCTGGGACATGGTAGGCCCTTAATAAATGCGTATTAAGTTGATTGCAGTAATGCCTTGTGCTTGCCAAAGTTTCTTTCCTTTGAAGGCCCTATAGTTTGTCATTTTTTCCAGTGGGTATATTCCTGGCAAAATACAATGTTTAGAGCATATGAATCAATCATACAGGATGACACTTAGGCAGTTAGGTTCATTAATGATGTTCCCAGGCACAAAAAGCATTTAATAAGTGGATCAGCTATCTGTTGGGCTCACCCAATGGCAAAACTCTTGGTTCACTGTCAGATATCATGCGCTCATAAAACAGCCACACAATGAGGGGTATTAATTTGTGTAAATGGAAAAATGAGCAAATTGGCTGTGAAAAATGGATCTTCAGGAAAGACCCTGAGGGAAGAAGGTCCATGAGGCTTTGATAACGTATAGGGGCCACATAGCTCCCACAGCTTCAGTAAATCCAGCATTAGCACCAAAGGTGGCAGAGAAGGGCACTTGCCTTCACAGTGCTGACAGAATGACTTCTTTTCAACTATCCTCTTTTATTTCTATGGCTCTTATCTAGATTCTGAAAGCAATTTTATAGTTTTTATCATCTCCTACCTCTTGGAAGTACTCAGGAGATAGGTCAATTGTCTGAAATTCCAGGCTAAATAACTGCTGAATGAAAGCAGGACCTAAGTCACTCAACTCTTCCTACAAATAGTAAAAAGTTAGCAGAAGAAGAATGTTATCTTAGCTGAAGCAATAGGACAGTAAAGGAGAAAATGAAAAGTCATTCTAGTCCTGAGCTTTCATATATATTAGTTTAGTTGCATAACCAAGTCACAGGGCTGATGAATGTTATTGCTACTGTGCAAATCAGCAGATGTGCATAGCACCAGGACCTGCAGTCAATTAGTGAAGGACTTAAGAAGGAATCAAATTGTAAGCACAGAAAGTTGCTTTTAAGGGAAAAAAGAAAGCAAACACTGGAGGAACATTGATCTCAACTTCCTGCTGTCTTGACTTTCCTTCCAAAGAAAGCAAATTGTGAATGCAAGTCAAAACCAATAGAAACATGGCTATTCTGCAAATTCTATTTTCAGGGTCAGCTTGAACAGAGAGTCAGTCCATCCTGCTTGAAATGAGAAGAAAGATATTGCAGCAATTAATAGAAGTTCTTAAGAAGCAGATTTTGACTTAACATAAGGAGAAATCTCCTAGTAATTAAAGCTGGACAAAAGTGAAATGTGCTGTTTTGGGAAATAGTGGGTCCTCCATCACAGGAGGTATTCAGGCAGAGCCTGAATGACCACTTATTGAAAAATTATGGGATCAAGATATCAAACTGGAAAGGACCTTAGAAGTCATTTAACCCAAGCCCTAAATTATAGATATCATTAAAATTAATGTTCTAATTTCTTACTCCTTGTCTTCCTTCAAGTCTTAGCTTCACACTATTTTGCAAGAGTCCTTTCCACAAAGTCATGTATTCTAATGCTGTTTACTCTTTATATCTAAGATGTACGAAGTTCTTTACATGTTGTCTTCTCCATTACAACAGGAACTCCTCTGAGGTCAGGGACTATTTTTTCTCTTTATTTGTATCCACAGCAATTAGCATAGTATTGTGCTAATTCTGGCACGTAATAATGACTCAATAAATAGTAGTTGACTTGATTTGTTGACTGAGAGGTCAAGTGACTTGAATGAATTATAGCAAAGAAAATCACATGTGAAATAGTGAACTTCTTTTACATACAACTTTAAATTAGTAAAGTAGATTACTTGAGTACAATAGTGAAAACTGCCTTGCTTCTCTCTCCATTTGAACTTGCTTCTGTTCTAAGTTTTCAAATGACTCATTAATACTATCAGATTTTATTATTTTTATTTGCATTACTTTCATTACCTACCAGCTCCCACTCAAATAGAAGCCTTTTTTGTAAATAAGTATAGCTAAGTAGAACAAGTAAACATTGTCTGTGTCTGAAAATGTACACCTCAGGGGCAGCTAGGTGGCGTGGTGTATAGAGCACCGGCCCTGGAGTCAGTAGGACTTGAGTTCAAATCCGGCCTCTGACACATGACACTTACTAGCTGTGTGACCCTGGACAAGTCATTTAACCCCATTACCTGACCAAAAAAAAAAAGAATGAAAATGTATACCTCATTTTGTACTTCTAGTTCATTTTAATTCTGCTTAAATGTGTGAATCATGCTTCTAAAACAGTTCTACTTGGGGACTAGTTCATCATTATATCTAGCAGAGTTCTTAATTCTTTCAAAGTTGTTTTAATTTATATCACTATTGTTGTCATGAAAATTGATATACTAATTTTGGTACCCACTCTCCATCAGTTCATATAACTCTTCTCAAGTTTCTCTGTATCTGTCACTTTTGCCATTACTTAAAGCATAATAATATACTATCATATTCATATGCTAAAATTGTTGAACCATTGTCCAATGATAAACAGTTTCTAGTATTTTGCTAACACAAAAAGTACTGTGATTAGTATTTTGTACATGTTTTCTTTCCTTGTGACTTAGAAATCTTTAGTGTATATGCAAAAAAAAAAAAGATGCCAAAAACAGTACGATTTAGTGACTTTGGGAGGATAGTACCCAATTGTTTTCCAGATTGCTCTGACCAATCCAAAGTGTTAACAGTAGTGTGTTATTTAAGGGATTAATATATACTCTTCAAAATTGTCATTTTCTTCATCTTTACCAAGTTGACACCTATGGGATTGTACCTACAATTTGGTTTAGTATAATTAATGATTTGGAATTTTTCATGTGATTATTAATGTACTTATTATTAGCAAACTGTTCATTTATATCCTATGTGTTTATAATCATTTCCCTATAAATATTTTATATCAGATCTTTACCAGGATGTCCAGTTGTCACTGTGTAAGACTAAAAATTCCAACTTCTCCCACATAAACTCTAGCAAGCAAATGAAAGTGAACCCAGAAGAGCAAAGATAAAGAAATATGAAAATAGGAGTAGAAATAAGCTCCCACATCCAGTTTAGAAAAGCACAAAGAAAAGATAGCCAGTGGAGGGGAGAGGCTAGCGGAGGGGTCAAACTAGAAAATCCCTTACCAGCTGAGCTAAAAAGAGTCCTTTTAGAAAAGCTGGATGCATGCAATGATGATAATTCTTCTACCACAGACCAGAAGTGCTCTCAGGGCACATGGAGCATGGAATTCTATGCACTAGAGAGCATGGAGAGTATCCTGAAGAGGATGCTTCAGGTTGGTCAGAAACCACAATTCTCTGACCCTGGACATGGAGAGTGAACCTGGAAAAGCTCATATCAGGATAGTTATGAGCAGTCCATACATAGTAGTGTATGTGAAAGTTTATAGAAGCTGACCTGAACTGCCCATGAGTAATCTGAAAGATGCAGATCTCTACACATATAATTAGGCAAGCAAGATTTGGGCCACTTATCTTGAGGACCAGTGGACATGAAAACCTGTAAAGGGCCTCAGATAATAAAGATCAGGACAAAACAGAGGGCAATTATCCATCAGTCTCTGGTACATGTGTGGTCACAGCTGGTCCTAACAAATAATCCCAAGTCAGGAAAAAAAATTGCAATTATGAGTAAACAGAAGAAGATACCAAAAATAAAGAAATCTTAAAGCTCAAGAGTCATTCAAGACAGAAACCTAGAAAAAAGGATAACTCTACATAACTTTAGCAGATACTTAAATGAATATATAGTTTGGCCACAAGATCTGCTAGAAATCTTGGAAGATATGAAGCAAGATAGCTAGATAGATAGATAGATAGATAGATAGATGTAGATTATATATACACAGACACACATACATACTTATATACACATACATAAGTATGCCTGCATGTTTGTATGTATGTATACATAGATATGTGTGTTTGTGTACATATATATATGTATACATTATAAAGAAAGAGATAAATAGATAGAGATGGATGGAAATGTAGTAGATGCAACGATAGGTCTAAGATGAAAATATGGAAGAAGAATAAGTTAGTGCCGTAGGTGCTAAAGTTTATCCAAGTAACACACTTTCTGAAACTTAGAATGGACCTAAAAGAAATCAATTATTCCAAAAGGTAATGAGAATTATTATATTTAATTAATGCAGAATTAAGTAGAATAGAATGTAAACTATCTTCTATCAGAAACAATTGAATGGAAAAAAATATATCAAACAAAAAAAATCTAACAGTCATTACAGTACATGAAAATGAGGTCCCCAAACCCCCAAAACAATGAATATCATGAAGTACCTCCTAAAAGAAATGTCAAAATAAATATTCCAAGGAATACCATAGCCAAAAATCCAGAGTTTCCATGTCCAATGAAAGATGCTTCAAACACCCAGAAATAATGAATTTCAAATACCAAGGAGACGTAATGAAGACTTAGAAGTTAAAACACTAAAGGGATAAAGAAAAAAACAACTTTAACTCTAGTATTTCAAAAATTAAAACACAGAGAATTCTAAATGAATAATTTGCACTCTAAAAGGAAATCAACCTTTATTTAAATAGAAGATATTCAATATCTGTTATTTAAAGAAATGAGATAAAAATAATATTTAAAATTGAAAACCCCAAACTCAAGGGAAAAGTCAATAGAAAAGTAGATACAATTGAGAAACTAGAAAGAGCTATACCAAGTGCTGGGTAATCTCTGTTCTTTAGGCCATATGTGGCATGCTAGGTCTTTGGGTGCAGCCTTTTGACTGTGTCCAAGGCTTACAGAACAAATACTTTTATTAAGGGGATTTGTTGCATGAAGTTTGGATTCAGTCAAAAGGCCACACTTGAGGACCTAGAGGGCACACATGGCCTCAAGGCCACAGGTTTCTAAGTATTCTGATCTATACATTAATTAGTTGCTTACACTGCAATCACTGGAGTAGCAATAAATTTCCCTTAGAATCTCAATGCCTTAAAAGGCCCAAGAGCAAGTTAAAAATATAAGCAAAAGGCTTTGGGATAGTTTTGTTCTCTCTTGATGGAGTTAAGCAAAAGCATGGGAGGGGGCTGATCTTGGGGGTGGATAAAAGGAATATACTAGGGACAAAAGAGGGAGGAGAGTCTAAAAACAATTGTCATTAATTGAGGTAAATGAGAAGAAAACCATACAAACATAAAGGAAGGAGTAGAGGATGTGGTGATTACATGAAACTCGCATTTATCATAACAAGAAAAAAGATTAAAAAGATTAAATACACAATCACACACATTATAGAAATTCATTAAACTCAACTGGTAAATAATTAGGAACAAGGAGAAATGTGCTGGTTAAGTGGGAGGAGAAAAATTGAGAATGAATTAGTCAATAAAATAATATCAAGCTTCAGATAGCATGTTTTGAAAAAGATAGTACAAGAAGATATAAACTAAGAACCACTGCTTAGGAATTAAGTGAGAAATAGAAGATAGTGGAATAGAAGGACATTGCTTCATTTATAGATGACCTCCATACTTCTGCACTTCTCTTATTCTTTTTTTTTAACTTTTGGTAAAGAATGTATACTGGTAAAAGAAAAGAACAAATATAAGAGATGATAGAAACATTAAATTAATAATGATAGCCTAAAATGAATGGGTTGTACTGACCCATAAGATGAGAGCATGTAGCAGAATGCATTGAAAATAATAATTTTTGTTGCTGTTCAATTGTTTAAGTCATGTCTGACTTTTTGTGACTCCATCTGGGGTTTTCATGGGAAAAATCATAATTAGCAAAATGCTATTTATAAGAAATGCACTTGAAACATAAACAAAATATACAATTAAATAGGAGCAAGAGAAAAGATATTATTATTATTCATCTTAAATTATAGAAGAAAATGTTACATTTATTTTAATGTATACTTTTCAGATGTGGACAAACCCAATAAAACAAACAATTTAAGAAACTGAATAAGATTTTTTTTCTTTGGGGAAGTGGATAGATCTCTGTTGATCACTTAATGAGAATAAGAATGAGTTAAACATGTTTTTTTTTTTATCAATTCCTGGTAAACTTTCAAAAAATTGTCCAAATATTTAATTAAGGCCATTAAAAACCTCACAAACAAGTACAGAAAAGCAAAAACATTAAACACATTCTTTGCCAAATACAACAAAAATATATTTAATAAGAGGCCTTGTAGAAAGGATTAAATTTTATTGGAGACCAAATAATTTTATCGTAAATGTAGGGCTCTGTGTTGGTATTGTATATGTTATGGTACATGTAGGTTATATGTATTGACCTAAATCTGCCTAGGTATGACTCATAGGGAGGCAAAAACAGATATCTCTATACTTTGCTGTTGTATTGTTCTCCAATGGAGACTTTTTTCTCCTGCAAAGAGTGCAAGCAAAAGGATGGTACCCAAGGTTAGCCACTCTGCTCTGCTTGGGGACAGAGAGAGTATCAGGCTAACATCATATTATCCATTCCCTTAAATATTATTAAATTAGGAGAAACACTTTTTAGGTACAGGCCTTATTCCTGTTACCTGTATCTTAAGGAAAAAGGAGTGTTCAAGCTGTATTTCCTTCACATCAAATGCCAATTCCACAGTGAACACATGTAGTGAAAGTGAATAAACCCATTTATTCATTTTGATAGCAAAACAGAAATCAGAGAAGGTATACATCTAGAATATGAGATACAGTCAGGAGTAATGGGCTTTCCCATTGGGAGTGAGATAACTCATCTCAACCAAGATAATCTCAAATCTCACTCAATGGTAAATCCCTCAAACTTTCTTGTGTAAGAAGTGGGAATAAGGGCATGGTTTAGGTACTGGATCCTCTTGATATTGGCTTCTTCTTCTTCTTCTTAAAGTCTTTCTTTTCTTTAAGTAATGTTAGGAGTTTCTGAAATGTTCTTGTTTCTCTCTTCAAGATGGAATTCAGAAGATCAGACTCACTCCTATCTGAACCTCTCAATAATCAGCAAAGTCCCAATGAGTATAGTTCCATGAGAATGAGCTTAGAGGTACAATATCTAAAAAATTAGAAGGTAAAAAAAAATTGTAGAAACAATACTAAGATGCATCCAAAACATTCATTAGTGTAACATATCTCTAAACACTTCCAACAATAAAAGAGATAAAGTTGAAGTTGGTAAATTGTATATAAAACTAATCAGAAATGAAATAAAGTTAAAAAACCCTTTAAACTCAATAGTACTTATGGAAGTGATTGTTGATAAATCAAAATAAATTTTTAAAATAATAATAATAATGGTGGCAAAAAACCCAAAAATCTCAATAGCAAAATAGAAAGTCTGAAAATTGAAGCAGAGATTAAATTTGCAAGCAGTATTCCTTTTTAAATAGTAGACAAAACTAGAAGCTAGGTGTTGGGGGAATTTTTGTTTGTTTGTTTGTTTTTGGTGGGGGGAGGGTTGGGGGAAGATAGCTATCATAGGGAGATACAATGGCAAGATGGAAAAAAGAATATCAATGAAATATTCAAATATATATATGAAAGAGAGCACAAGGGGAATAGTTTAAAGGTGAAATTTGAAAAATAAACCAATTTTAGTACTATTCTATTAAATTTCATATATATTTAAGCGATTAAAGTTTGTTTCTTCTTTCTTGTTTCCATATATAATTTCTATTTTTGCGCCTGTAGCTACAAATGTTCATGTGTCAGGATGGTTTTCCAGTTTTTAATTTCTAAAGAATCTTTTATTAAAGTACTTCCCTTAAATGTTTTTTTTTCCAATTTCCTCTACCCTTTAATATTAACTCAATAGGTTTTGCCTTGCAAAAGCAAATGCCCTTCCTAGCTTTTCACTCTTCTTATAAGTTACTCCCTTCCCATATAGTTTGTGATCTAATGACATTGATCGTTTTGTTTTTCTTAACCTCAAGATCATGCATCTCTCTGCATTTTTACTAGCTGTGCCTCATGTTTGGAATGTTCTCTCTCTTCATCTCTGTTTCCTAGGTTCTCTAATTTCTTTTAGGCTTGAAATAAAACATAATGGTGTTAAACAAGCCTTTCCTTATCTCTCTTAATTATAATATCTTCCGTCTAAGAGTATCTCTAATTTATCATATGTATGATCAATAATTTTCATATAAATAGAAACATATGGTCCACATATATCAATATTGATATTGATAGAGGTGTCTGTTGCATATAAATGTTTGTGTGTGGTCTTCTCCATTAAACTATAAGCTCTTTCTGAGCTAAAACTTTTTATGCCATTCTTTGCTTTAGTCTCATCTATTTTCAGTAGACAATAACTTTATATCCAAAGCAATTAGCACAATGCCTAGCATATAGAAGGTGCTTAATAAATTCTTGTCAACTAACACATGTTTGTTGACTAAATGTTTTTTGGGTGATAGGGCTAATTGGTTCTCCCTTATCTTCTGAAACTATAGACCTCCTTGGCTTCCTTTTAGTCCCCAACTAAAATCCTACCCTCTACAGGAAACCTTCCCCAACCCTTCTTAATTCCAGTGCCTTCCTTCCATCTGTTACTTATTTCCTATTCTTCCTGTATTTGGCTTGTTTGTATATAGTTCTTTGTATATTGTCCCTCCATCCTCCCTATTGGATGCTCCTTTACAGCAATAACCATATATATTTTTTTTATCCCCAGCACTAAGTACAGTGACTGGCCCATAGTAGGAACTTAATCAATGTTTATTGATTGAATAATTGACTAATTGCTTCAAAAAAGTATCAGAATTCAAACTAAATCTGCAAAAATGATCTACATTTCCTATAGAATAATAATAAAACCAACTAACTCTAGGTCACAATGTTGGGCCTACATCTGCTGAGACAAATTTAAAATTGATCCAACTGCAGAGTCATTCTGCTCCTACAAACGTAGTCAAGAAATGACTCATGGATATGTCAAGAGTTAAAGAGCAAAAATTATTCAACAATGAGCTAAAATGTTGAGATCGCAGCCCTGAGCAAGAAAAACTTCGTTCTCTTTTTCTGTGGCTCTCATGACTTTCCTATGCCCTCATAACTCAAACAAAGAGATATCAGTAAATGGAAGGATAGAGTCAATCACAGTTTTTTATAAGAATCATGATTAGATTCCTCAAAAGAGTCTTTCACAGATTTTTTTTAAAGGATGCAATTAGAAATGTGTTCCAGTTGCTCCCAGTGTATGTAAGGCAAAGAGCCAGAGTAATGACTGCAAATTCCTCATATCTGTTTTCATTTTAGCACTTTAGCCACTTACTTGTGATTGATATGAATACACAGGTACACATGCACACAGACACACACATATACACACAGGCAGATCATGTTTCTCTACTTATTCGTTTAGAGGTTATTTCACATAATCTCTTGTGAAGTGTGGAGTTTAAAACGAGAACTGCAAATATTGCTACAATTGGCCCTAGTAGTTGTATCACTGCTTCATTTGTCCTGACATCACCTTCTCTTCTTTCAGTCATCTCTCTTCACTATCTTAAGATACACCAAAAATTCCTTTGGTGCAGGGAAAATCCTACATTATAGTCATTATTTTGCTTTGATTCCCTCTCTCTTCAAGTTCAGGGGGAAAATTTTGCTCCCAGGATCTTTGCAACCAGCCACAAACTTGCTAGAAGGCTGGAAGGAATGATAAAAAGAAAAAAAAATCCATTTAATAGGTCTACAAAACAATGAAAATATCTGAAAGTCAAGAAACAGGAAAGACATAAATGCAATCACAAAACACTATAGCAATAGGAGAAAAGTAAATGAAAATGAAAATTCCTGGAGTCAGGAGATAGTCTTTTGTGCAAGGAATATCAAGGAGGCCAGTATCACTGGCTTGCATAATGTCTACTGATGAATAACATGTAAGAAGACTGGAAAGGTGGTATTGGAAGAGGAAAGTTATGAAGGGCTTGAATGACAGGGGATTTTATATCTGAACCTTTAAGCAATGGGGAGTTCTAAAAAGTTTATTGAGTGGAGGTGGGTACGGAGTGACATAGTTGAACCAAAACTTTAGGAAGATCACTTTGATAGATGAGTGGAAGATAGAATGAAGCAGAGAGAAGACTTGAGATATGGAGACAAAACCATAGGCTTCTGCAGTAGTATGGGAGTGAGATGATAATGGACCACCTCAGAGTAATTGCAATGTCCAAGGATGGGAAGTAATAAATGAGCGTTATTACAAACATAAAATCCAAAGTGTTTGGCTACCAATTTGATATGGGAAAGGTAAAAGATAGTGAGGAGTTTAAAATGATATTTAAGTTGAGAACCCCAATGACTAGGAGGATTGTGATGTCCTTGCTAATAATACAGAAGTTAGGAAAATAGGGAGGATTTTATAGCGAAAAATAATGAACACGGTTTTGGACATGTTAAGTTTAAAATATCTAATATGGACATGTTGAGTTTAGGACATTTAGTTTGAGTTGTCTAATAGGAATTTGGGGATGTTCAAGTGGAGGTCAGGAGAGAAGGACAGAAGTAAGGGTTAGATAAGTAGTACTGAGACTTTTTAGCATGCTGATAACTGAATCCATGAGAGCTGATGAGATCACCAAGTAAAATAGTCTAGAAGGAGAAGAAAAAGGACCTAAGATAGAATCCTTGAGAGCCATCTATAATTAGTGAGAATAACTTGGATGAAGAATGAACAAAGTAGACTCTGAAGGAGTAGACAGATAGATAGGAGGAGAACAATAACAGAGTAGTGTCATGGAAACCTAGAGAGATGAGAATTTCAAGGACAGAGGATAACTGACAGCATTGAAGGCTGCAGAGATGTCAAAGATTATTTCAAAAAGGACATCACATTTTAAAATTAAATAATGAAAACTTTGGAGAGTTCAGTTTTGTTGAATAAGATTAGAAGTTAGGTTGTAAAGAGTTACAAAGAAAATGAGGCATTGATTGTAGGTGGCATTTCAAAGAAAGTTAGCCATAAAAAGGGAGGAGGAAGATGAAATGATAGCTAGTGGGGATGGAGAGAACAAGTGAAAGAGTTTTGGTTTTTTAGGGGTTTTTTGTTTGCTTTATGATAGGGGAAACATGGATATGTTTATAATCAGTAGGAAACAGCCAGGAGACAGGAAGAGACTGGAGATAAGCAAGAGTGGGAATGATAGAAGAGTCAATTTTCTGGAGAAGACAGGATGGAGGGGGATTACTTGTGCATGTAGAGGGGTTAGCTTCAGCATAGATAAAGGCTACCTCTTCGTGTGAGAAAGGGATGTAGGAATTAGATGAAGAAGCCGTTTGTATTATGTGAGATGAAGGAAGAATAGAAGGATCATTTTGGATGACAATTGTTATAAGAGTGTGAGTTTCGGTTGTCAGCTGAGAGAGTTGGGGTGTAAAGAACTATGGGAGATTAGAGGAAGGAAGAAAAGGTTTGGAAAAAACCCCTGTGGTAAGTGGGTAGTGAATCAATTACGGAGGCATAAAATGATTTGTTTGCTGCACTTGCGTAAAATTGTGTGGTGAATCCAGTCAGCGTGGTTTCATGATTTTCTCTAGCTTTGTTCAGCAATGATCAATGCGATGATAAACCTCGTGTCAAGACGAATGAAAATGAATCATACCCTTCATTCCTTCCAGAGAGGTGATAAACTTAAACTGAAAGTAGAAATATGCATTTCAGGCATATCCAATCTGGTATTATTATTTTTTTTTTTTTGCTGGACCATGCATGCTTAAGTTAAAGGCCTTTTTTGTTTGTTTGTTTGTTTTTCTTTTCTATTCAGATGGGAGTAACAATTTTTTTTTCTATTCTGACCAGAAACTTTGAGGGTCTTCCCCACCAAGACTGATATTTTGGTGATGGTAAATTAAGCCATCTTTTGTCTTGGTTATTAAATAACCCTTAGTCATCGAATAGTCCTTGTCTCAGACAACTTAAGACCGGGAAAGATCTTAATTTGAAAGGCCAAGGTCACCCATTGCATCCTGGGCTATCAACTATCTTGTCTTCTTGACTGTCTTCCCACTGAATTTAAGTGACTGGAGGACAGAGTGAGGCTGATGACTTTGTGCATCTCTGCCTCACTTAAATCCAATTTTCTTCATGGACAGGTCAAGATATCACCCTAATGATGTCATTGGTTCTTTTCAAGAACAAGGGATGAACAACAACATTATTTAGAACTATGCCCAGAGTTATTAAACAGTCTATACCCTTTGACCCAAAGATACCACTATTAGATCTGTTTTCCAAAATGATTAGGGAAAAGAAAAAAAAACAATAGGTTCTAAAATATTTATAGTGGTTGCCTTTGTGGTGGCAAAGAATCAAAATTATGGGGATGCCCATCAATTGGGGAATGCCTGAATAAGTTGTGGTATATGACCGTGATGGGATACTATTGTGCTGTAAGAAATGATGAACTCAATGATCTTAGAAAAACATAGAGAGACTTGCACAAAATAATGAAGAGCAAAATGAGCAGAAACAAGATTGTATATGCATATGAAAATGAATGAAAACATTCATTTAAAAATAAATATTCAATATTGGATATGTTATCAGAATACATGCACTATTACACTATTGGAACTGTGAATTATTACAACCATCCTCCCCCCAAAAAAACCTGTTTTGAATTTTGTGGGAAAAAAAATATTTATACCATTTGACCCAGATATCCCAATACTAGTTTTATGCCTCAAGGAAGCAAAAATAGAAAGAAATGTTCCATATACAACAGAATATTCATGGCAGCACTCTTCTGGTAGCAAAAAATTGGAAATAATGAAGGTTCTTGTCAATTTGGAATTAGCTATCATCCATGTAGTATGATTTGGATACAATGATACTGTAAAAAATAACAAATCAGGAGGAATTCAGAAAAACAGTAAAACATATGTCCTGATATAGAGTGAAATAACCAAAACCATTAAACAATATAGAAATAAGTATATAAGTGTAAATTTAAAAGCTGTCAAAAGACATTGAGTGCTGTTACTGTAAGGATCATTCTTGTTCCTGGGACAGAAATGAGGCAATTCCATTCCTTTCTTGTGGTGCAAAATTTTGGGACCATTGAGTATATAGTATTGCATGTGTGGTTAAATGCAGTTGCTGTGCTATCTGGTTTTACTTAGTTGTACGTAATAAGCATTTAAGATTCTAGAGAACAAAGAATAAATGTCTCACTTTATATTTGCATCCTAAACTCAAAACACAGTGCCTTGCAAAAAGTAGACACTTAATACATGGATACTAGCTGATTACTAGAGATATGTCCTTTGTCAATAACTTTTTTTATATTATTCACATGCATTAGAAATCAAGGCTCATAAGAAATCTTATTTTTTTAACTTTCCCACCTATGTATTTGTTCTATCAAAAACAAACAAATTTACAAACCAAAAAACATGATTACACATGCATTCTTTCTACACAAAGTGCTAGGCCCTAGCTAGAATAAAATACTAATTCTAATCTTCTCATGTTTAAAGGGCATGCTCATATTTGCCTCTCTGTGTAGTTTAGAGAAAATGTATGATAAATGTTTTCATGTCAGAATGACTCATAAAAGTCACTGGTTTATAATAACTTTGCTCCTAACCTAAACTGACGTAGCCTTCAAAATATAGATGAATTTAGCATTTGTTAAAAATGTATGTACATCCCATATTCAACTAATAAAAGGGAAATAAGATGGGGTTAAACAAATTTCAATGCTCATACAGTATCTAAGATAAAAGAAATGATAAAAACAAAAATGAAATACAACCTCTTGCAGATCCTAACAAGATGAAAACTCTTCAAGGAAGGTCTGGTTTGGCAATGCATGTTTTCTTTTTCTCAGACTACTTAATTCCATAGAGGCTTTTTGCCAAATTTGAAAGAGTGATGGATTTTCAGGT
The DNA here is from genome assembly GCF_003287225.1 of Phascolarctos cinereus. Classification (NCBI taxonomy): domain Eukaryota; kingdom Metazoa; phylum Chordata; class Mammalia; order Diprotodontia; family Phascolarctidae; genus Phascolarctos; species Phascolarctos cinereus. The sequence goes on from NW_027555625.1 coordinate 73,567,791, forward strand.
CACTGAAACACAGTCAGACCATTTACCATATATGTACATATACATATACATATATGCGTATGTATGTATATATATATATACATACATATACATATACATATACATACATACATATATATACATACATACGCATATATGTATATGTATATGTACACATACATATACATATACATATATGCGTATGTATGTATGTATGTATATACATACGTGTATGTATATATACATATACATACATATACATATATACATATACATATACATATACATATATGCGTATGTATGTATATACATACATATATATACATATACATACATATACATATACACACACACATATATACATACATACACATATACACACACACACACATAGGTATAGATCTAAGTATATACATGCATTTCTACCTATTCATATACTTATAACTATATATATTTACATAGTCACATACACTTAGGTAGTTAAAAGGCTCAGGGTATAGAACAGGGTGGGGAACCTGAGGCCTTGAGGCCACATGTGGCCTTCTAGGTCCTTGGTGAGGCCTTTGACTCAGTCCAAGTTTTATCTTATCCTTTTATTAAGGGGATTTGTCATTAAGGGGATTTCCCATACTTACTAAGGTCTACACAAATGGTCAAAACCTCTTTAAAAAACAGAATTCACTCTTGAAGTTAAAACCAAATAAATAGGTCTGAGGATGATGATGAAGAAGATCACAATGATAATGATGATGATGATGATGATAGCCAGCATTTAGATAAGGCTTCCTGGTGCAAAGTTATACAAAAACACATAGAGATAGATAGATAGATAGATAGACAGACAGACAGACAGACAGACAGACAGACAGACAGATAGATAGATAGATAGATAGATAGATAGATAGATAGATAGATGGATGGATGATAGAAAGATAATAGGTAGGTATATATGTATAATCTAGATAGATCTATATATTTATACATACATGCACAGACATATCCTTTCAATGATTCTGTGTAGTAGGTACTATTTTTCTCATTTTACAGAAAAAGAAACTGAGGCTGGGATGATTCAAGTGTGAATTGTCCAAGGTAACACAGTTAGGAAGCAGATACAAAACTCAAGTTTTCCTGACTCCAAGTCCAACCCTTTCTCTATTGAGTCATCTAGCTGCCTTGATAGAATAAAGGCCCTCAATAAAATAAAGCACGTTTCCTGCTTGACCCTAGTGAACCAAAACTTCCATCTTTATGCTTCACTTACTATTTCAGCCCACCTTCAAATTTGTCCTACCAGATTTCTACTGACAACTGTGATGGCCAACGGCCATGGCAGACGTTTTGCTATGTTTGTTGCCTGCTCGACTGTATCATGCTTCTCCAGCTTGATTCTTGATAACATGCTTTTACTTACCTTACAACAGAGAAAGCTAGCAGAGTGTATGATTCTGCAAAACCAGCTCCTCCAGGGAATGGAAGTGATCATTTTCCTTATACTTTAATTCTTTCCACTTATTAAAGAAAGTGTTGCCTTCTGGGAAGAACTTTTAGCCAAACCACCTTTAAGGTTCCTAGTTTTACAATCCCCATGGAGAAATGACAAATTGATCTGCTTAAATACATTTGGTTTTGTATGTGCTACAGAAAACAATTATATCAAACTCAGCACATCGAAACTTGAATTCATTATTTTCCTCTCCAAAATAACTCTCACTCTAGTCTCCCCTATTGAAACATGATCTCCCTAGTATCTTAACCTCAAAATCTTAGAATAATTATGGCTTTCTCTTTCTCCAAATTCAGGTGATAAAATATGACATAGTATTGGACTTGAAATCTCGATACTCATTTTCACATCCTACCTCCAAAGCATACTGAATTTGTAAATGCTGAAATATCAATTCACCTTTCTGAGTTTTTATTAGGAGCACAGATATAGAGCTGAAGGGACTTAGGTCATCTAGTTCAATTACTTCGTTTTATAGTTGTGTAAATTGAGGGACAGAGAAATTAAGTGACTTTTCCAAAGTCACATGATTACGAAGTAAGAGAAATGAGATTTGAATGCAGGTCTTTTAACTCCAAACTCAGCATTCTTTCCACTCCATCACATTGCCTTAGAATCTATTATCTGGAAAATGATAATAATAATATTTAACCTACCGTTCATCAAAGCAGCTGAGGGTGCATTGGACGGATTGTTGGCTTAGAGTCGGTAAGACCTAAATTCAAAGCCAGCCTCATTTATTTGCTAGTTGTATGACCAAAACAAGTCACTAAAGCTCTGTTTGCCTCATTTTCCTCAGCTTTAGAAGTGGGATAATAAAAGTACATCCCTCAAAGGATTATTCTTAGGATCAAATGATATATTTATGCAAGCCTAGCACATAGAAGATGCTATATAAATGCTTATTCCCTTCCTCTTTCCCCTAATGCCGTTGCAAAGCAAAAGGATTCAATAAATTTCAAAATGCTACATAAAAGTGAGTTATCATCAAAAGGATATGGTTCATAAGCATTATCTTATCCCATCCTCACAATAAACCTGAAAAGTATGTATTGCAGCTATTATATCCATTTGTTAGATGGGGAAATTAACAAAGGTTAATTGGCCTGCCCATAGTCTAGTAAGTAAAATAAGTAGAATTTGAAAAAGTATTTTCCTGACTCCAGGTCCAGCTCTCTATGGGGGCAGTTATAGTGGTGGCAGTGGTTGTAGTGGGGATGGACTACTTATTCCAATTTTCAACAAGAAGGTAGGGATATTACTGAGAAATGTGTAAGAGGCTTAGAACAACTCAAGTAGATGAAAGGGTTTTGAATTCTCACCAGAAGGGTACATGAAACCACACTTTAATGATGTGTTTCAGGGATGAAATGAGGGAACCTACTCAGGAAATTTACATTCAACAGAATCTTCACATCACAGAACTAAAAAGCAAAAACCACTTGTGTACTTGAGTCCACAAACAGAACTGGAGGCAGGGGGTGGGTTTGAGGAGGTAAAAAGGGGTTCCTTCATATGCCATTTCTATGGAAAATAAAGAATAATAGTAATAATTAAAAGAAAATACTGATATAGCGCCTATGTTTCAGGCACTGTGTTAAGCACTTTACAATTATTATACCATTTGATCCTCACAACTCTACCAGGTAGATGGCGTTATGATCCCCATTTTACAGATGAGGAAACTAGAAATTAAGTGACTTACCCAGAGTCACACAGCTAGGAAGTGTATGTGGTTGAAATTGAACGCAGATCTTCCTGACTCTGGGCCTGGCACCCTATCCATTGTGCTACCATGATTTACTCCCACCTAAAATCATGGAAAGCTTACTGAGGAATTAGGCCATCCTAACCCACAATCTCCTGGAATATGTTGCCTCCTACATTAGACGTAACAGGACACTTAGCTCCTTTAAGACTCATTTAAGGCACTACTCCTGATAAGTCTTTCATATGGCTCCCAGATGTTGTTAATGCTCCCTATCTCCTTAAAATATATTGATTGTAAGATCCTTGAGGGCAGGTATTGTCTTTGGTCTCTTTTTGTATCCCCTGTGCTTAGCATAGCACCTGGCACATAGCAGGCACTTAATATTTTTTTTTCTTACTCAAAGCATAAGAATGTCATCATGATGTTGTTGTCAATGTAGAGCATGTTCAACTGTATCTGATCAGTCCAATATGACCTTGGAATGCTGTACCACAGGTCAGACACAAGTAATCTGTTTGAATATTTGAGATGAAAATGTCCTTAGATTTATGCATCTCATGTTTCCTTTATGATACCACAATTCTGCTTTGTCTAATTGGCACAGCACCTTCTTTGACGTGGGCACGCCTTGCTGGGAGGTCAAGTGCCAGTGTCTCCCATGTATCACAATCAATACTAAAGTTTTGCAGAGATACCTTGAAAGTACCCTTGTACCACTTTTTCTGACCTTGGTGTGAGCCATTATCTTGTGCTAGTTCTGCATAAAAATAGTCTTTTAGATAAACATGTATTTGTCATTGGAAAACATGGCCATCCAGCAGAGTTGCATTCTCTGAAGAAGAGTTTGAAGGCTTGGCAGTTCAGCTCCAGAGGATGTCATTGTCTTGTCCCTTATCTTGACAGGTGATCTTCAGAATCTTCCTAAAACAATACAAATGGAAACCTTTCAGTTTCCTGGCATGGAACAAGTAGACCATCCAGGTTTCACAGGCATACAACAATGAAGTCAGCACAACAGCTCTGTAGATCTTCTGTTTGGTAGGCAGCTTAATACCTCTTTTATCTCACACTTTCTTTTGGAGTCTCACAAAGGCTGAGCTAACTCTGGCAATGCACGTACCAATTGCATCCTCAATGTGTATGTCCCTGAGCATTATACTGCCAGGGTAACTGAAAGTATCTACAGGCTTCAAAATGTCTTCATTTGCTGTGACCAATGGTTCCACACATGGCTGTTTTCTCGCTGTTGGTTGTCAGGCCAAAATAAGCACAAGAGGCAGAAAATTTATCCATATGCTGTTTCGTCTCAGCCTTAGAAGCCAACATCAATAGATACTTAATAAATATCTACTGATTTATTGGAGGGTGGAGCCCCGAACTTCAAATCTACATTTAAGGATACATCTCAAACATCTCATTTCTTCCTGGCTACACAACTTTGAGGCTTCTTTGACTTTTCCATCAAGCCTTAGGAAGATCTCTATTGTGATAACCTCACCTTCCTTTATGATTTCATTAGCCTTGGTACTCTATCTTCTGTCTCTCTAATTGGAGCACTCCAAACTTTCATCTAAGGAGAGAGCTCAACTCAGATATCTCTTTCATTTTTCATACTGACTTTTCTACCTTGCCTCTGTGTCAGGTAACTCCACTCCACCCTCTACCTCTTTGGCTTTAAGCTTCTGTTTTCTTTCCTTTTCCTCATTAGATTGTAAGCTCCTTGAGGGGAGGGATTGTCTTTTCTTTTCATCTTTGTATCCCCAGTATTTAGACAAGTGCCTGACACACAGTAGGTACTTAAAATATTTATTGACTATTCATTGGTGGACTCTATTTACCTGTGTACATACTGAGTTCTCTAACAAAACATAAATTCCTTGAGGGATTTTTTTGTCTGTGTCATCAGAACTAAGTATAGTATCCTGTACAACATAACCACTTAATAAATATTTCTTGGGGCAGAGCCACGATGGCCCAGAAAAGGCAGGGACTCACCTAAGCTCTCCCACAAAACCCCTCCAAATACCTTTAAATAATGCCTCAAAACAAATTCTGTAATGGCAGAACCCACAAAAGTATTGAGTGAAATAATTTTTCAGCCCAAGACAACTTAAAAAGCCAGCAAGAAAGATCTGTTGTGCCAGGGGTGAGAGTGGAGCACAGTACAATACAGGCTTCACCAGCACAGACCAAGCCCTAGCAAACTAGAAGCAGACCTTGGCTGGGGGGGGGGAGGTAATTGAATTAGTGGCAGCAGTGGTATTTTCTGGACCTCTCAGCCCACAGGCAGTAAGGGAGGGGGAGGGTGGACAACTGGTCGCAAGGAGATCACAGGAGTCCCTTTGCCAGCACCAGGGGCAACACTCTGTTGCATTGCCTATACTTGGATCTGGGTCACAGTCCTGGGTCTCAGTTGCAATTTGAAATGCAGCACTAGCACAAAAGAACTTGCAGCTGCAGGGGAGTGAAGACCCTGGTCACGGTTCTAGGGTGGAAAAGAGTGCTTGTGGTCATTCTCAGACCAGAACATAGGACAGATGAGTAGTAAATACACATGTCCCAAATCATACCACCTTGGAAGAACCAAAAACTTACAGGTCCCCAGAATTACGTCTGAAAACAACTTCACAAAACAAACAAACAAAAAAACCTGAAGCTTGGGAAGGTGTTCCCGTCACACCAAAAACAGAGCCCCACTTTAACATAGAGTTAAAAGTCAAGAAATAGGCTAGAAAGAAAGAGCCTGACTGTAGAAAGTTACTATAATGACAGGGAAAACCAAAACACAAACTCAGAAGAAGACAACAAAGTCAAAATTTCTTCATCCATAGCCTTAGAGAAAAATGTGAATTGTCCCCAGGCCATGGAAGAGCTCAAAAAGTATTTTAAAAATCAAGCAAGAGAATTAGAAGAAAAGTCGGGAAGACAAATGAGAATGATGAAAGAAAATCATGGAAAACAGAGTCAACAGCATGGTAAAGGAGGCACAAAAAATACTAAAGAAAATAACACCTTCAAAAAACAGAATAGGCCAAATGGTAAAAATGGCCCAAAAATACAATGAAGCTAAATTGGCCAAATGGAAGAAGTGCAAAAGCTCACTGATGAAAATAATTCCTTAAAAATTATAATTGGGCAAGTGGAAGCTGTGAGATCAAGAAAAAATAAAACAAAACCAAAAGTATGAAAAAAAAAAAAAATATATCATTAACATGACTTAGAAAACAGACCTGATTTAAAAATAGACCTGGAGATATTTAAAAATTATTAGACTACCTGGAAGTCATGGTTAAAAAAAAAAACATCATCTTTCAAGAAATTATTAAAGAAAAGTGCCCTGATATTCTAGAACCAGAGGGTAAAATTGAAAGAATCCACTGATGACCTCCTGAAAGAGATCCTAAAATGAAAATTCCAAGGAATATTATAAACAAATTCAAGACTTCCCAGGTCAAGGAAAAAATAATGAAAGCAACCAAAAAGAAACAATTCAAATATCATGGAGCCACAGTCAGGATAATGCAAGATTTAGCGGTTTCTACATTAAAGTATCAGAGGGCTTAGAATAATATATTCTGGAGGGCAAAAAAGTTAGGATTACAACCAAGAATTACTTACCCAGCAAAACCAAGTATAAGCCTTCATGGGGCAAAAATGAAATAGCGGGCTTTCAAGCATTCCTGATCAAAAGACCAAACTTAAATAGAAAATTTGCCTTTCAAATATGAAGCTCAAAAGAAGCATAAAAAGGTAAACAGAAAAAAAAATCATAAGTGATTCAATAAACTCTCATTATTAGAGCAGTTAGAAGGAGGATACATAGACAGAGGACACAGGTCTGAGTTGAATATGTTGAGATGATTATCTAACAAAATAAAATTAAGGAGGGGGAGGAAGGAATTCACTGGGAGAAAGGGAAAGGTAGAATTGGAGTAAAATATTTGACATAAAAGAGATACAAAAGAGATTTTACAGTGGAGGGGAAGATTGGAGAAAGAGGGGTTGTGGAGCATGTAAATCTCACTTTCATTGGAATTGCCTCAGAGAATACAACATTCACAGTCAGAAATCTATCTTACCATATTGGAAAGTAGAAGGGGAAAGGGATAATCAAAGGGGTGTTCCTAACAGAAAGGAGGGCAGATTGGAGGAGGTAAAAGATAGAAGCAAATACTTTAAAACACTTATTAAGAATGGACAAGGTAAAAGGGGAGAGAAAGAGAGAGAGAGAGAGTAGGTAAATGGGGGAAATAGGACAGAGAAAATACATAGACGGTAATCATTACTTTGAGAAAAAAAACTACAGCAGGTTTCTCTGATAAAAACCTCATTTCTCAAATACGTAGAAAACTGAGTTTAATTTATAGAAATAAAAGCCATTCCTCAGTGGATATATGGTCATAATGTGAACAGACAGTTTTCAGACAAAGTAATCAAAGCTATCTATAGTCATATAAAAATGTTCTAAATCACTATTGATTAGAGAAATGCAAATTAAAACAACTCTGAGTTGTCACCATACACCTATGAGCTTGGCTAACATGACAGAAAAGGAAAATGACAAATGTTGGAAGGGACGTGGGAAAATTAAAACACTAATGCACTGTTGGCAAAATCGTATAATGATCCAACCATTCTGGAGAGCAATTTGGAACAATGCCCAAAAGGCTGTAAGACCATGCATACCCTTTGACCAATCAATACCACTACTGGGTTTGTATCCCAAAGAGATTTTTTTTAAAAAGGAAAAAGACCTATATGTACAAAAATATTTATAGCGGCTTTTTTCATGCTAGCAAACAATATGAAATTGAGGGGACATCCATCAATTGAGGAATGGCTGAACAAGGTCTTGTAAGATTGTCATGGAATACTACTGTGCTATAAGAAATGAGGAATAGGATGTTTTCAGACAAAACCTGGAAAGACTTACACGAACGGATGTAAAGTGAAATGAATAGAACCAGGAGAACACTGTGCACAGTAAAAGCAATATTATATGATGATCTACTGTGACTAACTTAGCCATCCTCAGTAATGCAATGATCCAAGACAGTGCTGAAGGCCTAATGATGCAAAGTGTTGTCCATCTTCAGAGAAAGAAGTGGCTGGGCCTGAATGCAAATTAATGATTTGCTTTATTTTTTTCTTTACTTTTTAGTTTTTCTTTTTGGTTTTTTTTTGTTCTGTGTTTGGTTTTACAGCATGACTTAAATGGAAATGTGTTTTACACTATTACATCTATATAACCTACATCACGTTAATTGCCTTCTTAATGACAAGTAGATTGGAGGGAAGGAGAAAATTTAGAACTGAAAATTTGAAAAACAAAAAAAAAGATGATAAAATCATTTTTCATATAATTGAGAAAAATAAAATTACATGGGGGAAAAAAATCTAAATAAATAAATAAATATTTCTTGACTGTAATTGAATTAGTTCTGTAGTTGCCCCCCTAATAAAAGTTGAACTCCTTAACCTTTTATTCAAGATTCCAAGTAATTTGACCCATCTTTCCTATGCTTTTACTCTTATAAAAATAGTTGGCACACTTTTTGTCAAAATTTAAATCTCAGAAACCTCTTTCACTCTTAAAGAACTTCAGCTTTTGTTTGTGTAGGCTATATTAACTGGTGTTCACCATATTAGAAATTAAAACATCTTAGTATTATGATGAAAAGTCTTTTGATCTTAAGGTTCACTGAAAAGTTTTGGGGACACTTTGCTATGGTTACACTTTGAGAACCGCTGTACTACACAAAACCTGCCCAAATTTGCCACAGATATTTTTATATCATGGCCTTTGTTCATGTTTACAGCCTTGCTTGGTGGTCTCTCATACTCCATCTGTTTTGTTACCCTTGCAATGTAGAAAAAATGTAGGTTAAAATAGATAGAGAGAGAGAAAGTCTTTTTTATTATTAAAACATATGCACTAACTGGCACATTAGAATATTTTTCCTAGACAAATAATTTTAAAAGTTTTAAATTTTTATTTCTTTCTTTTAATGAAACTATATCACATACTGAGTAAGATATACACACATACATACATACATATATATGTATCTCTATCTATCTATCTATCTATATACGCACACATATATATGTACAATCTCTCAGGGAGTTTTGCAAATGGGAGGATGTTGTTTAAACTGAACATCTTGGGTAATTTTTTCAAGTAGCAGTACTGTAAAAGATAAGAGGAGAATAGTACTACAACCCTGTGAGGGAAGGCAAATGAGATTCAAAGCAGACTCCTAGTTTAATGGAAAAAAAAAAGAAAAACAAAGAATTGGAGCAGGAGGAGATGATTGAAAATACTGATTCGAAAAGATGTATGGTTGTTGAGGAAAGTTCTGCACCAGGGGTTCTGAGAAGACATCAAGGAATCAATAAGAAAACTTAAAACCATGCTACAAAGCACCTAATCAAAGTTAGTGACAGTTTCTCTTCCCTTGCATTGACTGCCTGCAGTTTTCCAGCTTGATGCCAGCTGTTTCTGATGTTGGAGGGGAGGGCCCTGCAGAGGCAATGGAAGTGTCCATAGCTGAAGTTCATGAAGATGATTGAGGAAAGTGAATTTAGCCATAAACACAGTTGCTGAAAGATTGGAACGTACTTTTTCATGCCAAGTGAGCCAAATTGGGAAACAAGGTTTGATTGCCAATTCTCTTTATGAGATTATGTTTATAATTCCCTGAGCCAGATATCTTCATTAGCCAGAAGACCAATTACATGCAATAATTGAGAAACAGAAAAAAAAAAAAAAAGAACCTCTAAGAATCCACAAAAGATAGGCAAAAGTATCATCCTAGAACTCATATCCTTGGTTTCACTCATGATGTAGGAAAAAGAGAAGTGATGTAAGAAGTTATTCCCAGGAACATTTTCTAGCTACCTGATTGTGAGCAAGTCAAACAACAATTCTAAGCCTTATTTTTTTTTTGTATTTAAAATGGAATAATAGTTATACTACCTGCCTTATGTGTTTATCATGAGAAAAATTCTTATGTGACAGTAAAAACAGTATAAAATATAAGTAAGTAATTACTCATAAAATGCCTCTCATTTCTTGAAGCTTGATTGTGTGGTTATTAGGCCATACTTCAGAATAGTAAGTAAGAAGAGGAAGAGAAGAGTGGCAAATAAATACACCAATATCACAAAGTGAAAGCTGGTAGAAAGGGAGAACTCAGGAAAAAAAATATTTAAAAAACCCCACAAGAACATAAAGAGTTAAGCAATCTGGGACCATTTAGTACAGTGGCAAATGGACCTAGAATCATCAGTAGCATTTTAGTGCATTACTGTGGTAGTAAGTTAAAATTGTATTGCTTTTAACTGAAGAAATCATACACACACACACACACACACACACACACACACACACACACACACATATATATATTTTAAAATTTAGACTCAAACAGCAGAATACAAATACAGAATAGAGAAAAGGAAAAAAAAATAACCTCAACTTAAATATTGAAACTTAAATACAAGAGAGGATTCTGAGAAGATGATGAGTAGGTCAGAAAATTCCACCACCAAGATTTTCCCCCACAAAACAATAAAACAGCACCTTAGGTCAAACAAAGTGCAGGTAAAAATAAACCAGAATAGTGACATAACAAGGCTTTCCTGGGACAATTTGAGAAGATTAGAAGAAAAATCCGAGGGCAAAGTTTGGTCCCTGTGAAGAGTAAACACCTCCAGGCTAGGGTCTGTTTAAACAACAAGCAACAGGCCTGGGGTTAGCTGGTTTGGGAGGTTGCCTTGGCTCAACCACCACAACTTTAACCCCAGGGATAGTGAGGGGAGTTGGGTTTCAGAGCTAGGGAGTATGGAAGGTCTCTTTGCTTCAATATCCTTCTCTGAAAATGAACTGCAGGGTTTTTTTTGTTTTTGTTTTTGTTTTTGTTTTTCTTTTTTCTATTCCCATGATAACTTTCTATGGTTGGATTCTCCCCTCTAGCCTTGTCCTGCTGACAAGGAACACCAGACCCCGCTGTGCTGTGGACAGTGGAGGGGGGAAGAAGGAAACAGCACATGTGCAGTGAGTGCAGAAGTAGTGGGGGCAGAAGGCCCCTGGCTGTTGGCACTTACAGGAGGCTGGAGATTGGGCTTTTGTTCCAGGATAGAGAACTGAAGATCTGGGACAAGAGGCACCATCCCCCGTAGTCCACGGCTAACAGTGATTACAAAAATTAAGCTACTACTACAAAAAATGCAAAGGCAAAGGAGAAAGAATCCAACCATAGAAAGCTATTATAGGAATAGAGAAGACAGAGGTTCATCTTCAGAAGAGGATATTGAAGCAAAGAAACCCCTTCTACCTCAGGGAGTAACATCAAATGGTCATCTGCCCAAAAAGAATTCATAGAAGAACTTAAAGACTTTTAAAGTCAAATGAGAGAGATGGAGGAAAAACTAAAAATAATAATAATTATTATTATTATTATTCAAGAAAAACAAGAAGATTATGAAAGGAAAGTCAACCAATTAGGAAAGTAGATCCAGAATCTTAAGGAAGAAAATGACATTTTGAAAACTAGAATTGGGCAAGGTGAAGCCATTCAGGTTATAAGAAATCAAAAAATTAAAGAAAATATGAATAATGAAAAAAATTGAAAAGAAAGTGAAACATCTTATAAGAAAAACAACTGATCTTAGAGAATAAAGGAGAGAAAACATAAAAATAATCAGATTAACTGAAAGCTACGATTAGAAAAAGAATCTTGATGCAATAATACAAAAAATAATTAAAGAAAATTGTCCTGAAGCATTAGAACAAGTGGCAGAGGGAGTAAAAATAGGCGAAAAAAAATCTATTGATCACCAATTAAAAGAGAGGTCATATGAGGAAAACTCATAGGAATATTATAGTCAAATCCCAAAACCCCCAGCTCAAGGATAAAGTATTAAAAGCAACAAGAAAAAAAATAATTTAAATATGATGGTGCCACAAGTAGAATCCCACAAGACCTAGGAGCAAAGACTCTAAAGGACCACAGGTCTTAGGACACTATATACAATCACCTTGCCCAATTCTAATTTTCAAGGTGTCGTTTTCTTCCTTAAGATTCTGGATCTCTGGGGGCAGCTAGGTGGCTCAGTGGATAGAGCACTGGCCTTGGATTCAGGAGCACCTGAGTTCAAATCCAGCCTTAGACACATAACACTTACTAGCTGTGTGACCTTGGGCAAGTCACTTAACACCATTGCCTACCCCCCCCAAAAAAAAATCTAGACCTCCTTTTCTGATGGGTTGACTTTCTTTTCATAATCTACTTGTTTTTCTTGGATTGTTCTCTCTCTCTCTCTCTCTCTCTCTCTCTCTCTCTCTCTCTCTCTCTCTCTCTCTCTCTCTCTCTCTTTAAAGTTTTCCCTCAATTTCCCTCATTTGATTTTTAAAGTCTTTTTAAAGTTCTATAAATTCATTTTGGGCAGGTGACCATTTGAGGTTACTCTTCATGTAGAAGAGGGTCTCTTTGCTTCAATATCCTTCTTTGAAAATGAACTCCAGGCTTTTTTTTTCCTATTCCCAAAATAACTTTCTATGGTTGGATTCTTTATCCTTTGCCTGTGTACTTTTCTTCTTCTTTTTTTTTTGTAGTAATGGCTTCATTTTTGCAATCACCTCTAGTCCTCAGGTATGGGGGATGGGAACTCTTGTCTCAGATCTTCAGTTCTCCCCTCTAGCCTGGAACCAAAGCCAAACCTCCAGCTTCCTGTAAATGTCCACAGCCCAGGTCATTCCACCCTTGCTTCTGCACTTAACTGGCCTCTGTGCTGGTTCCTTCTTGCCCTGTGGCTCCCTGCAGCGCACTGGGATCTGATATTCCTTGTTAGGAGAGGTTTCCTTAATCTTCCCCAACTCCCCTCACTGTCACTGGGGTAAAAGTTAAGATGCGGGGCCAAGGCAGCGTCCCAAATCAACTAAACACAGGGCTTTCCACTTATTTTAATGAGGACCCTAGCCTGGCGGTGTTTACTCTTCAGAGGGACTAAACGTAGTCCTGGGACTTTTCTTCTGATCTTCTGGGATTGTACCAAGAGGACACTGCTGTGTGCCTATTCTTTATTTTTTTACCTGCGCTTTGTTCACCTTGAAATGCTATTTTAACATAACATTTAATAAAGAAAAAATAGCAATGTGACCTTTAAAAGAACACTTAATTGATATTTTCATGTTGGTTTTAATATCAAAAGATAAAAAAATGAAGTTTTCATAGTCCTCTCCATCTCAACAATCATGATATTCCCACCTTTTCATTTCCACAACTATCAACCTAGTTTAGTCCTTCATTGTTTATCTTCCCAATCAGTCTTCCTGCTTCCATTCTTTCACTACACTCATACACATATAATTTTCCTAAGACACAACTTTGCCCAGGTATATGTTTGCATAGAAATCTGCAATGACTCTCCATTATTTGAAATCAATTATTTACTTAGCACATATGTTCTTGTTGCCAGACACTGTAATAAATGCCAGGAATACAAAGAAAGGTAAAACAAGTCCCAGTCTAGAAGTGTAGCCAAAATGGTGGAGTAAAGGCAAGGACTCACATGGACTCTTCCCCAAACCACTCCAAAAACCTTTAAAACAATTTTAAACAAATTCTAGAGCAGCAGAACCCACAAAAAGATGGAATAAAACATTTTCCAGCCCAAGATAACTTGGAAGGTTAGCAGAAAAGGTCTGTTGCACTAGAGTGAGAAAAGTAGGCACTCCAGGGCAAGCCAGGCCAGACCAAACCTCGCCTCAGCAAATGCAGAGCAGTCCTGTAGGTAACTAAGTCATTGGCAATAGTGGCAGTTTCCAGACCTCTCAACCCATCTTTTAGATGCCAAAGAGAACTTAGAAGATCAACCGGAAAAGTCTGTTGCACCTGGGTGAGAGTAGCACAGTCCACGGCAGACCGCACTAGCACAGCCCAACCCAGGAGGCACCAGCACAGAGCCAGTCCCAGTAAACCAGGAGCAGACCTTGGGAGACACTGCATCAGCAGGATCAGTGGCTGCTTCCAGAGCTCTAAGCCCACAGACAGTAAGGGGGTTGAACATCTGGTCAGAAGGAGATTGCCGGGGTCTTTTTGCTAGCATTGAGCCAGGACTCGGTTGCTTTGCCCATACTTGGATCTAGGTAAGAATCATGGGTGGCAGTCCCAGGGTGAGAAGGAGCACTAACTAGCAGGGCTTGTGGCCACAGTGGAGAGGGAACCTTCCTCACAGTTCTATGGCAAAAAAAAGAGTGCTTGTGGTGATTCACAGACAAAAGCGCAGGCCAAGAGAGCAGTAAACACCTCTCCTTAGATCCTACCACCTTGGAAGAACTGAAAACAAACAGATCCCTAGAAGTATTTCTGAAAGCAGCTTCCCAAACCCCCCCAAATTTGGGACAGTATACCCTCTACCTTGGAAGTAGAGCCTTACTTTAACAGAAAGTTCAAAGTCCTGCTGCAGAGTGAAATGAGCAGAATCAGGAAAACATTGTACACAGTAACAACCACAGTATGGGATGACTAACTTTGATAGACGTGGTTCTTCACAGCAACACAAGAATCTAAGACAACTACAGAAGATTTGTGATGGAAATTGCTACCCATACCCAGAGAAAGAAATATGGAGTCTGAATGCAGATGGATGCATACTATTTGCTCTCCTTTTCTGGTTGTTTATTTTTTTTTTTATCATTGCTTCATTCACATGGCTCCTCCCATTAGTTCTAATTGTTCTTTACATTGTGACTAATGGGAAAATAAGCTTAACATGAATGTAATTTTAAAAAAAATTCAGTCAAGTAATAAGCTGGGAAAATGAGCAAACAAGAGAAAAACTCTCTGACTATAGAAAGTTACTATGGTGACAATGAAGATCAAAACACACACTCAGAAGAAGATGGTGAAGTCAAAGCTTCTACATCCAAAGCCTTCAAGAAAAAAAAATAATTAGTCACAGGCCATAGAAGAGCTCAAAAAGGATTTTGAAAATCAAGTAGGAAAGGTACAAGGAAAATTGGGAAGAGAAATGAGAGTGATGCAAGAAAATCATGATTAATGTCCCAACAGCTTGGTAAAGGAGACACACACACACACACACAACACACACGCACACACACACACACACACACACACACACACAATACTGAAAATAACACCTTACAAAACAGACTAGGCCAAATGGTAAAAGAGGTCCAAAAAGCCAGTGAGGAGAAGAATGCTTTAAAAAGCAGAACTGGACAAATGGAAAAAGAGGTCCTAAAATTCACTGAAGAAAATAAGTCCTTAAAAATGAGAATGAAGCAGATAGAAGTTAATGACTTTGTGAGAAATTGAGAAGCAATCAAATAAAACCAAAAGAAGAAAAAAATAGACAATGTAAACTATCTCATTGGAAAAACAGCTGACCAGAAAAATAGATCCAAAAAGATAATTTAAAAATTATTGAACTACCAGAAACCTTGATCAAAAAAAAAAAGAGCCTAGACATTATATTTCAAAAAATGGTCAAGGAAAACTGCCCTGAT
This sequence comes from Phascolarctos cinereus, assembly GCF_003287225.1. Classification (NCBI taxonomy): domain Eukaryota; kingdom Metazoa; phylum Chordata; class Mammalia; order Diprotodontia; family Phascolarctidae; genus Phascolarctos; species Phascolarctos cinereus. The sequence goes on from NW_027555625.1 coordinate 73,583,523, forward strand.
ATTCTAGAGGCATATGGTAAAATAGAAATTGAAAGAATCCTAAAAAGAGATCCTAAAAGAAAACTTCCAGGAATATTTTAACCAAATTCCAGATTTCTGAGGTCAAGGACAAAATATTGCAAGCAGCAAGAAAGAAACAATTCAAAGACTGTGGAGCCATAGTCAGGATAACACAAGAGTTTTTGGCTTCTACATTAAAGTATTGGAGGGCTTGAAATAAGATATTTCAGAGGGCAAAGGAACTAGGATTATAACCAAAACTTATCTACCTAGCAAAACTGAGTATAATCCTTTAGGGTGAAAAGTGGGAATTCAATGAAATAAAGGGCTTTCAAGCATTCTTGATGAAAAGAACAAAGCTGAAGAGAAAATCTGACTTTTAGATACATGATTCAAGAGAAGCATAGAAAGGTAAACAGAAAAGGAAACTCATAACGGACTTAATTTGAAACTGTTTATATTCTTATGTGGGAAGATGATATTTTTAACTCATAAGATCTTTTTCATTATTAGGGTAGTTAGAAGGAGTATATATAGACTGAGGGCACAGGTGTGAGTTGAATATGAAGGGATGATAGATATAGATATATAGATAGATAGATAGATATAGATATATAGATATATATAGATATATATATATAAAGTTAAGGGATGAGAGAGGAATGTACTGGGAGAAGGAGAAAGGGGAAGGTAGAATGGGTTAAATTATTTCACATAAAAGAGGCAAGAAAAAAACTTTTACAATGGAGGGAAAGAGGGGGAAGGTGAAGGGAAGTGAGTAAACTTTACTCTTATCAGAATTGACTCAAAGAGGGAATACCATACACACTCAATTGGGTATATAAATCTTTCTTACCCTACAGGAAAGTAGGAGAGGAAGGAGATAAGAGAATGCGGGTGATAGAAGGGAGCGAAGGTTAGGGGAGGGGGTAGTCAGAAGCAAAACACTATTTAGGAGAGGCAGTGTGAAAAGAAAGAGAAAATAGATTTAAATGGGGGAGGAAATAGGATGGAGGGAAATAGCAATAGTAACTGTGGAAAAAAAAGAATTTTGAAAGAAGTATCTCTGATAAAGGCCTCATTTCTCAAACATAGAGAACTGAGTCAAATTAATAGAAATAAGAGCCATTCCCCAACTGATAAATGATCAAAAATATGTTCAGTTTTTCAGATGAAGTAATCAAATCTATCTATAATCAAGTGAAAAAATGCTCTTACTATTGATTGGAGAAATATAAATTAAAACAATTCTGAGTTACTATTTTATACTTATTAGATAGGCCAAAAGGATAGAAAAGGTAAATGAAAAATGTTGGAGGGGATATGGGGGAAATGAGGGTGGAGTTATGAACCAATTCAACCATTCTGTAGAACATTTCTATGCCCAAAGAGTTATACAACCATGCATACCGTTTGACCTAGCAATACCACTACTAGGTCTGTAACCCAAAAGAGATTAAAAAAAAAAAGGAAAAGGAACTATATAAACAAAAACATTTATAGCAGTTCTTTTCTAGGAACAAAGCATTAGAAATTGAGGGGATGCCCATCAATTGGAAGAATGGATCAACAAATTGTGGTATGTGATTGTAATGGAATAATACTGTACTATAACAAATGATGAGCAGGATATTCTCAGAAAAAAACTGTAAAGACTCACATAGGCTGATACAAAATGGAATGTGTTGTGTAAAAATTAACAGCACTGTTATAAGATGATCAGCTGTGAATGACTTATCTATTCTCAGCAACACAGTGACCCAAGACACCTCTGAAGGATTTATGATAAAAATGCTATCTATCCCCAGAGAATGAACTGATGGTGTATGAATACGAATTAAAGCATGCTTTTTTTCCTTAATTTTTCTTGAGGTTTTTTGTCTGTTTTCTTTCACATAACTATTATGGAAATATTTTGCATGACTATACATGTATAACCTATATTGAATTGCTTGCCTTTTCAATGGGGGAGGGGGCCATGGGGAGAGAGTAAGGGAAAGAATTAGGAATTCAAAATTTTAAAAACGAATGTTAAAAATTGTTTTTACATGTAACTGGGGAAAAATGAAATATTAAATTAAAAGAAAAAAAGAGTCCCAGTCGACAAAGGGCTCGCATTCTAATGAGAAGGACAACAGGCAATCAACTATATACATATATGATATTCACATATGTGAGATAGATAGATGGTAGATGGATAGATAATTTAGATAAGACACCAGTATTAAGAGGAACTTATAGTTTTGTTTTGTTTTGTTTTGTTTATAGAAAGTTGGATTTGAGCTGGAGCTTGAGGAAGACAGGGGATTCAGAAGGTTAAGGTGAGGGAGAAGATTGTTTTAGGTATGATGCTCAACCAATGAAAATGCAGATTCTAGACATTGTCTTTTATGACCAACAGCAAGGAGTCTGGTGTCATTAGTTGATAGATTAAATAGATAGAGTACATCCGTCAGAATCCTGGAAGGAGAGGAGAGGAATAGTTCATGAAGGGCTTTAAAAGTGAACAGATTTTACATTTGATCCTGAAGGTAAAAGGGAGCTACTTGATTTTACTGAGTAGGGATCAAGGACAATATGGCCAGAATTCTTACTTTGGGGATGGTCATTTGGTAGCTGTGTGGAAGATGGACTGGAGTCTGGAGGCTATGCTGTGTTCAGGGGTTTCTCTTCTCTGATACTTTCTTCTTGAGCCCCCACTACAGATTGTTAAAGCCCAATGATAACCATATAGGGCCAAAAAACCAATTAACCATAACTAATTCACATCAAGTATTTGTCATTATGATATTTAATGTACAAATATATCAAAAATAGAATTACAAATATTTCTCCCTTAATACCTGGTGACATACTACTCTTCCACTCCCAAACCACCTTGATTTCTAGAAAGAGATAGCTCAAATTTAAATATATTTCTGTATAGAAATGATTCCACCAAATTGCAGGTTTTGATAGTTGCTGAATGTATTTGCATGTATCCCTCAGGGTTTTCCTCAAGGCTTCACTGCTGGACTGGCTGCTTGCAAAATATAACATGGACTTTGGCTCCTAGACATTCAATGGCTCAACACGCAGACATTTTAGAAACTAAGGATTGAAGTCGTCTCTAATACCTCACCCCAAAATAATGAGCAGACAAAGCAGAGACCAAAGAAATAGTAAAGCTTCAATGAAATCAAAGGCCATGTGATAGCCCCTGAAAGTAGCAGGGATATGTTGGGGAGGGGATAAAGACTTGAGGACTCCATTACTCCTCATCAGATATTTTCTAGAAAAGGCTCCTCAGCCTCATTCAGGTGACCATTACACCAGCACGGCAAATCATATCTGAGGAGCAGACACCCCATCCCTATTAAATCTACAATCTTACCTGTCTAGAAATAGAAATCCTCATCTTTATTTAGGTGATGTATGATACTAAGACAACTTGGAGAGAATTAAGATATAGTTGCTGAAGTGTATGTTGCTGATTTAAGGGGGAGGATTAATTGATTTTGTTCAAAGCTGTATTTGCATCTACAAATGCAGAAGAGAGCTGATTAATATAATCTTGGATGTGGGTTTTTACAAGTAATTAAGTTATATACAAAAAAAAAAAAGATTGTTGATTGACCATTCTGAAATCACCTGAATCTGACTGGATGTTGTTCCTGGATTTTTCCTCTACTTTAAACTGTCTATTTAGTGGTAGCCTTATAATGAAAAGGCTACATCCAAGAGTAAATATCTGGGTATTATTCACACACATACACACACACATTTTTGTATGTATGTATGTGTACGTGTTCATGTGTGTGTGTGTGTGTGTGTATGTGTGTGTGTGTGTATATATATATATATATATACATATTCATGTATGTGTGCATATGGTGCCCAAATAACAGAGCAGATATATATGTACATACATGCAGATATACATATACATTTATACACACATATAAACATATACATGCATTTATTAAACTGGACACATGTGGCATTATGTATTATATGAATATGTAATGTATAATAATAAATATATTAAATTTTATAATATTTTATAATATTATATAATCATATTGTCTACTTTTACTCAGTACTATGTGATATGTTAATAGTTTAGCAAAGAATGAATTAATTACCTCTAGGATAATGAATACTTCACCAATGTTTTTGCTAGACAGAAGAAGCATTGTCAATTTTCTAAATTTTAGATCACCTTCCACCTAGAATAGAGCTCTGCAAACAGTAAGTACAAATATTTAATGTGGTAAAATATAATACTATACTATCCAATACTTGCACTACACTATACATACACACTTACATATATACATACATACATACATACATATAAATATACACCCATACATATGCATAAAGCATATCTATATCTATCTATCTAGATAATTATTTCTCATCTATTAATCTATCTTCTGGGCATATATGTACATAATGTGTACAGAGACAGAGATTTCTGTTTCTATCTCTAACTTTATAACTATCTATAGATATATTTATATACATACATATATAAAATTTTATATTACATATATTTGTACATACTTGCATATGCCTACACACATATGTGCGTATAATATTAAATATATTATTATATTTTCTACATAATACGTGCCACATAAAATATGCAAATGATATATCTATACGTGTGTACGCACTCTGGCTTCTATATATATGCATTATACACACAAATATATAATACTATGTACATGTGTGCATATATACACACATGTGTATATATGCATATATATACATATACACGGGGCTATTCATACACATGTATTCATGCAAGCATATATGTGCATATATATGTGATGATGATGATGATAATGATGATGATGATGATGATGAAAATGATTATGAAAGATACTATACCCCTGGTTTAGTTCCAAAGTAGTTTATATCAATTCCTGCTTGATGCTTGCTATTTGACTTGAAAAATGAAATCAGTGCTAGAAAGACTTAATTTATTTCATCTTCTACAATATCAGCCCTTTTCCTGCAAATATTCATTTATGAATCATGCAGTACAGAACTTTGGCTTGATAGATTTCTGGCAACAAAATTTAAGACACAGTCACGCCATCAAAGAGCTTACATTCAGCCAGAGTGATATAACCTGTACACAGCTGAGGTAATATAATATGTTATGGGATTTTTAATTTTTTTTAATTTCCTTCCATTAATTTATATTATTGGGGAAGTTAAGAAGTTATTGAGCAGGGTGAAACCTGTCCCATAGTATGTGAAAATTTACTTAAGGCTTCAATCACTCCTTAGATAAGAAGCTAAAAGAAAAATCTTGACTGCTCTTAATTACCTGGCAACAATTAGCTCATTGTGAACCCCCTAAATTCTACTTTAATCTGTAACCTGTTTTAATTCACTTATACAGTCCATGTAATTAGTTTTTTTCTTTAGAGGATTATCACTCTACTTAACTAAGTTGGTTCAATTTTTATGACATTGAAGGGAGCATGGAATTATGAATTTTCTTTTCTTTAACTTTTATGGCCTAAAAGGAATATACTAGATTTAAACATTTATAATAATTATTTATCTTTCATTTTGATGTAATTTTGTCTAAAATGGAAAATGTTTACATTCTATTATTCAAGTTTGGTTTTTGTTTTGGTTTCATTTTTTGGTTTGTTTTCATCTGAGAACTGAACTTACGTTCAAGTATAATATAACCTAGCTTTTTGCCTCTATAATTTCTGAATTGCAGTAGAACTATATTGGTGACAGTTACTATTGCATGAACTCAAAAAAGAAACATTTCTCTCAAAACAAAAATATTTTCAGAAGGAAAGCAAGAATTGGGAAGATGAGTGAAAACTGCTGTAATTCCCAGGTGTTTAAAATAATAGTGTGACAACGTATAAAAAAGCAAGTGCATTTGAGAGTTATTGTTACCAGAGAGATTACCATGTCAGGGAAGGCCTCACAAAAAAGGTAACATATGTGTAGATTTTTGAAAGACAGTCAGAAATTAAGTAAGAGCATAATTACTCACAATGAGTTGACAATATGTGGGGCCATGGTACAGTTCAATTTAGTTTAAACATGGTATGCATGTATAGTTGGTATCCATTATATTCTAAGAGTACTAAAATGACATCACTAGGTTAGGGTCAATTTATAATATTTCTAACTGGGACTAATCAGACCAATACGACCTTTGAATGCTCTACCACAGATTTGCCAAAAATGGCCTGTATGAACATTTGGGATGGAGGTCTCTGTAAATTTGAGCACCTCACACTTCTTTTTATTAGTTTATTTATTTCTAATTTTCAACATTCACTTCCACAAGATTTTGATTTCTAAATTTTCTCCCCATCTCTCCCTTCCCCCACCCCAAGATAGTGTATATTCTGATTACCCCTTCCCCCCAGGCAGCCTTTCCTTCTATCACCCCTTCTTCTCTTTCCCCCACCCCTTCTATTTTCCTATAGGGCAAGATAGATTTCTATACCACATTGCCTATATATCTTATTTTCCAAATGCATGTGAAAACAATTTTTAACATTCATTTTCAAAACTTTGAGTTCCAGGGCAGCTAGTGGCAGAGTGATAGACCACTGGCCCTGGATTCAGGAGGACCTGAGTTCAAATCCGACCTCAGACATATAATACTTACTAGCTGTGTGACCATGGGCAAGTCACTTAACCCCATTGCCTAGCCAAAAAAAAAAAACAAAAAAAAAACAAGCCTTCCAACTTATCACAAGAATAATACTTACATATAATACTTACTAGCTGTGTGACCATGGGCAAGTCACTTAACCCCATTGCCTAGCCAAAAAAATAAAAACAAAAAAAACAAGCCTTCCAACTTATCACAAGAATAATACACTATGACCAGGTAGGATTTATACCAAGAATGCAGGATTGGTTCAATATTAGGAAAACTATCAGCATCATTGAGCATATCAACACCAAAACCAACAGAAACCACATGATCATCTCAACAGATCCAGAAAAGGCTTTGGATTAAATACAACACCCACTACTATTAAAAACACTAGAAAGCATAGGTATAAATGGAGTCTTCCTTCAAATAATAAATAGCATTTATCTAAAACCTTCAGCAAGCATTATATGTAATGGGGACAGACTGGAAGCATTTCCAATAAGATCGGGGGTGAAAAAAGGATGTTCATTATCAACACTGTTATTCAATATTGTACTGGAAACCTTAGTTTTAGCCATAAGAGAAGAAAAAGAAATTGAAGGCATTAGAATAGGCAAAGAAGAAACAAAGCTATCACTCTTTGCAGATGACATGATGATATGCTTAGAGAATCCTAGAGAATCAAGTAAAAAACTACTTGAAATAATAAACAACTTTAGCAAAGTTGCAGGCTATAAAATAAACCCACATAAATCATCAGCATTTCTATATATTACCAACAAAGCCCAACAGCAAGAGATAGAAAGAGAAATCCCATTTAAACTTACTGTAGACATTATAAAATATTTAGGAGTCTACCTACCGAAACAAACCCAGGAACTCTATGAACACAATTACAAAACACTTTTCACACAAATAAAATCAGATCTAAATAATTGGAAAAACATCAGTTGCTCATGGGTAGGCGAGCTAATATAATAAAAATGACAATCCTACCTAAGCTAATTTACTTATTCAGTGCCATACCAATCAAACTACCAAAAATTATTTTATAGAGTTAGAAAAAATAATAAGATTCATTTGGAAAAACAAAAGGTCCAGAATATCAAAGGAACTAATGAAAAGAAATGCAGGGGAAGGTGGCCTAGCAATTCCAGATCTTAAATTGTATATTATAAAGCAGCAATCATCAAAACTGCTTGGTACTGGCTAAGAAATAGGGAGGTGGATCAGTGGAATAGGTTAAATATGCAAGACACAGTAGTCAATGACTATAGTAATCTATTATTTGATAAACCCAAAGACCCCAGCTTCTGGGATAAGAACCCACTCTTTGAAAAAAACTGCTGGGAAAACTGGAAAAGAGTATGGCAGAAACTAGGCATAGACCCAAATCTCACACCATATACCAAAATAAAGTCAAAATGGGTTCATGACTTAGATATAAAGGCTGATACCATAAGTAAACTGGGAGAACAAGGAATAGTTTACCTATCAGATCTATGGAGAACAGAAGAATTCATGACCAAACAGGAGATAGAGAACATTATGAAAAGCAAAATGGATAATTTTGATTACATTAAATTGAAAAGTTTTTGCACAAACAAAGCCAATGCAACTAAGATTAGAAGGAAGGTAGAAAATTGGGAAAGAATTTTTACAACCAGTCTCTGATAAAGGCCTCATTTCTAAAATATATAGAGAATTAAGACAAATTTATAAGAACACAAGCCATTCCCCAATTGATAAATGGTCAAAGGATATGAACAGACAGTTCTCAGATGAAGAAATTAAAGCCATCTATAGTCATATGAAAAAATGTTCTAAATCGTTATTGATTAGAGAAATGCAAATCAAAACAACTCTGAGGTACCACAATCACATTGGCCAACATGACAAAACAGGAAAATGATAAATGTTGGAGAAGATGTGGGAAAATTGGAACACTAATACATTGTTGGTGGAGTTGTGAAATGATCCAACCATTTTGGAGAACAATTTGGAACTATGCCCAAAGGGCTACAAAAATGTGCATACCCTTTGATCCAGCAATAGCACTTCTAGGGCTATATCTCAAAGAGATTAAACAAATGGGAAAAGGACCCACATGTACAAAAATATTCATAGCAGCTCTTTTTGTGGTGGCAAAGAATTGGAAATTGAGAGGATGCCCATCAATTGGGGAATGGCTGAGCAAGTTGTGGTATATGAATGTAATGGAATACTATTGTGCTATAAGAAATGATGAACAGGCTGACTTCAGAAAAACCTGGAAAGACTTATATGGTCTGATGCTGAGTGAAGTGAGCAGAACTAAGAGGATTTTGTACACAATAATAGCCATGTTATGCAATGACTAAGATTGTTAAACTGAACCCTTCTCAGCATTAAGAGGATCTAAGACATCTCCAGAGGCCTCGGGATGGAAAATGCTGTCCACATCCAAAGAAAGAACTATGGAAGTCAAATTGCTATCACTTATTTTTACCTTCTGTTGAGTTTTGTTTCATCTTTCTGATGGTTCCTCCTATTGTTTTTAATTTTTACTTACAACTTCACTAATGTGAAAATATGTTTAATGGGTATTTAAATGTAAAGCCTATATCACATTGTGTGCCATCTTGGGGAGGTTGGGGGGGAGGAAGGGGGAGGAAAAAAAAAAGAAAAGAAAACTTTGAGTTCCAAATTCACCCCCTTCTTCCCTCCCCCCATCTTCATTGAGAAGTCAAATAATTTGATATAGCTTATACATATGTAGTCATCCAAAACAATATGTTTTGAAAGACTATATTTCCCTACATCCTATCCCACCCCTCATTTATTCTATTCTATCCTTTGACCATGCTCTCCCTCAAAAGAGTTTGCTTCTGATTTGCTTCTGCCTTCCCTTCTGTCGTCTCACCCTCCCTTATCCCTTTCCCTCTACTTTCCTACAAGGTAAGATAGATTTCCATACCCAATTGAGTGTGTATGTCATTCCCTCCTTAAGCCAAATCCGATGAGGGTATGGTTCACTCATTACCTCTCACCTCACCACTCTTACCCTCCACTGTACAAGCTTTTTCTTGCCTCTTTTATGTGAGATAATTTAACACATTCCATTTCTCCCTTTCTACTTCTCCCAGCACATTTCTCTCTCACTGCTTAATTTTATTTTCAGATATCATCCTTTCATATTCAACTTACTCTCTCCCTGTGTGTTTACACACACACACACACACACACGTATGTATGTATGTATGTATGTATGTATGTATGTATGTATGTATGTATATGTATGTATATTTCCTCCAACTACCCTAATACTGAAAAGGTTTTCATGAGTTACAAACATCATCTTTCCATGTAGGAATGTAAACAGTTCAACGTTAATAAGTCCCTTATGATTTCTCTTTCCTGTTTACCTTTTCATGCTTCTCTTGAATGCTGTATTTGAAAGTCAGATTTTCTATTCATCTCTGGTCTTTTCATCAAGAATGCTTGAAAGTCCTCTATTTTATTGAATATCTGTTTCTTTACTGGGTAGATGAATCTTGGTTTTAATCCTAGCTCCTTTGACTTCCAGAATATCTTGTTTCAAGCCCTCTGATACCTTAATGTAGAAGCTGCTAAATCTTGTGTTTCCACAATACTCAAATTATTTCTTTCTGGCTGCTTGCAATGTTTTCTCCTTGACCTTGGAATTCTGGAATTTGGCTATAATAGTCCTAGGAGTTTTCCTTTTGGGATATCTTTTTTTTTAATTTTCCAAGTGCTTTATTGTTTCCACAAATTTTTGGAAGTGTCATTGATGAGTTGTGGAAAAATGTTATTTTTAAACAGCTTCTTTCATAATCTTGCTTAGTTTCTGGATCTTGGTTCTTGCAGACATATCAACATATGAACAATCATTCCTTCTATGATTGAAGAGTCAGTCTTAACCTCCATTCTCAAGGCTTGGCCCTTCCTTAGGAAGCTGTTCAGGACTATTTTTAATTCTGAAAGAGTTGCATCATCTAAAGTAGATGCAGTAGTAACTGAGCACTTCACGATGCTCACTCATCATGGTAGAAAATGTTGAAATGACTCCAGGGGTATTGTTTAAGTGACCATTTTCAGCAAGCAATTTCATGACGTTGGTTGTCATGGGAGAAAACCTCTCTTCCACTATTATGTCATTTAGGTTTTTTATCTTAATAGAACCCTTTATATGGGAATTCATAATACAGTCAATCACTTTGGGATCCTCCAATTTTTTTCTTTTTACTCTGAGTAACTCCTTTTCTACCATGTCTGGTTTATTCTGCTTAGATTCAGCAGAATAAAGACCAGTGGCATATTGACCTTCTAGATCATACACTTGAACTGCAGGCCTGAAGAGTTTAGCAAATGATCTGCTGGCTGAAGTGGTGAAGTGACATCCCTGCTGGAGCATCCCAGACACACTGGGCACCACCATGTTCTCCTGTGGTCGCTATAGCTCAAACCAGAGTTCAAAGCAGGAGGAAGAAGTCTTAGGATCTCTTTCAGGAGGTGATCAGTGGATTCTTCCAATTTTTATTTTACCCTCTGGTTCTAGAATATTAGGGTAGTTTTCCTTGATAATTACTTTAAAGATGATGTCTAGTCTCTTTTTCTGATCATGGCTTTCAGGTAGTCCAACAATTTTTTTTATTTATCTCTCCTAGATCTATTTCCAAGGTTAGTTATTTTTCCAATGAGATATTTCACATGGCCTTCTATGTTTTCAATCATTTGGTTTTATTTTATTTCTTGATTTCTCATAAAATCATTAGCCTCTATTTGTTCCATTCTAATTTTTAAGGAATTATTTTCTTCAGTGAGCTTTTGGACCTCCTTTTCCATTTGGCCAATTCTGTTATTTAAGGCATTCTTCTCCTCATTGGCTTTTGGGACATCTTTAGCCATTTGAGTTAGTCTGTTTTTTAAGATGTTATTATCGTCAGTATTTTTTGGGGTCTTGTTTAGGAAGCTGTTAACTTGTTTTTCATGAATTTCTTGCTTCACTCTCATTTCTCTTCCCAATTTTTCTTCTACTTCTCCTACTTGATTTTCAAAATCCTTTTTGAGCTCTTCCATGGCCTGAGACTAATTATTTCTTGGAGGATTTGGATGTAGGAACTTTGACTTTGTTGTATTCTTCTGATTGTATGTTTTGACCTTCTTTGTCACCAAAGTACAATTCTATAGTCTGAGTTTTTTATGTTATTTGCTCATTTTTCTGTCCAATTACTTGAGTTTTAAACTCTTTGTTAAGGTGGGGCTCTGCTTCCAGTGTAGAAGGTGTGCTGTCTCAAGCTTTAGCGGTTTTGTGCAGCTATTTTCAGAGATATTTCTAGGGACCTGTAAATTTTCAGTTCTTCCAAGGTGGAATGATTAAAGGAGAAGTGTTTACTCTTCTCCTGGCTTGTTCTCTGGTCTGTGAGTGACCACAAGCACTCTTTTCTGCCTGGAAATTGTGAGGAGTATTCGCTCTGTACTACTGCCACAAGTTTGCCACATCACTGCTCCTTCTTGCCCCAGGACTGCCACCAGGAATGCGACCTAGATCTAAGCACAGGCAATGTAAGTGAATACTTCCTCAGTGCCAGCAAAGAGATCCCTGCAATCCTCCTCTGCTGAACCATTAGATCCCACCGCCCCCCACCATCTGTGGACCAAGAGCTCCAGAAGCAGCTGATGGCACAGCTGCCACCCTGGGGCTAAGGCGAGACAGTGCTCATCTCTCACCCAGGTCTAACAGACTCTTCCTCCTAACTTTCCAAGTTGTCTTTGGCATTTGTGAGTTGAGAAGGCTGGAAACAACCATAGCTGCCAGTGACTCAGTCCACTGAGGTCTGTTCTGGATTTGCTGGGGTCCAGTCTGTGCCGGCACATTTTGTGCTGGACTATGCTGCTCTCTCAGACTGGCACAACAGACCTTACCTGTCGACCTTCCAGATTGTATTGGACTGGAAATTTGTTTCACTCTGTCATTTTGTGAGTTCTGCTGCTCTTGATTGTTTAGAGTTACTTTTATAGGTATTTGGAGGGGTCTAGGAGAGAGCTTAAGAAAGTCTGCTTCTCCCTCCACTGCCCTGCTGCCTCCCTCACATTTCTTTTGAGCTAAGAAATCCTCCTTTGTTTATAGAATGTAGTGCCTTCTTTGATGCGGGCACACAATCCTGGATGATCCTGTGCCAGTGTCTTTCATGTCTCATATTAGGTACTGAAGTTCTTCAGAGAGACCTTGAGAGTATCCTCATGTCATTTCTTCAGACAGTATCTTTGTATCACTTCTTCTGACCTCCATGCAAGTGCTCGCTTTGTGTGTATTCTTCATAAAATAGTCTTTTAGGCAAACAGTCATTTGGCTTTTCAACAACAGGCCCAGCCCATTGGAGCTGCATTCTCTGCAGCAGAGGTTGAATGCTTGACAGTTCAGCTGGAGAAAGAACCTCAGTGTCTGGTGTCTTGCCAGATATTCAGAATCTTCCTAAGACATTTCAAAAGCAAGTGATTCTGCTACCTGGCATAGCACTGATGTACTGTCCAGATTTCACAGACATACAACAATGAGATCAGCACAATGGCTCTGTAGACTTTAGCTTGGTAAGCAGTGTGATACCTCTTCTCTCTCACACTTTCCTTCAGAGCTTCCCAAATACTAAGCTATCTCTGACAATATGTGCGTCAACCTCAGTATCTGTATGGAAATCCCTAGAAAGCATCCTGCCAAGGTAAGTGAATCCATAACAGCATTCATAATTTCTCCATTTGCTGTAAATGATGTTTTCACATATAGATGGTACAGCATGGGATGGTGAAGAACCTCTGTTTTCTTGGTGTTCATTGTCAGGCCAAAATTAGCATAAATAGCAGAGAACCATTCCATACTCTATTGTATCTCAGCCTCAGAGGCCACATTGAATGCATAATCTTTTGTTAACAAAATTTGCCCACCAACTCTCCCTCCACTTTTGTCTTGGCTTGTAGCCTTTACAAGTTAAATAATTTAGTTTCAGTGCAATAGCTGACCTTGATGCTGTTTTCATCTTCAGTGAAGGCATAAGACAACATCACTGAAAACATCATGCTAAAAAGTGAGGGAGTAAGCACGTAGTGCTGTTTCACTCCATTGGTGACCAGGAAAGTGCAAGAGTATTGCCCATTATCTAGAACCTGTACAAGCATGCCATCATGGAACAGGTGTACAATACTGATGAACTTCTCTGGGCAATCAAATCTTGCCATGATTTTCCACAAACCCACATAATTTACAGCATCAAAGGCCTTGTCCAAATCAATGAATGTTGTTTACAGACTTCTGTTCTGTTCCTGGCATTTCTCCTGGAGTTGGGCAGAAAAACTCATTGCTCAGCCCTTCCTAAAGCCACACTGGCTCTCAGATAAGTGATCATCTTCCAGGTGAAGGATCAGCCTATTAAGGAGACTCTGGCAAGAATCTTGCTGGCAATGACTAAGAGAGAGAAACCCCACTGTGACTGTGACTGTCAAAGGGCAACCCATTTCCTTTTCCTCCACAGAGATGAATAATGGAGGGATCTTCAACTCCTAAGGGAATAATCTCTTTTTGCTATATAACACAAGATTTCAGTCATCTTTTGCATGAGCAAAGGACTCCTTGCCTGTAGATCTTTGCTGTGATGGAATCAGTTCCAGGCACTTTGCCACAAGACAGGAGCCCAATGGCTTCTAAAACCTCTTCTTCAGTTGGAAGTTCAGCTAGAGAGATTGACTTCAACCTTAGGTATGCCTTCAATGGCTTCAGCATTGATTGATTGATTGATGATGGTCTGTTGAGAATGCTATATTCAGTCCATGCCTCTAGGATTATGCCCTACCACTGATCAGTGTGGCTCCAACACCACTGAGTAGTTGAGATGCACTATAGATCTTTGGTCTATAAATAACTTTCAAGGCATCATAGAAGTGCTTTGGGTTGTTGCTAGCAGAGTAAGAATGAATTTTACCTGCGTTTTCACTGAGTCAAGAATCCTGCATCTCTCTAAGCTTTGCTTACACTTTACTTTTGATGGAGTTAAATGCTGCCTTCTTATAGATGGACAAACTATTCTGCTGATGAACTCTATGGAGTTCTAATTTTTCACTTAGTAACTTCTGAACTTCCCCATCATTTTCATTAAACCAATCCTGATTTTTGAAAGGGTTCTGGCCCAGATGAGTAAATGTGGTGTGGTACACAAAATCTCTGAAAGCTACCCATTCTTTTTTCTATTCCACTGTTGCCAACTGTATATTGACTCAGCTTTCCCTCCATGCCAGCAACAAACTTTTCATGGCATGAAGAAGCACCCTAATCGATTGACATTAAGTCTTCTGGTAGTTGTCTTGCATTGAGGCCACTGATTCTATTGAATGCAAATGTGTAGCTTGGAGAGGACAAGTCTAAGATCGGTCCAGCCCTTTGCATCACACATCTACTTCATCATTCTCACATCCTGCTGGTCTCTTCTTCTTACCATGACATGGTCTATTATATGCCAGTATTTGCTACAAGGGTGTATCCATCAAGTTTTGTCATATTTAGATGAATGGTGTACAGTGTTGGTGATGAAAGGTGATGTGATGCACAAATCTTTCATAGTAAGTGACCATTTCTGTTGCTCTTATTGACTCCATTCTTCCTATGGACTCCCTGCCATGTCTGATAGTCGGTGACTATGCTGGCATCAAAGTCACACAGAACATGAGCTTGTCCTCTTTTGGCGCAATGGTAGTGAGTGTCTGCAGGTGTTCATATTTTTTTCTTTGACCTCATCAGGGTTCTTCATGGTGGGAGCATATACACTGAAGAAGGTAGTATGGCACTTTCCTGCAAGTGGCAATTGCATTTTTTATGAGCCTATTGTTCACTCTTTTGGGGAGGCGTACTATCTTATTGACTAGCTTATTTTTGATTTTGAAATCTACACTTGCTCTATGGCACTCATGATCACTGCAACCATTCCAGAAAAAACACATGTGTCTAACTATGACTTTGGTAAGCTGGCCTTCATTTACTAGCCTGGTTTCACACAAGGCTGCCACTTGAATGGGATACCTGCTGAGTTCTCTCTCAACAGGGGCTGTTTATCTTTCTTGTCTACTGGATTTTCTGTTGTCAATAATTGTGAGCACATTCCATGTAACAATAATGAGTTGAGTCATCTTTGTAAAAGTATTTGTATGTTTGTGTGTGTGTTTCAACTTCAGGGTAAGATATGCTTGAGGTAAGCAGGCCAGTGTTAGATTAGGTGAAGCAGACAATTTTGAGGGTACTGCCTTAAAAAAAAAAAAGACTGCTCAGATACCCAGAGGGCTGCCAAATACCATTGATACTTCAATCCAGTGAGAAGACTTTGTCCTATGGCCTGTCCTATGGGCAGGGTGTTGACTACAGCTCTCACTGTATCCACTTCTGCTGCTTCATCATTTGCTCATTCCCACAGTACTTTGAGGTGGGAGTAAAATAACAAAGAAATGATAAATGCAAAATTTTATAGGTAAAATGGTAAATGGTATGGATGATTTCTTTTGACTCACACATAAATTGGATTTAAGTGAGGCAGGGGTATGTGAAGTCATCAGCCTCACTCCCTCTTCCAGAGTCATCACAGTCCAGTGGCAAGACAAAAGTCAGGATGACTGGTAATGGCCCAGGACGCAGTGGGTAAACTTGGCATCTTCAATGTCTAACCAAACTCTAAGCATTCCACAAGACCTGCTTCAGCTGCCTTCATGGCCATTGACACAAATTGTTTCATCCACCAATTCTGCCAAGGGAAACTTTTACGTGGAGTGGACACCCTCCTAACTGACCAAAAAGTTTGAGACCTGTCAGTTACCCTCAACCTGGTTTAGTCAGTCTGTTGAAATGATCTTACTGGCACATGGGTGCTGCTCATGGTTCAGTTTTTTTGGAGCCATAGGTGAAAGCTACATGGCAGGTGGACAACAAAGGGGGAAAGCAACTGTTAAAAAATGTCTCAGAGGCAGCTAGGTGGCACCAGCCCTGGAGTCAGGAGGACCTGAGTTCAAATCCGCACTCAGACACATAACACTCACTAGCTGTGTGACTCTAGGAAAGTCACTTAACCCCAATTGCCTCAACAACAACAACAACAACAGTAACAACAACAATAAAGGGAAAAAAAATGTCTTAGCAACACTCATACCAGAGGTACCAATATTCCTTTAACATCCTATACATGCCTATAATATATAATACTATACTTCACTACACTATGCTATACTATACTATACTTAACACTGCACTATGCATACATACACGCATGTAAAGATAAAAATATGTATCTATATACATACACAAAACATATATCTATGTCTATCCAGATAGATCATTATCTGTCATCTATTTACCATCTGGATGTGTGTATACATACACACAAATATATATGTATACATGCATATATGTATGTATCATATACAGACAAGTCTCCATTTCTATCTCTTCCTTTATAACAATCTATACATATAAATATACATATAAATATATAAAATTATATACATCAATAATACTGATATAGAAATATACATATTCATGTCTACACATATACATGACATTCAATATTATATATGTATGTATGTATTTATGTATGTATATGTATATGTTGGACATAGAACATGTAAATGATATGTCTATGTATATATATGTACTCTGAGTAATAAATATATCTATATATGTGTATCATGCATATGCTTGCATGCATATGTATATATGTATTGTATTCATATATGTTATAATATTGTATATAATATATAATATATATTATCATAGTGTGTATATATATGAGTTACACATATGCATGTAGACATACACACAACTCTCTGTGTATATGTATTTGTGTATTGTGTAATACATGCATGCATGCATGTATGCATACATACATAACTTTCTTTAAGCCAAATGATACTACATCTTATTCCCCTGGTTTATTTCCAAAACAGTTTATCATAAGTTCTGCTTAGTGCTTGCTTCTTGACTAGAAAAATTCTTAGAAAGGTAGGCAACCAGTAGATTTGGGGGGCGGGGTATTGAATTTCAGACTAACAACTTGATGTTGTTAGGCAATAGGGAGCCACTGACAATTCTTGAAGGGAAAACTAACATAAACAGATCCATGAATAAGAAAAATTTATACCAGCAATAGTACGAAGGAAATACAAAATTATTTGTAAGTGGGCCGAACAGTGAACAGTTATTTGTGTTATGCCTTAGGAAGGACATCGTTAAGCCTGAGCATGCATAGGAGGGCAATTTTGATTTTGAATGGCCTTAAATTCATACTATGTGAATAGCAGTTGAAGGAAATGGAGATTTTTCATACTTGAGAAGGGGAGATACTTAGGGGGAAGATCACTATCTTCAAGGATTTGAAATGGTATCATTTAGAAATGAGATTAGTTTTTTCTACTTGGCCTCAGAAATCAGAACTGCAGGCAATGCGTAGAATACAAAGAGGGAAGGCTAGGGCTGAATTTAAGAGAAAACAAAACAAAACAAAACAATTAGTGCTATCCTAGAATGGTGAGGCCTGCCTCCACAGACTGAATGTAGGTTTACCCTCAGAGGAGGTCTTCAGCCAAAGAAGGATAGCCACTTATTAGGAATATTGTAGGGGAGATTTTTTCAGAAATGGTCAGTCAATTACCAAGCATTTATTCAGCATTTATAATGTGCTACACACTGTGCTAAATACTTGTGATACAAAAATCAACAAAACAAAGATTTCACTTTATTAAGGGAGAGATTTAAGTCAAAAAAACACTATATACAAAATTTTCTCAGTAGAAAAGGTGGGGAATAGGAAATGTCTATTTTGAAGGTAGAAATTAAAGCTAAGTCTTGGAGGTAGAAGGGATCAGAAAGAACATTCCAAACATGAGGACAGCCGCTGAAAAACTATGGAGTAGTGATAGTGAATATTTTTGTAAGAGGAATAGCAAAGGAACTTACAGCTTTCATGACATAGTCACATGGTTTCTTTCCCCTCTGAAATTCAGTGATTCTGTGTTCTGTGTGGAAGTAGGTCAAGATACTAACTTGTAAGCCTTACATTTCTGATTTATCCTGTATATAACTTCATTGTACACAGCTATTTATGAGTTGTCTTTTCCGTTGCCCAGTACTTGAAAAAGTACTCTTATTTGTATTTATTTGTATCTCATGGGTTTAGCATAGTACCTGGAATATAGTAGGTGCTCAATAAATACTGACTGAACATTTTCAGAATAGGCTTATTTTGCTAACCAATAAAAGATCACGAAAACTTAAAGACCTTGGATAAATTGGTACTGTAGTCATACAGTAAAAATAAAATGCAAAATAATTCATCAGTTGCCTGGAGGCTATAAAGATTAATCCATTTCTGAAAAGTTATCTTCCATTTTCTTCAAATAATGTAATCTTTAAGATCATCTTTGATTATATACTTAACACTCCCAAGAAATAAAAATAAACACATACTCTCAAATAATTTTTTCAATATCAGTTTTGAAAGTCAACAAATTTAGAAATTGTTTAGAGAAAAACATATAACACTAATTTTATTATTCAAATTTTAACAAAATAAAAGCAATATTAATTTATTTATTCAGGATCATCTTGTGATTCTGTCAGTGAACTTACAAAATTTAATTTCCTTTCTAGGTTCTTTTTATGTCCTACTCTGAAACCTCACTGTGGAGGGATTGTCAATGACAATACTAGCAAAGGATAAATTCTTGAATATTCTACCAAGCTTGAAAGGCCCAAAAGATTAGACTAGTAATGGGGTATATCTGTTTTTAGGTGACCGATCCGGAGAAATTCAGAGAGGCTCATTATTAACTTTGCTACACAGTAGTGAATCTTTTGGCTATTATAATTCTTGAAGACTTTTCATGGTACTTACTTATAAATGGGTTTCCCTTCTGTGTCAAAGGAGGGAGCACCCACACTAAATTGAATTACTGAACCTTGTCATACTAACATAGTAAATGTGTACATTGTTCTGCTGCTGCACAGGATAATCATATACATTAGGAGGGAAAAAAACTAACTCTAAATATAAGTGAACAAGAAACCTGGTATAGTGGATAACAAAAAGACTGGGAGTCAGGAAAAAGGATGTGTTCAGTCATTTCAGTTGTGTCTAACTCTTGGTGACCCCAGTTGGAGTTTTCTTGGCAAAGATACTGGAGTGGTTTGCTATTTCCTTCTCTAGTTCATTTTACAGCTGAAGAAACTGAGGCAAAGCTAAGTGACCTGACCAGGGTCACACAGCTAGTGTCTGAGACCATATCTGAACTCGTAAAAAGGAGTCTTCCTGATTACCAGCCCATTGCTTTATTCACTGTACCCCAACAACTAGTGTTTATATAACACCTTGAGTCTTCCAAAGTGACTTACAAATATTAGCAATTTTATGCTCACAGTAGCATCACAATGCAGGTGCTACTTCTCCCATTTAACAGATGAAGAAATTGAGGGAGAGGTACATCTCCAGAGGCACAGAGTTAACAAATATCTGAGGTTAGATTTGAATCTAGGCTGAAGACGGTAGATACTGGATAGCCTAACTATTTTACAAAGATGTATGTTCAAGTCACATCTCTGAGACTTTCTAGCTGTGGGACCCTGGAAAAGGTACTTCTCTCCATGTCCTGAGCAATTAAGATTACAAACTGCAGAGCAGTTGCTCATCTGAATTGGTAGGAGTATCATCAGTTACACATATGAATGGAATAACAGATGAACTAAAAAAAGTTATTCAGAAGTGAAATACACTGCCTCAGGAAATATGGTTGCTTTCGCTTTACTAGACATCTTCAACAGAGACTGGATAATCACTTGTTGAGGATAGTACAAATTGGATACTCGATCTAGTGTGGGTTGGGCTATCCAGTCTCTGAGATCTCTTTCAACTCTGAGATTCTGAGAATGAATGTCATCTTCACTTACACTCACAGCAGAAAATCCTGTGATAGTATGATCTTATTTCAGAGTTGGAAGCTATCCACAAATTCACCCGCTATAGCTCATAATTTATAAGGGACAAAATTGAGGCCCAGAGACTTTTTGTGACTTGTCTAAGACCCTACAACTAGTAAATAGCAGCAGAGGAATTAAATTAGGCCTTCTGAGTTCAATTATATTGTTCTTTCTGCTATATTAGGTTGCCTCCCAAGAACATAGGAAATTAATTTATTTGGCCTAAAATTCAATTTGAAATTCTTAGCAATTCTATTTATTTTATTTTACACTTATTTTTAAAATTTTGAGGGAAAATTATATGCGTATCAACAGCTAATATCCAAGAGTGTCTATTATGAAATTAATTCATTTCAATTTAATTTAACAATCACGATTTGTTAAGTCCCTACGAACTATAAATTCTACTATTCTACGCTGTATCATTATGTAGTATCATTTCAAAATTGTATATTTTTACACACACACACACACACACACATATGTACATGTATAATAGTGATAATTGAATCCCTAAAAAGGGTTTAACTGGAACCTGGTTATGTCTCACCTGATCTAATATCTACAAAACAAGGTATCCTCCAGCCTCTTTGGTCATATTTCAATAAGCAAAATCATAGTATTGTAGGGCAGCTAGTTCGTGCAGTAGGTAAAGTGCTAGACCAGGAGATAGGGAAATGTGAGTTAAAATCTGATCTTAGACCCTTAAATAATTTGCCCCTCTGGCTTCCAATTCTAAGTCCCATTCTTTGTCCACACTATGACCTCTGATTCTTTGACCATTCAGTAGTTCCATTGGATGCAATTATCGTCTATGATAATGATTCTCAAATCTACTTATCCAGCCTTAGTTTCTCTGCTGAACCCCAGTCTCACATTTCCAACTGGCTGTTAGAAATCTTAAACTGGATGTTCCATAGACATCTTAAATTCGAAGTGTCCAAAACTAAATTCATCATGTCTCCCTCCTTCTTCCCCTTCCATACTTCCTTGTTACTATCAAGGGTATCACTATTTTCCCAATTTCCCAATTACCCAGTATCACAATCTAAGTGTCATCCTTAACTCCTCACTCTGTTACATGCCCCAAATTCAATCTATTGCCAAGGCCTATCAATTTCATCTTTGTAACAGCTCTCACATTTGCCCCCTTCTTTCCTTTGACACTGACTCCTTCCTGATGCAGGCCGACACCACCACCACACATGGATTATTACAATCGCCTGAAGATTAGTCTCCATGCCACAAGTTTCTCCCCACTTTAGTATATCTCCCACTAAGCTATCAAAATAATGTTTCTACAGCTCAGATCTGATCACGTCATTGCCCTACTCAATAAACTCCAGTGTCTCCCTATCACCTCCAGGATTAAATAAAAAAAATGTCTTCTTGGTATTCAAACCCTTTCATAATCAGCCTCACTCTCCATTCACACTTTCCTCCACTTTTCCAGCCTTTGTACAGATTTACACCCTTTCTCCCTCCCCCTTCCCCCATCCCCAGTACTCTGATTCAGTGATAATGACTTTCTTGTTGTTCTTGGAACAAATCACTTCATCTCTTCACTCTGGGCATCTTACTGGCTATCCCTTACACATGGAATGTTCTCTTTGCTCTTCTCCACTTCCTGGCTTTCTTCAAGTCCCAGATAAATTCCCACCTTCTAGAAGAAGTCTAACCAGTCACTCTTAATTCTAATTTCTTCCTTTTGTTAATATTTTCTAATTTATCCTTTACATAGCTGGTTTGTATGTAGTTATTTGCATGTTGTCTCCATCAGATTGGGAGCTCCTTGAGAGCCGTAACTACCTTTTAGCTTTTGGTGTATGCCCAAGTCTTAGAACAGTATCTGGCATCACAAAGTAGACACATAATAAATATTTATTGATGATTAGCATGCTCAATTTCCTTGCCTGTAAAGTAGGGATGATAACAGCAACGAATTCCCAGGGCTGTGAGGATAAAATCAAACAATAATTGTGAAACAATTTTCAAACCTTAAAGCATTATATAAACATATGTCCTATATATATTACATGTATATAGGACATATGTTCATATATACTTTTAATATATATATATATATATAAAATTATACAATTATATAATTGTATATATAACATATATAATATATGTATATAGTAATTATATGTGTACACATGTAATATATATAATATATATATATATAAAGGTACTTATGGGTTCATCCCACTCATTTTATAGATAAAACTGGAAAGAAGGCATACTATAGCACAGATGAATGAAATTTTAATTGGACACCCAATTTACAGTCTATTCTTTATTTTATTTATAGATGTATTTTATATAGAGGTACATATTTATATATTCACACATGTATTTGAACTATTGTTTTCCATAAGAAACAAGAGTAATAAAATTATGTCTTTAATATAAATTTAAGGAAATGAAGCATGGTAGAATATGATGCCTTATAATTACTTTTTAGCAATTCTAGCCAAACATACTTAGCATTTCTAACTTGCTTTTGCCTTTTTAGTCAATTTCAAGACTACTCCCAACTCTCCTCCCGAAACTGGTGCCAGAAACATCCAACTCAAGCTGTTTGTCTTTATGCTGCAGAGAGGTTTGGAGGCTTTTGAATAGCAGCATTTTATAAACTTTTGCAATACAGTCTAACCAGCTTACAACTCTCAGACTCCTATCCACTCCAATGTCTGAAGCAATCCAGGCTCTGCAAAAGCTAAATAACATCTGCTAGTCAAAGTAAAGGCAGAAGCCCTTTGGCTATTCCCTCCCAGAGACTGGTTCCAAGTGAACTTAACCAAAACTTAATTAACACAAACAATTATCACTTTCTTTCCACTTGACTATCTCTCTTCTCTGGATCAAAGTTTATTTTAGTTAACATATAATGGAGTCTTACCTAAGCTCCCAGCTAACTCACTCTTGCCCCCTACCTCTGATCAATAGCTCATTTACATTTTACAACTTTGCACCCGAGGTTACAGACCCCAGCAGGCATTCCTTTGCTGACAGTACTTTAAAGTGGCTAAAACTTGTTGGAATGTCCCCAAGTATAGAAAGCACTTTTTGAACAATTATGCAGACACTAATTTCTTCACCAAAGCAATACCTTAGGTAACAAACACTTGAAAGCTAAGGACAAAATTCACTAGATGGACCTTCTCTGACAACTCAGCTGCACTCATTTAAATTGGGAACAGAAATAGCATTCACAAAAGAAGATTAGATCATTTACTTTTAATCCTACAAAAATTAATAGCCATGCCTACTATACACAAAGGCATTTCATGATATTCATTTAGTCAGTCAGATAATAAATATTTATTAAGCATCTATTGAGTTTTAGGCACCATGCTAAGCACTGGGGATACAAAGAAAGTCAAAAGACAAGTCTTGCTCTCAAGGAGATCACAGTCTAATTAGAAAGACAACATGTAAACAGCTAAGTACAAACACATTGAGGGTAAATTGGAAATAATCAACAAAAGGAAGTCACTGTAGCTAAGGGGATCAAGAAAATATTCCAGTAGAAGGGAAGATTTTAGCTGGGACATAAAGGAAGCCAGAGAAGGTAAAGCATTCCATGCATGGGGACAGCTAGTGAAATTTGCCCAAAGATAGAAAATGGGAGTATCTTTTTGGAGGGTTCTTAAGGTATTTAGGCCTGGAGGAAACATTTTTGTTGTTCAGTCTGACTCTTTGTAACTACACTTAGGGTTTTCCTTTGCAAAGACAGTGGAGTGGTTTATCATTTCCTTCTTCAGCTAATTTTAACTGAGGCAAACAGGGTTAAGTGATTTGCCCAAGGTCACACAACTAGTAAGTGTCTGAGGCCACATTTGAACTCAGGTCTTTGTGACTCCATGCCTGCACTCTTCCACGGTACCATCTAGCTGCCCACAGAAGGTGTCTTAGATATCAATTAATCTAAACCCCTCCTTTTATGAGCAAAGAAACTGAAGCCAGAAAATTAAGTCACTTGCCTAAAGTCACAGAAGTTATAGTGAATGTCAGAGCCTGCATTTGAATTCATGTCTGCTGAATCAAAAGCAAGGTTCTGCATTAAACCATGTATCCTCTTATAACACAGTATATCTCTTCTCACAACCCTTACAATTTCTGATGCTACTTTCTCCTCTCAGCAGAAAATCAGCTAAAACATGCTTACTTTGTCATCAGATAAATGGGAAGATAAATAATTATGTATCTTTAAAACCTGGACAAAACCTTCATAAGCTGGCATATACAACTCAAATATCACAATTCATTGCCTATTCTCAATCATTACAATTTGGATAGTTATTGTGGGGGTTGGGGGGAGTGTAGACTTACAACGTATTGTCATTAAATAGTCTGTACATTTTACCTTCAGTACATAATAAACATTCATTTAGTTTAAATGAGTAGGAAATTCCATTCCAGAAATATCTGATATTTAAATGTGCTTCTTCTGATTAGGACTGCAATACTTCTGTAACAATCTCAGGACTAAGGACTTTAAGTTCTTCAACTATGATTTCATTTCTTATTGTTTGAACAGTAAGCACACCAGACATAATGGTTTTGAGCAGGACTTGGAAACTGTACTGGATGTTCCCTTTTCCTTCCTCATATCAGTAAAAAGTTTGCTTTGATTTGTGCTTAACTGACAGAAACTATTTCACACAAAGCCAAATGTAGAGAGTTTTCATTTTTGCTTCCATAATAAAAAATCAATTTATCAAACTCATTGAATTTGAATCATTAGTCAGAAATTTTCAAAAGATTACTGATAACATGGGGACATTTTTAACAGGAACATTTGCATGGTGTATTTGAGGCTGTAGTTGTCTTTAAAATATCATTTGCCAAAGAGACTTAGAATTACCTACATTGAGTTCTGGGACAAGCATTATGTCCTTATATGCTAGAAATTCAATTTGTAGACTTGTTACATATTTGAGATGGATGAGAGAGGAATGTTGTAAAAAAAAGAAGAAGAAGAAGAAATAGGGCAGCAATGTGCAAAAGAAATGCAGAGAACAGATAGCAAAATGGAAGGCATGGGAATATTGCTTCTGTTGTTCTATATCAAAACATTGAGTCTATCAGTCTTTTGTGCAAAGGCCAGGATTTACTTGAAATGGCAAGTGAAAACATTTTTGTATTTTGCAATTAGTAACTATCCTGATAAAATCTTAAGGAACTAATTTGTCCACTGTTGTTCAGTCATCAGATGTGTCTCATACTTTGTAACCTCCAGTGGGTTTTTCTTGGCAAAGATACTGGAGTGGTTGGCCATTTCCTTCTCCAGAGGATTAAGGCAAACAGAGGTTAAGCAACTTGCCCAGGGTCATACAACTAATGAGTGTGAAGGCAGGATTTGAACTCAGGTGTTCCTGACTCCAGGCCCAGTGTTCTGTCAGCTGAGCCATCTAGCTGCCTAGATGATCCATAATGATAGTCATTATTATAATACATAAAAGGGAGATTTCACTCCCTTCCCCGACAATGTCCCCCATAGTTGGTGACAAGATCATACACAGTATGAACCTACAGACTAGCTGATGCTTCTAGAAAAAGACCTTTGGGCTCTATTCAGTTAGCAATCCTCATAATTTCCAATATAGGACCTTCTAGAAACCTACCCTCCCTCGATGTTATTGATGTCCTACTGCCAGGAACCCCTGGTGCCCCTACACTTTCAAAGACATTTTACTGAGATCTAAATGGCCCGTTGCTCTACTTATGGGATATTTAACTTTACGTAAGTGACCTCTTTCAAATGAAAGCAAAAATTTCCATGGACTATGATAGGGACTATTAAATGGAATACTCTAGACAGGGAGATAGGGACTACATCTTGTTCAAATTATCTGGTTATATTTAATTAGTAGTTTTTCTGAGATTTCTATATATAATGTAGACCCAAGAATATTTGCGAAGGTTTTAAGTAGAACATCATAAAGAACTATTACAGAAAAAAAAAACATTGTAGTAAATATATTTACAAAGATTTCAAGGTTGTCTAGCAAAATTCCTTGCAGATCACAGGTGTTTAGAAATATTTATTGTAAATAAAATGCCTTTACTACTAAAAGAGACAATTATTTAATCAACTAAGGATATTTTTCTTCTAAAATATTTATGTAGCTATATAGCACAGAGCTTGGGTTAGACTGAGAATGTGCATTAGGACATTGTCAGTGTTGAAATTAACACATATTTCCTCTCACTGTTTCATGCAGGCTATAGAATGCAAGAATGGACGGAAAGAAGGAAGGAAGGAAAAAATGAAGGCAGAAAAGAAGGAAGGAAGGAAGGAACAAAGGAAGAAAAGGAAAGAAGGAAGGAATAAGCCTTTATTCAGGGCCTGCTGTGAAATTGCAAATTGATAAGTCATTTCATTTCATATCATTTATTAATTATTGAATGAGAATTGTATCTAGTCACTAGAATCAACACTTATGGATTAGACTTAGATTTAATTGCATCGGCCTTATTATTAGAGTTTTTAAGAATTTAACTTCCCTATTTCCCTAGCTACAGACTGGATTCAATCCATCTTAACTCAGAAGGGAGGAAAGAGGTAGAGTTAACATGGTCATGAGAAGTTCTGGTCATCAACTTATAAGACTAGCAATGGGCCATTTTGGTATAGGCAATGATTGCCTAACGTAGGACTTTCCAGGGAATGTTGACCAACTCTTTTTTCCCCCCCATTGCAATGTGTACTGTAGATAACCTCGTGTAAATCAGGCAAAATGTAAGCCCACCCTTACCTCTGATATAGGCCAATAACTATCAGTTTAGTTTTCATCACTAAACTATTTTTAACACCTCATATCTTTTCTACTGTATAAAAAAAGGCTACTCTGGCTGTTATAGGTAACCCTAGCCACTGAGGGGCTTGGGATCTCACTTTATTGGCAGCTGCTACTTGGACTTTTGTGCCTCAGTTTCTCTTCATTACAGATTTTTTATTGTGACACTACTCTGTGCTGGGTACTTTATAAGTATTACCTAATTTGCTCCTCATAACAAACCTAGAAGTTAGGTGTTATTACTATCCCTGTTTCACTTTTGAGAAAACAGAGGTAAACAGTACTTAAATGACTTGCACACGTCTAGTAAGTGCCTGAGGTCTTTTTTGAACTCAGGTCATCAGTGCTTCATCTTAAACAAAGCACTCTGTCTATTGTACCACCTAGCTGTTTTAATGGGCTATCGAACTCAGGAACTTCATGGATATACAGAAAAAAGATCTGCCAGTCTTGATGTGTAAGGACGACTCTCTGAACTCTAGAAAATAGGTAGGTGGATGCTCTTAGCCATAAGTTCATTGCTTCTTAGTCAAGTCTCTGCCTGCAATGGGCCTACCTCCTATTCATGTCTTCCTTCATGTGTTGCCAGGGCTTATGGGATCTCAAAATGCAAATGGCATCTTCTTGCTTCATAGGCATCTGAGCAGTGAAGGATTAGCTATCTGAGCAGTAAGAGATTAGTAGAGAGACAGTCACTCATAAAGACCTACCAAAAGAAACAGCCCACATGGTATTGATCTGTACTCCATGGAGGTAAAATGTAAAAGAGTTAATAAACAGCTTTTACAACAGAAAATTTCTTAAGCTTTGAATATTATCCTCTCAGGTCATTGTAGTATTTCTACAATTCTTTGTTCTGTAGCATTCTCTTTTTTTTTGTCTGAAAAAAAAACTATTGCCTATTTGATACACAATTCATATTAGCATTCTCCTTTCCTCATGCTATTTGGGGAGGGCCCACATAGACTAAAACCAAAAGTAGAATCATTCCTCAGGGATCTGTGGCAGGAATTTGATTAGACCACAAAAGAGCCTAGTCCCCTTATTGAAGAGACAGGAAGCCCCAGAAGAATGAACCCAATGCTTATGGAGAAGACAGAAAAAGAATAGAGATTGGGCAAAAGTTATCTACCAGTTGTGTCCCCAGATTAAGTCCCCCCTGCTAGATTATATCATATTTGCCTCAATTAAATGGAAAGAACATTGGATTTTTAGTCAAAGAACCTAGGTTATAAACCAGGTTGTTAATCCTTCCGTGGCCTTAGAGGTCATATAGTACAAACCATTCATTTTATAGATGAGGAAGTTGAGTCCCAAGAAGGTAAAACAAATTAGTGAAAATCACACAACTTGATAAAGACAGAGGTAAGATTGGAAACTTTGCCTTTTCCTTTAGGACAAATTTATTTTCCACTCTACCACCCTATATCCTTCTCTGGGCCTCAATTACTTTATCTCTAATATAAAAGGCTTGGATTAGACATCCTCTAAATGGCTTACATCTCTAACATTCTGTGAATATATGATCCATTGTCAATATTCTTACATGAAATTGGGGAGACCTGTGGCTAAAACAGAATGGTTGTGACTAATTATTGTATGAAAGGCACTATGAAGGCAGACTTGTGGTTACTTTGGTAGAAGGAACTACCAGTGAATAAACCCGTTTTCTAATTTATAGTCTTAAGGATTTGTTCAGAGACCTGAAGGATTAAAGTTACTTTTCTAGGTTAATGTAGTTGTTACATAGTGAAGGTAAGATTTGAAAATAAGTCTCACTCACTAACCAGGGGATCTCCCCACTAAGGCTCTCTCTTGACCTTCTCAATTGATGATCTCATTACTTCCTATGTATATAATTATCATCAGTATAATGATCACTCCCATACTTATATATTGTAACCTACTCTCTTTTTTTGAGCTCTAGTCCTATATCACCAACTGCCTTTCTGACATCTGAAATTGGCCTTTTCTGTAGGTATCTCAAATTTAGTATTTCCAAAAAGAACCTGTGGAGAGTTTCACCAAAATTTTCTGAACTTCCTTACTGTCAAGGGCACCACCAACCTCCTCATCACCCATATTCACAGCGAACATTTCATATTCAATTCCTCAGTCTCACTTAACTTATAGATCTAATCTGTTGCTAAATCTTCTCATTCCTACTCTCATAACATCTCTAACATAGGCATCCTTCATTCCACACACAGCTGTCACACTAATTTAAGCTTTCAACATCTCTTGCCACAACTATTGCAACATATTGCCTTCTAATTCAACTCACTGTCTCAAGTCTCTCCCCACTCCAATCCATTCTCCAACAATCTTACAAAGTGATTTCCCTTAGATGTCATTCTCACCATGTCACTTTCTCATTCAGTAAACTTCAGTGGTTACCTATTACCTCTAGGCTCAAATATAAATTCCTTTGTTTAAAACTTAAAGTTCTTAGAATCTGGTCTCATTCTACTGTTCCAGAAATCTTACACTTCACACTCTTTCATGAATTTTATGTGTCCTTCCTTACTTACTTGCTCTTCTTTTTCACAAATACATTATCTCTTATTACCATACATTTTCACTGGCTGTCCCCAATACTGCAATATTCTATTCCCTCTCTTCTATCCATTGGAATACCTGGCTTCTTAAGAATCAACTCAAATGCTACACCTGTAGGATGACTTTGCTAGTCTATTAGCTATTAGATCCTTTCCCTCTAAAGTTGCCATCCATGGAGTTTGTATGTATATTTTTTGTAATCATTTACACATTCCCCACATTAGAATATAGGCGTCTTGAGGACAGAGACTGTTTTAACTTTCTTTGTATCGCTACCATTTAGAATATTGCCTTGTACTTTGGAAGTACTTAACTAATGCTTCTTGACTGAATGATGCCAAGGTTTTATCTCACCTTTTGCTTAGTAGGTGATTAATAAGTAGTTGTTTAGTTGAATTGATCTTCCACCAAACTCCTCAACACCCCCATATTATCACACAGAATGGTACCATTACCTGGAAGCCCTCGCTCCCAAATTTACCACCAGAAGAAGTAAACAGTGGGATGACAACCTTCAAATTTGCCCAGTTGGCTATATCAATTATAAACCTGTTATAATAAAAATATAATTCAAGGATAATAGACACTCAGATGGAAAATAAATCTTCAACCAGGAATGACATTCAGAAAAGAATAGTGGAGCAAAATGTTATTGCTATTTGTTCTTAAAAAAAAAAAAATAGTTCAAATCCAGCTTCAAACCAAGCACTTAACACTTACTAGCTGCTGGGCAAGTCACTTAGCCCCAATTGCCTAAAAATATTTTTTAAAAAATAACACATAGTGAGGAGCCAAGATGGCAGAGTGAAAGCAGTGACTTTCTTGAGCTCTTCCCCCAAGCCCCTCTAAATACCTATAAAAAAATCAAAAAATAAAGTACAACTCCCAAAGGGCTTATGATTACTTTGAATGTTAGTGCTTTGTGACAAGGAAGGTAAAATAAATTATGTAATAATTGAATGATAAATAAAATAATAAATACAATATCGATAGAAGACAGTCACCTTGAAGCAACTTTTGTAGCATACTGGTCATTTTACTCCAAGCAAGTCATAACTTCTCAGTGTTCTAGCAATTCTAGGATAAATTGCAGAGCAGTTTCCACTCTGTATTAATAGAAAGAGTCCCATCCCTGAGAGTTCTAGTGCTTAGCACAGTGCCTGGAACATATTAGGCATTTCATAAATGTTTGACAGCTAACTATACCAATTAAATCAATGGTCCTACCTTGTCTTTATCCCCTAATAAAGTCCCTAATGAATAACTTACTCTAGATTAACCAGCAGGCATGAATGTTATTAGCTGTTAATAATTTTTTTTTAATTTTTTTCCAGAAAAAAGCAAATTCACTGGAAAAAAACTTTCAAAGTTCCATTTAAAGTGAACAATATTACCAAATTCTAATCCAAGTTTCAGTTGATTTTCATCAGAATTTTCTTGACTTTATTATTATTATTATTATTATTATTAATGGTAATAGCAACTATTATGATTACATCTAGCATTTATATAACACTTTAAGGTTTACCAAGTGCTTCAGGCAAATGTTTTTAACTAGCCTGGGGATACAAGGCCAGTGAAAGGAAATGAAGATGGATACTTGGGGGCAGGGAAAGGGTGTTATCAGGAAATGGCAAAGTGGTCATTATAAAGTTTACACGAGGAATGGAGTCTGGAGTTCCTTCAGTTGGTGATTTGAAGAAACTACTATCTAATCTAACAATAATCAAAGTATCACATTCTTGTTTTCACTCCTTCCCACATGTTTTATTATAGAAAATACCACCACCACCCACTTCCCATTCCTTAGATATGTCTCCCAAGATATGATTCCATTTAGTTGTGACCCAAAAATGAAATATGGTTAATAGGTCTCAGGCTAATGTGTCATATGAACTTTACAAATGCCATCAAAAAACATAGATAACTTTATTTACTTTCTTGTCAGGAGCAGCTAAACCATGAAATGACAAAAGTACCCAGGGAGGCCCTGTGCAGAGAGCTTAGAAGATTAATTTCCATGTTGATCACTCAAAGAATATTTATTAACCCCCACCACTCTCAGGAAGAGTTAGAGCAAACCCCAAACATTTCAGAAATGGAATACTAAGGATTCCTGCAACTATTTGAGTTGTTATCCTATTTCAGAAATCACACAATTTTGAGATGCTTTATAATTAGCTGCTGAGTCACTGATCTTTTCAGAGTTGTGGGTAAATAGACACATCTGCAGCAGCAATCTGCTGCCCAGCTATTAAACTGGGTTTGTCAGCTAAAGTCAATACCCTAAAGTCCAATGTTACATTTACTCTGATGGAGAATTCCAC
Organism: Phascolarctos cinereus; assembly: GCF_003287225.1. Lineage (NCBI taxonomy): Eukaryota > Metazoa > Chordata > Mammalia > Diprotodontia > Phascolarctidae > Phascolarctos > Phascolarctos cinereus. The sequence continues at coordinate 73,615,854 of NW_027555625.1, forward strand.
AGGGAGAAAATGTTGGTTTGGCTTTCCAATTTTCTTTCCACCATTATATATCCTTTAGGCCCTTACATCTAAGCTATATTCAATTTGTGAGCTATATTCAATTAATTGTTTATCTATTATGTTTACTTGAATCTATCTTTATCTTGGGGCAGAACCGCTGTGAATGAAAACTCAGGATAAGTGGGTGAGTACCTTCAAATTGTATCACCTCTCTATAATTCATCCAACTCCAGCACATCAACAATGTCAACAACCACTGTTTGGACTATCAAATGGAATAAGTGACTCACTATATGCTCTCCTTTTCTCATGGCTAGATCAAATGATAAAAAAAAAATGAAATGTAGTCACAGCAAAGAAAGAATAGAGGATCATTTACAAAATAAAAATATCAAGCTAACAGAAAGTAAAATGGAAACCTTCAAAAAATACAATTACAGAAATAGGAACTGAATTTATTGTAAATCGTATAGTGTAAAGGAATTACCAGTGAGGGTAATGGGGGAAAAAACACTGGTACAAATGTATTTATAAGTGAATTATCTTATCTGTTGCTGTTGTTCCGTCATGCCCAACAATTTGTGACCCAATCTGGGGTTTTCTTGGAAGAGATGATACTGAAGTGGCTTGCCATTTCCTTCTCCAGCTCATTTTATAAATGAAGAAACTGAGCCTAATAGGGTTAAGTGACTTACCCAGGGTCACACAGCTAGTATGTGTCTAATGCCAGATTTGAACTTAGGAAAATGAGTCTTTCCTGGCTCCAGGCCCAGCACTCTATCCTCTAGTCCATCTAGCTGCCCCTATCTTAAACATTTAAAGGAGAGTTAATACTTAATCATAAAATAATAGAGAGAGACAAAGACAGAGACAGAAAGAGAGAGAGAGAGAGAGAGAGAGAGAGAGAGAGAGAGAGAGAGAGAGAGAGAGAGAGAGAGAGAAAGAGACTACCATAATCACAGAATTACAGAATACAGAATTTGAGGATTAGATGAGACTGCTAAAGTCATCTAGTACAACAAAAGCTTGAAAAGAATTTCAGTGCAACATATTTAACAAGTGGTACTTCTTAGGTTCCTCCTAGAGGTATAATTTGTGACCTCAATATGTGGGTTGTTCAGTAGTTTCTCTTCTATATCTTGATCATGTGCCACAGGAAGATGATGGACTTCTCTAATGTTTTTATCATCTATAGACAACTAGGAGGGTGCCTAGAATCTATACTTGGAACAAAGGTAGTCATTCAGTAGTGGCAGAAATATAAATATTGTATATTTATGGGGGGAAAAAAAGCTGAACTGTCCCTGTTTTACATAATTGTTGAGATTTCTGGCCTTGTTTCTTTAAATTACTTATATACTTATTTAAATCTATTTTATAGACTATTGTCACTTCCTAATACTTTGAATACCTCACTCAAATTATTTTCCTTTGTCTAACTACACAACTGTTACCCCCACCTCCCATTCAGTCTCAAACCAATCTCCTTTCTCTTTCACCAATTTCTTCCACTTATCCACTTTATGAATTTGCTCCATTTGCCTCATCTCATTTATTTTGCCTGGTATTGCCACCTAGCTTTTCCTTCTCCTTCTTGAGTCTACCTCTGCAAGTCCAAAATCGCAAACCTACCTTATTTTTCCTTATTCCTTTTATACTCTTCTGCTTCCTTTACAACTTGGTGTTTGAATCAGGGTCTAGATATTTTTCTTCAAATTTTCCTCAATTTCTTCCAAATTTTACTTAATTCTGTTCCCCAAAATTCAGCTTCTGATTTGTTTACTCAGTCTAAAGCCCTCTCAGTTAAGAATGATAGCCTAAACCTGACCTCCTCCCATCTGATGTAAAGCAGGCTAGTTCATCCTATTAAAAATAAAGAATAAAATTAAATAAAAACTGCTCCTGGAGCCTTTTCCTGTCTCCCATTATGGGAAAACATCTGAGAACCACCCCCAACCCACACAGTTTGAAGAAGGAACCTAGGGAATTAATTTCATCATGTCCCACCTAGATGATATACTGGATCTCATAATCATCAGAAACACATTGTTCTATAAGATAAATTCAACTCTAACTCATGATTCCTCAACACTCCTGTGTCTTAGGACTGTCCATCCTTCTGATTGGAGAAGGTGGCATTTATAAAATGAATACCTCCTTCCTAACCTTCCATCATTTAAGAAGACACCAGTGGAATTCATCTGATCAATTCCCACAGAATTGATCTAAATTCAACCCCATAATTCAACCTCTTCAGATCATGTCCCACTCTGACTTGAGAATTTTATCATCCTCTATCTACTTCCCACTTTCAGCTTCTTTTTTATGTGCCATATTCCCCAATTAGATTGTGAACTCCTTGAGGGCAGGGACTGCCATGCTTTTCTTTGTATTCCCAGGGCTTAGCACAGTGATAACACATAGTAGTCACTTAAAAAATATATATTTATTGATTCTGACTAAAAATACATTGGCTCTATCATTTGCTTTGATTGGCTTGGAGGAGGACATAAATGATGTAGCTTACTGGTCACCTGGGTATAAAAGAAAAAGCATATGAGGGGCTGGAGCTCTGAGCTGAGGTTTCCAAATGTAAACCAAGAGCATGAACAAGACTCAAAAGTTATCTTCACGTGAATTAATGCTTTATTCTGGATGAACATCATTTCCCTACCGTGAAGATTCTTCCCCTGCTGGGCCGAAGTAAGTCTCCTTTTATTAAATGTTAGATGGATTATAATTGTATCATTTTATTCTAATTTTAGTTATAACTAGCAGAGACCTGACTGAGTCAGGCTCAGCCTATTATACCCTCCAAGTCACCTACAAAATTTTCATGTATACATATGTGTATACATGATAGAATATAACAGCATATTATATATAATTTCTTGCATACATAATATTTTACAATTACATACACGTAACTTGAGCTTCTCTGAATGTGTTTGTTTAATATGGAGACCACTGCAACTAATAATAATAATAATAACAACACAATTACAGCAATAACAGTAGCTGATATTTATATAGTGCTTATTGTGGACTAGATGCTGGGCTAAGTACTTTATAATACAATCCTCATGAGAACTCTAGGAGGTACTATTATCTTATCAGTTTTCAAGATGCGGAACCTGAGATTAAGTGACTTAGACAGGGTCACAGTGCATCTGAGGTAGATTCAAATGTAGGTTTTCCCAGCTCCAAGGCCCAGTACCATGTCCATTGCTCCACTTAACTGCCTCTATCTCATGGGTGGGAATAGCCTCCTTTAATTGGCTACCAGTGTCTTTGAAACTGTGGAGACTGAGCTGTTTACTCCCTTTCTGCTGCTTTCTTATCAGCTGCATTGAGGGTGAAGATTCCATTTTGCCTTCACCAAGGGTGTCATAAATTAACCAGTGAGAAGGGAAAAACTTTCTTTCCCTTGCTCCCTTTCTTTGACCTTTAATCTGAGAAATAGGTCTAGAGGTATTTGTTTCAATTTTGTTGTTTGATTCCCATGGAGCATAGGACTTTGAGCTATGGTGACCTTAGATCCGGGACTGCAGGTACCGTATTGCAGCCAGGCAACATAGCATGGTAGGATTTTTGATTTGAAAGTGGTACTACTCTCAGTGGGAACTAAGCTGTGAATCCCCTTTTCCCCAGAAACTGAGGAGATGAAACACTGGATGGAGATTATGCCTCTGATAATTTATTGGGAGGGTAAGTTTTTATATGTGTATTCACATCTTTGAGTGGCAGCTGGTGATGCAGTGGATAGAGCACTTGGCTTGGAATCAGTAAGACTCATCTTTGTGAGTTCAAATCAGGCCTCAGACATTTATTAACTATAGGACCCTGGACAGCTCTATTAACCTTGTTTGCCTCAGTCCCTCGTCTGTAAAATGAGCTGGAGAAGGAAATGGCAAACCACTCCAGCATCTTTGCCAAGAAAAACCCCAAACAGGGTCATGAAGAGTCAGACAAGACTGAAATAACTGAACAACCAATAACAAAATTGAGTAAATATTTTTTGTAAAGGTGAATCTGACTGTTAATGGGCAGATGAAACTGGAGTACAGGGGAACACTCCCTACAATTGAGGGGACAATATTAATGGGGGCCAAGGCCAATGGTAAAGACTATACACTCCCTACTCCCCTTCAGGGTGCTAGAGAACTCTGGGAAGTTGTGAAATGGAAAACCATGGCCTTAAGACAGTGGGGACCAGTCCATAGATTTGGGGCTTCCTTCTCATTGGTGGATATTAGTGTTATGCACCTGTGTGAGGGGCAGGTGGAGCAGGCAATAGTAGAAGAAAGAAGAGTCTCTTTAGTTTCTTGAATCTCTTCAAGTCTTTTTCAGCCCCTAAAGTAGCTTTGTGTGTTTCTACCTTCTACTTTCTAAAGCTAACATGGATAAAGCCAACCCCACTTCAGGTTGATGAAGGGAGAATAAGACTTGGAAGAAACTTATATGAAAAGAGCTAACAGTTTCTATCATCTTTCTATGCCAAGTCTGGAAGACCAGAGACTTTAAGCAATCTCCCTTTGAGTGAGACCTAGGGCTCTTTCTCTCAGTTGAGCTCTCCCAGGGAGATCTCCTTCACTTTGTATTGCTCTCTATATGTTCTTGTATATTTACATGCTCTAACTTCTGTTTAGTGATCAACTTGGATAAATGGATTTCTTTGCAATGTGCTATGTGTATTCATTGGGGAACTAGCATTTGGTGGGAAGGGAGTCAAGCCTTGAATATAAAGCTTGTGGTCCTCTTTTTTGCCATCAGTGAAAATGATCTGAAATTTAGCTTGAACCTAAAAGTCATCTTTTCTGTATTGTCAATATTTAGGGAAGCAGTTAGATATAATTCTGGCCCATTACCCTCTCTCTTTGAGAAGAGAAGACTGACCAATCTTCTGGCCCCAAGATTTCACCTTTGGGCAGGAACTAAAGTCTCACTTGGAGAATGGTGGAGGGAAAAGAGGCTATAGATACCTGTTTTACCTCTCTTCATCATAACAACATGTAGCATAAGGGTGTCATAATGACATCCCCATGCTACATGTGGGTGCAGTCTTACTACATATATTGTATTACTAATTTTATTGCATATTCTATAAGCTATTAAAACTTTTAAAACTGAACTAAAACTTTTGGGACACAATATAAGGAGAGAAAAAAAGATATTGGGTTCTAGATTTGAGAGAACAGAAAAATTGTGGAACAAAGGAAAGACTAAGCTATGACAGAGATCAACACAAGGGAGAGTCATTTGCAATACAGGCATCTTGCAAAGGAAGAACAAGGCTGAGCAAAGTCCCAAGAAATTTTTGTCTCTTTCCCCAGTTTCCCTTCCCAAAATCCATGCATCCACAGAGTCTACAGTATAATAATCTACTATTATTGCTTCCCCAATGATTCCAATAAAAGATATTTTTCCTCAACTACAAAGAGGTCAGGGGTTACCTTTATGTCTATCTATATCTAGTGCCTCTGGGGTGAAAGCTGCTGAGGCCTTTTCAGGCCTGCTTCCCAACTTTGGTGTCCACCTGTTCCACCTAGCTCTCACCTGTGGCTCCAAGAAGCTGCAGCATGTGTAGCGGCCACAGCAGACAGGCTAAACCAGGTTGAGAATAACCAAGGGGTCTCCAACCCATTGGTGTGTTAGGGGGTGTCTACCCCAAACATATGAAGACTTCCCCTGGTGGATTGAGCAGATACAAACAACTTGTTACAAAGGCCATGAAGGCGGCTGAAGCAGGCGCTGTGGAGATCTTAGAGCATGGTGAGACATCAAAGATGCCAAGTTCATCCACTGCATCTTAAGCCATCACCAGTCATCTTGATTCTATTCTGCCACTGGATTATGATGACTCTGGAGGAGATATATAAAAATTTAAGGCCAGGCAGAGTGTTCAACTTGTGCCCAGGTGCTAGGAAGTTTCTTAATTGGGAACTGGATTTACTGAATTCAGGAATTTTTATCAAAAATGAATTCCCTAAAGAGGAAGAAAAGAGCACCAAGTGGATCATGAAGGTCTTTATATTTGCCCTGTGTTTAAAAGGCCTTATTATTTTAACATGATATTACAATGTTAAAACTTAAATTCTACAAAGCAACATGATTATATAACAGCAACAAGCAAAACCTTTGATAGCAGGCAAAAGTCATTTTTGCAAAAAAAAATCTTTGAGGCATAAGTGTGAAAGTACATTTTAACAAGAAAATTGTATACAAATTGCATAAAAATTGCACTGAAAACAACATTTAACTCTATATACAATGTGGACATATTAAGTGATATCCCAAAAATACCAGACTAAAGAAAATATAATCTTCCTCCACTGTAATTTAATATACTTCTAGAAATTCTTCCAATGACAATAAGAAAAAAAGAAATAAAAATGTGCATAAACTCATACAGAGAGAACAACAATGACAGCATAAGAGTATCTAACAATATCAAACGTTATTCCTATATGCTCTGTTGATGACAATTTACACAGAAGACCATTGAGAACAGTAAAAAAAAATTGCTAGAGACAGTTAATAGCTTCAATATAGTCTCAGGGTACAAAACAAGTCCACAGATACCAACATAAGTTCTATATAACTATGTAAGAAAAACACAGAAGAAATAGCAGAAAGTAAATTCATGTTCAAAACCACTATAAATATTATAAAATATCTGGACAAATATATAATTCAGGATTGTGTGAGTATACATGCAATATAACATAGTACTCAAAGAAATAAACACATGATATGAGTTATATTAGATGTCTTCAAATGATTCTTCCAGCTCTAAATCAATGTGTGTGTTTATGAATGTATGTATGTATGTATGTATATGTACATGTGAATGTATTGTGTACATACATGTGTGTTTGTGTGTGTGTATGTGTTTGTATTACTACTGAAAAGATATTCTGAGCTAATTCCTGGATCACGTGAGTATAATAAAATAGAATTAGGTAAAGTAAGAAATAAGTTTATATAGAAGAATAAATACTCTATAACCTCAAGAAAAATAATTTTCAAATATAGAAAGGAAGGGACAATAACACTTCTGGATAGCAAATTATATTATTCGGTATTAATCATTTAAAAATATCTATCTGGCATCAGATAAACAATAATAAAATTAATTAATTCAACAAATGAGACAAAGAAGAATAAACATAATTTAATTGACTAATCCAATGGTCAATACACATTTAACAAATTACACAAGTAATATATCTATATTTGAGAAGGATTCCTGGGAAAAGTGTAATGGAGTTTGATATAAATTATATTGTCATCTTATTCTTGATATCCTATAAACTCTAAACATACATAATCCACATTATTTTTCCAGTTTTACCACAGCTTTTCAAAAATTAATTACTTTTGATTTACAAACTTGGCCAGATTTGTAGCTATGGGTGATATCTCAGAGTAGTTTTAATTGGATTTCTTTTAATATAAATAATTGTAGCATTTTTTTATATTGTTGTTGATAGTCTTCTTTTCTTCTTTGAAAGTTTCTTTCTGTTCCTTAAATTCTTATCATTTGGTTAGCTGGTCCAAGACATATTTTTTTTTATTGATTTTTATTGATCTTAGTACTCAGACTTTCATTAATAGTGTTGATTAAAACATTCTCCCCATTCTTCCCACAGCATAAAGTTCATTTTGTTCCCCTTACCCTTATTTAATTTTCAATAATTTGATATTTATATTTTAGAATTGTATGGAACCCATAGTTTTCAAAGATATTGTCTATTCTTTTTAATAGACATGATCTTTTTATATTTAGTTCCCTTATTCAGTGGAATTAGAGGTGTTGATCCCTATACCCAGGAACTTTTGTCCTTATGCTTATTGAACACTGAATTACTATGTTCCTTGATTTTTAGGCTTATATATCTTCTCTTTTCACCCTAAATTTCCCCCTATTTTCTATAAGTAGTTTTGGTGATTACTGTTTTATATATGGGGGGGAGTGGAGGGAGGGACAGAGGAAAGGAAAGGGAAGGGAGAAGGACAAATACAGCGAGAGTAAAATCCAGTAATGGTAGCCCTTTGGCATTTTTTAAATCTTTTTTCTTTTCATCTCTTTAGAAACATAAAAGCGCTCTGCTTTCTTACTTTCATAAACTTGTATGATAGATGTTCTGTTACTCTGGTTACTTTCAAATGAATCACTGATTTCCTTCTCACACTAAAAGTCCATTTTATTTATTGCACTGTGCACTTCAGATAGCCTAGACAGACATCATGGGAATTTGGGAATTGGGAAATTAAGTAGTATTTTTTCATCTTGATACAAGAAAATTTACTTAAAATTCTCCTTCCAATCTCTCCCACCACCACCACGCTGAGTAATTTTCAAAAATTAAAATAAAACCCTCATATTGCCCATATCTGAAAACATGTCTTTTCTTCATCTGAAGTTCATTACTTCTATGTCAGGAGGTGGGCTGAATGTTTCCTCTTCATTCTTCTCAGACTTGGGTTGTATTATTGCATTGAAAAGAGTTCTAAAATCTTTCAAATTTCTTTTCCTTTACATTATTCTTATCATTATATAAATTGAATTGCATACTTTCCTCTGACTCATTTCAGAGATGTCTTCCCAATTTCCTCTGAAAATCTACTTTTCATCATTTCTTATGGTATTTCAATATCCAATTACATTCATATACCATGAATTGATTAACCCTTCCACAGTGGGAGGACACCCCCTTAGTTTGCAATTTTTGGTTACTGTAATAAAAATCATTACAAAAGTTTTTGGTACATGTATGTCCTTTTCCTTTTTTCTGTGATTTCTTTTGGACATGGGAAAATGGTATGGCTGAGGCAAGAGGTATGTATATTTAATAACTTTTGTGGACATAATTCCAAAGTGGTTTCAAGAATGACTAGAATAATCTTAATATTAATCATCAAATGCATTTATCAAGTAATTTTCTTAGCTTTCAATACGGAGGAAAGTTAGAGGAAATGACCAAATATAACAGATAACTGATTACATAAAACTGGGGGAAAAGGCTTGCATGGATAAAATTCATGCAACAAGGAAAAGAATGGATGCTATCAATTGAAAATTTTAAAATTTTTAATGATATCTAAGAAACATCTTAGACAAAAGACAAAAAGAGAAATGATATAAATATATAAAACTAGGAGTCTCTGGGGCAGCTAGGTGGCACAATGAATACAGTGCCTGGCCTGGAGTCAGGAAGACCTGAGTTAAAATCTTGCCTAGAAACTTACTAGCTATGTAACCTTGGACAAGTCACTTAGCCTTGTTTGCTTCAGTTTCCTCATCTATAAAATGAGCTGGAGAAGGAAATGGCAAACCATACTAGTACTTCTGTCAAGAAACTCCCCCCCAAAAAAAAATAACAAGGGATCATGAAGAGTCAGAATGAAATATGACTAAACAACAATGAAAGTGTCTATGATAGCTCCTCAACAGGTGAATGACCAAGGTAGATGAACAAATAATTCTTAAAAGAGTAGTAACATTAGCAACCATATGAAATATTGTTAAAATCACTAATGATTAGAAAAATGCAAATAAGTACAACCCTTAGGTTTTACCTAATCTCCAGTAAATTGGCAAAAATGACAAAATACAGGGATAGCTTGTGTTGAGGAAGCTTTGGTAGGACAGGCATATTAACATACTCTTGAAATAGTCTGAACATTATTGAAAGCAATTCAGAATGATGGATTGGTGACTAAAATGACCATGCCCTTTGGCCCAGGGGACTCACTGATTGCAATATAGCCAAAGGAGTATAAAATGGATAAGAAAGGCCTTTATACACAAAAAATGTATATTTTTCATTGTTTTAAGAAATAGGAACAAAGAGCATAGTCAATAAGCAGATGATTAATAAAATTTGATAAAGGAATATGTTAGAAAATTATCATACAATAAGGAATGAAAATATGAAGAATGTACAGAAGCAGAGAGAAATAAATATTGATTCATTTTATGGTAAGTATATAGACAGAAAACAATATGCATAATGATTACAATGATGTACGTAAAAGGAATGGTAAAAAAAAAAAAAGAATGTTACCCAAATTTGATCCCAAAGAAGAGATAAGGTTACATCTCCCCCACTATTTGCAGAGATGTGGGTCTATGTGTTATATGATGGATAGTTTTGCATGACACTGAGATATGGCAGAATTACTACAAACTTGGGCCTTTTCAATCTGCCTCGTCAGAACATGATTATAACATAGTGACTCTAATCAATTGCATTTGTTTCTAAAGTGTGGAGCATCATGCCTTATTGACACTGATCTTCATATTTATTGACTGATGGTCCATCTGTCAATACCATAATTTTCATATTGATTTTCAGCCATACCTATAAGACCCTTTCTCATAACCTTTGTCATTTCAAACCTCTTGTTTCCTTCACAACTCAACTCCTGTTTAAACTTCTATATACAGCTTTTCATACTCCCCATCCTGCGCTTCTTCTGCAATGCCAGTGCTCCTCCCACCCCATGTCTCTTTGAACCCAGCTTTTATGTGGTTTATGTATATTATTTAAAAAATAAGTAAGTGTCCATTGATTGGGGAGATGACTAAACAAAATCTGGTACATAAATGCAATAAAATTATACTACATGATAAGAAATAATGAATATAAACAACATAGAGCATCATGAAAAAGAATCATAGATAAGTATAGTCAATTCTGCTATAATGCAATATAAGCATTTCTAGAAAGTACTGTGTGACACAAAACAATGCAATAAAAATTCTCAGAGTTAATCAAGAAAATGGAGTTAGGGATACAACACTCAAAATCTTTATCAGTCACACATAAGAAAAAAATAACATATTACAAATGGCAGCACTATTTTGTATATAGTAAATGTTTATGATATAAATAAATAGTACAATAAATAGTGGTGGTCTATGACATTGGGCTGATGCTCAAAATGCACCTCACTTTCCAAAGTGTTGGGCAAACCACAACTGGGGGTGGGGACACAGCAAATCACAGAAGAGTCTTTTTTCCCATTTTCCCACAGCTCCTCTGCACCAGAAGATCTACAATAAATACGGCATTTTATCTTGAAAAACAGCATAATTTTGCTTGTGTTAAGTGAGTGTTGGAATAGTTGTAGGTTGTGACTTACTGGGAAGTGGTACTGTTTTCTTTATTCTCAGTTTCTCATGAAATAATTCACTGAGAAATAAACATAAAATCCATATTATACTAAAAATATTCCCTAATATATCAATCAGGGAGGATAAAATTCACATTTTTGAAATCAGTATTTTAGTAAAACTGACTGTACAAAGAATCAAGGAAAACAATCGATACAATGGCTAAAATATGTAAATGGAAAATTGATAAAACTAAAAATTACTAGCATGTGTAATAACTATAATAATTCATAATAGTAATAATAACAACTAGCATTTACATAACACAATAGGATTTATAAAGTGCTTATAACTATTAACTTGCTTTGTCCTCAAAACCATACTAGGAAGGTGTAAGGGCTATTTTTATTCCCATTTTACAAATGAGGGAACTAAGCCTGAAAGTGGTTGAGACATGCCAAGAGTCACACAACTATTAAGTACTAGAGGCTGCAATTGAGTTTGTCTTCATGACTTCAATTCCAATGCTCTCGCCACTGAACAACCTAGTTGGAAAAAGTTTTGGGGGAAACTTTCCCTCTTTTTTTGACAAGTGTGAGACTATGCATGAATAATATTACATTTATTGTCAGATATACCTAATATGTTGGTTGTTTTTGCTCTACTGACCTTTTTTCCTCTTTCTCTCTAAATCTGTGTTGATTAAATGGTCAAAGGATGGATGGGATATTTTAAGAACTGAATTGACATAACAGCAAAAGAAATCAGGAGAAATGTTAAGGAAAGTATTATTAAGTGCATTTTCCAAATATGACCAGAAAAAAAGACATGGACTTACCATCTTTCACGAGTGAAGAATGAGAGAAAATAGTCTAGTCTAAGAACTTCATTGATGTTGATAAAATGTCAAAAGGGCTAGTGGACACACTGTATTACATTGGCTATATCTCCTCTGGAGGATTTCAAAAGGATTTAGGGAAGAATTGAACAGGATGAAAAGTCAAGTATGAATTGTGATTTATAATGGGGTAAAGAATATTAATGACATCTGTGCTGAATGCACATATTAGAATATGTGCAGTGTACTATATTAGAGTTTGAAAGCAATACAATATTTAGATAACTCCTACCCTCATGGCCTTGAAACTCCAAAAAAGAGCTTGCAATTTACTTGTCTACATGTACCTTAAAAGTGATGAAATATCAAGCTCATCTTTCTTGGGATTAAGAATTGAAAGGAGTTTTATAGATCCTACTGTAGATCTTTCATTTTATGCACAAGGAATCTGAGGATTAGAGAAGATCATTTTCTTGCCCAAAGTCACCTTCTCAGTTGCAGTCTCAGGAGTTGGGGTCATGTATCCTAATCTATGTTATTGTGATTCTTGTGTCAACACTATCTTTAAATGAACCAGAACAAGGGTTTAAGGCCAAAACCAAATAATATAGAACAAATCAAGTTTCCTCTGACTGATGGATCATTTCTTTTACTACCTCCAAAGAGATGTCTTTTTTAACTGCCTCTTCCATTTGGGCAAGGTTTTCTCTATCTACTACCCTGAATTCAGTCACATTAGGTCTGCTTTTCTTTTATCATAACCCATTCCCTAAAATGGTCTCTATGAACTCTGACCTGCCTTCCCCATTCTTGGCATGGAAACATCTTTCAGTGTCTCCTCTCATAAAATTAGTATGGCAACTAACTGATTACATGAACTAATCCATATTAATTGACCTGTCAAGTAGCTGATTTGTGAGGAGATTAGGTCAAAGCCATAGACTTCTAGGTCAAGATCTAATGATGGATGATTGTGGTTCCTGGTCCTAACCTAATCAAGATTGTGGAAGAGAGGCAGCTAGGTGGCACAGTGAATAGAGCTCTGGCCTTGGAGTCAGGAGGACGTGAGTTCAAATCCAGCTCAGACACTTAACACTTACTAGCTGTGTGACCTTGGGAAAGTCACTTAACCCCAATCACTTCACCAACAAAAAAAGAAAAAAGAAGACTGTGGAAGTTTGCAAGCCCTGATCAATTCAATTAAATTTATTCAATTAACATTTATTAAATACCTACTATGTCCCAGGCACTGTGCTAAGCCCTGGAGATGTAAATAAGAAAAAGAAATACAGTTCCTGGCCTTAAGGAGGTTACAGATCTAAACAAGGAAGTCAACACACAAAAGGAAATAGAAAAGTGGGGGTGGGGTGGGGGGAAGTGAACCAGGGAGAATGTAGCATAATGGCATGCTCTTCCATAAAGTCCAAATTAAGTAGAGCTGCTGATGGAAATGGAGAGTGTAACTAGATAGCTCTGAAAACTCAAATCACTCTACAAAGAAAGATTTTTGGAAGAAGTTAGGGATCTACTCTCCTGTCCTCTAAAAAGAAAAAAGGGTACCACTGAGTAATTGAGAAGCTGTTGATTACTATTATTAATGAGATTTCACATGATCAGATTTTCCTGGGTGAGGTATGCTGTTCCAGAATCCCGGCCAAGCAGAGCTTCTTATGGAGAGTTACTTGGATCCTAGGGATATTTTCAGCCAGGGTCTCTGGTACAGAAAAAAAAAAAAAGACATACAAGAGAATATGGAGCAGCATCATAGAAGAGGCATCCAGACTATAATGGAGACAGCACCTAGTCAAATCCAAAGATTGCGGAAATGGTAAATAATGGTCCTTACTCACACTAAGAATGAAAGGGTGGAGATCCTGGCTCTTGCACAATATGCCAATCCCAGAACTGAGTTTATAATCATGAATAAGCTAGGGAAAGTTACATTTAAATATCATGAAATAATATTAAAAGAAAACGTTATGGATTAAGAAAATCTCAAAATAAAATCCCAGAAGAAATAATTCATTTTTTAATTTTTTTTGTATTCTTATTCATTAACTTATTTATTTTTAGTTTTCAACATTCACTTCCACAAGATTTTGAGTTCCAAATTTTCTCCATATCTCATCCCTCCCTAACCCCAAGACAGCATGTATTCTGAATACTTCTTCCCCTAATCTGCCCTCTTCTATCTCCTATCCTTCCTTCTTTTATCCCCTTCATCTTCTATTTTCCTGTAGGACAGGATAGATTTCTGTACTCCATTGCCTGTATATCTTATTTCCCAGTTACAAGTGAAAACTATTTTTTAACATTTGTTTTTAAAACTTTGGGTTTCAAATTTTCTCACTTCCTCCCTCCTGACTCACCCTCATTGAGAAAGCAAGCAACTCAATACGTGTTGTACTTGGATAATCATGCAAAACAATTCCATAGTAGTCATAATGTGGAAAACTAACTCTATTTCCCTTCATCCTATCCCACCCCCATTTATTCTATTCTCTCTTTTGACCCTGTGTCTCCTCAGAAGTGTTTGCTTCTGATTAACCCCTCCCCCAATCTGCACTCCCTTCTATCACCCCCTCTGTTATCCCCTTCCCCACATTTGCCTGTTGGGTAAGACAGCTTTCCATACCTAAATGAATGTGTATGTTATTCCCTCCTTAAGCCAAATCTGATGAGAATAAGATTCACTCATTCCCTCTCACCTTCTGTTGTTTCCTCTCCATTGTAAAAGCCTTTTTTTTTTCTGTTTTATGTGAGATAATTTACCTCATTCTACCTCTCCCTTTTTCCTTCTCCCAGCATAATCAGCTCTCATTCATTTCATTCTCCAGACGTCACCCACTCATCTTCAACTCAGCCTGTGCCCTCTATCTATCAATCTATCTATACATATAATTTTTTCCCCTCCAACTACCCTAATGCTGACCAAGATCTCATAGATACAAATGCCATCTTTCCATGTAGGAATGTAAATAATTCAACCTTAAGAAGTCTCTTATGATTTCTCTTTCTTGTTTACCTCTTCATGCTTTTCTTGAGTCTTGTATCTGAAAGTCAAATTTTTATGTTCAGCTCTGGTTTTTTTTTTATCAAGAATGCTTGAAAGTCCTCTATTTCACTGAATGACCATTTTTCCAGTGAAGGATTATACTCAGTTTTGCTGGGTAGGTGATACTTGGTTGTAATCCTATCTCCTTTGCTCTCAGGAATATTCTTTCCAAGCCCTGCAGTCCCTTAAAGTAGAAGCTGCTAAATCTTGTGTTATCCTGATTGTGTTTCCACAATATTTGAATTGTTTCTTTCTGGTTGCTTGCAATATTTTCTCCTTGACTTGGGAACTCTGGAATATGGCTACAATATTCCTAGGAGTTTTCCTTTGGGGATATCTTTCAGGAGGTGATTGGTGGATTTTTTCCATTTCTATTTTGCCTTCTTATTCTAACATATCAGGGCAGTTTTCCTTGATAATTTCTTGAAAGATGATGTCTAGGCTCTTTTTTTGATCATGGTTTTCAGATAGCTCTCTCCTGGAGCTATTTTCCAGGTCAGTTGTTTTTCCAATGAGATATTTCACATTTTCATCTACTTTTTTTTTTCATTTTTTGGTTTTGTTTTGCAATGTCCTTTTTGAGCTCTTCCATGGACTGGAATTGATTTGTATTTTTCTTGGAGGCTTTGGATGTGGGAGCTTTGACCTTGCTGTCTTCTTCTGGTTGTATGTTTTGATCTTCTTTGTCACCAAAGAAAGATTCTATGGTCTGACTTTTTTGTTCAGTTTGCTCATGATCCCAGCCAATTTCTTGAGTTATAAACTCTTTTTTTAAATGAATTTATTTTGAATGATCAGCAATAACTTTCATAGGCTTTTGACTTTCAAATTTTTCTCCCCTTCTCTCCCACCTCCGTCCCTAAGATGGCATGCAATCTGATATCTACTGTACATATACTTTCCTACTAAACATATTTTCATATTAATGATGTTGTAAGTAAGAATTAGAACCAGTAGGAGGAACCACCAGAAAGAGGAAACAAAACACAAAAGAAGAAAAAAATAGCAAATAGTATGCTTTGATCTGCATTTAAACTCCATAGTTCTTCCTTCTTTTTAGATAGCATTTTCCATCATGAGGCCTTTGGAGATGTCTTACATCTTTGTATTGCTGAGAAGGGTTAAGTCTATCAATATTAGTCATCACACATGGCTGTTACTGTATACAACATTCTTCTGGTTCTGCTCGCTTCACTCAGCAGCAGACGATATGAGTCTTTCCAGATTTTTCTGATGTCAGTCTGTTCATCATTTCTTATAGCACAATACTTTTCTATTACATTCATATACCACAACTTATTCAGTCATTTCCCAATTGATGGGCATCCTCTCAATTTCCTAAACACTTTGTTAAGGTAGGGGTCTGCTTCCAGTATGGAGAATGTGCTGTCCCAAGCTTCAGGGGTTTTGTGTAGCTGTTGTCAGAGATTCTTCGAGGACCTGTAAGTTTTCAGTTCTTCCAAGGTGGAACAATCAAGGGCAAAGTGTTTACTTCTTTCCTGGACTGTGCTCTGGTCTATGACTGACCACAATCACTCTTTTCTGCATTGCAAATATGAGGAGGATTTTCTCTGCATAGACACTACAAGTTCCACCATGCCAGTACTCCTACTTGCCCCAGGACTACTACCCAGAACTGTGACCCAGATCTAAGCGCGAGAAAATCTTGCCTCAGCACCAACAAAGAGATCCCTGCAATCCCTCCCCAATCAGCCACTTGATTCCCCCTCAGTCTGTGGGCTGGAAGCTCAGGAAGCAGCTGCCACCCCGTAGATCTACTGGAACTCAGGCTGAAATCAGGCTTCTCTCTTACCATGATCACTGACTTTTCCTACTGACCTTCTAAGTTGTCTTTGGCGTTTGTAGGTTTAGAAGTCTGAAAACCACCAAAGCTGCCTGTGATTCAGCCCCCTGAGGCCAGTTCCACATTAGCCTGAGTGTCCACAATGAACTGTGTGTCTCTCCTAGTCCAGCATGATAGACCTTTCTAATCAACCATCCAGGTTGTCTGGGGCTGGAAACTTGTTTCATTCTGTCTTTTTGTGGGTTCTGCTGCCCTAGAACTTATTTAGAGCCATTTTACAGGTATTTGGAGGGATTTGGGGCAGAGCTCAAGCAAGGCATTGTTTTTACTTTGCCATCTTGGCTCCACCCAGAAGAAATAATGAAATATCAATGACAAATAGAATGCTGGAGTATGGAGGAAAGAATAAATTGACCACAAACAACCTCATGATAGAAGAAACAAAGGTAAGACAAAAAAATATACGAAACTTGAGCACTTGGAAGTAGTTTAAATACCATATAACCGGTAGAAAAATTTTACTCAAGTATTAGGCACTCAGAAAAATAAAATAGAATAGAACAACCACCACCACCACAACTACAACACCAAAACAAAAACCTCAAAGGTTGAATTATTCACCAAGTATGTTAGAAAAAAGTTAAAACAAATAAGGAAAAACTAGGAGAACATATATATTTAATAATAACAAGCTGGAAGATAACATGAGAAGACATTAGTTAAGAACCACTGGACTTGGATGTAGAGCCAAGGTGGTAGAATAACAAGAATTATAGCCAAAGTGTTTTAAATATGAATCTTCCACAAATATTGATAAATTGCATCAGACCAAATCTTGATAGAGAAATTCAAGGGGAAAAAAATCATGGAGTAATTTTTCCAACATGGCTTGTCTAATGGAGGAAGACAAAAATGTCACAGGGAATGAGGGTCCAGCCAGGATTGCACAATGTAGAGCATTCTAGATCTCAGGGACTGAAATAAGTCAGGGCTGTACATCTGGTAAGATGAAGTCCCAGAACCATATTGGGCTACCATGATCATGTTAAATGTGTTAAGAAATGTATACTGAAAAATTGTATCACTCACTACCCAATTTTGGGCCAGACATTCAGGATGATGTGAGGAGAGGTCTACCACTAGTGATGGTAGGGGTGGGTACTGAAGCGTAGGTAGTATTCTCAGTCTGTAAACTGAGTAGTTCAGAAGAAAGCAGCAGCTTAAAAGAAAGCAGCCTAATCTGTCTCTCAGATTTTCAAGGAACACAACAATCAACACTTAAAAGAAAAGAATCAAAAATAGAAAAGAAAAATAATTACATAACGAATTAAAAAGAAATAAAATAAATTGTTGGGGACAATTCATTCAATTGTGTGCCAATAAAGCTGGCCATTTGCATAAATATTTGCAAAAAATATAAAATGTCCATATTTTTAGAATAAGAAACATAAGATTACATAACTCAATCTTAGAAAAAGAAATTCAACAAGCCATGAAGGAACTTCCATAGGGAATAAGGGAGAATAGGACAAGATAGCTTTAAAAATGAATTTTATGAATCATTTAAAGAAAAATTAATTGAAATACTACATTAACTGTTACACAGCAGGAAAAAAGTCTTATCAAATTTTTTTATATGATTCAAATATGGTCTTGCTACTAAAACTGGAAAATTTATAAAAAAATAAAATTAAAGAAAATAATTTAAAAAGAAAACAAATGTCTTTGAAAATTTAAATAAAGAAGGAAAAAAAGGATGTTTAAACCTGCATTCAGTGATTATCAATTCTTCAGAGGTGGATAGCATTTTTCATCATAGGTTCTTTGGCATTATTTTGGATCGTTATCTTGATCAGAGTAAGTAAATCTTTCACAGTTGATCATCCTTACAATATTGCTGTTTCTGTGTACAGTGTTCATTTGGTTGCAAATTATTATCCTTAGGTAATATTGATGCAAACACTTTAAACAAAATATTGTCAAGTAGATTATAGCAACATATCCTAAATAATATATGTCACAACCAGGTTGAATTTGTACAGGAACACAGAGTTCAGTATTAGGGCAACTATGAATATAATGATTCTATTGATAGCAAAACCAGAAAAATACTATGATCATATCACTAGATGTGGAAGCTTTTAACAACTTATAACATCCCTTCTTGTTTAAAAAAAAATACTACAAATCAATGCAATAAGTGGTTCTCTCTTTAAAATAATATGTAATATCTATCTAAAACAGGAAACTGCATTATCTATAACAACCAACTAGAGGTATTTCCAAATTATCACCATAACTGTTCAATATACTTTTAGAAATGTTAGGTATAGGAATAAGAAAGGAAAAACAAATTTTCATAATAAGCATAGACAAAGAAGAAATATAATTATCTCAATGAAGATGACATGATGGTTTATTTAAAGAAACAGTCTACTTTAAAACATGAAAGTAAATTTACTATTTTCTTTCATTTACAGGATATGAAATAAATCAACATATATCATCATTTCCAAATATCCCCAAATAAATTCATCAAGAAGAAATAGAAAATTTCCACTTAAAATTACTACAAAATATAAATATTTGGGAATCTACTTACTAAGGCTTACATCAGAGATATATAAATATTATTATAAAACATTATTTACTCTAATAAAGGCAGATCTGGATAACTGGAAACATATCAACTTTTCATGGATAGGTCAAGTTAATATAATAAAAATTACAAGGCTATCTAAATCAATTCTCTTATTGAAACCCATGACAAACTAGAAAAGGATTACTTCATAGAGAAAGAAAAAAAATTAAATTCACCTTGAAAAACAAAAGATCAAGATTACCAGGGGAACAAATGAAAAAATGCTCTAAATCATTATACATTAGAGAAATGCAAATCAAAACAACTCTGAGGTACCACATCACACCTATCACATTGGCCAACATGACAAAACAGGAAAATGATAAATGTTGGAGAAGATGTGGGAAAAGTGGAACACTAATGCATTGTTGGTACAGTTGTTAAATGATCCAACCATTTTGGAGAACAATTTAGACCTATGCCCAAAGGGTTATAAAAATGTTCATACCATTTGACCAAGCAATAGCACTTCTAGGCCTATGTCCCAAAGAGATCATAGAATGGGAAAAGGACCCACATGTACAAAAATATTCATAGCAGCTCTTTTTGTGGTGGCAAAAAATTGGAAATTGAGAGGATGCTCATCAATTGAGGAATGGCTGAGCAAGTTGTGGTATATGAATGTAATGGAATACTGTTGTTATAAGAAATAATGAACAGGCTGACTTCAGAAAAACCTGGAAAGACTTGTATGGTTTGAGGCTGACTGAAGTGAGCAGAACCAAGAGAACGTTGTACACAGTAACAGCTATGTTGTGCAATGACTAATGTTGATAAAATTAACCCTTCTAGTAATACAAGGATCTAAGACATCTCCAAAGGCCTCGTGATGGAAAATGCTGTCCACATCCAAAGAAACAACTATGGAAGTTGAATTGCTATCTTTTTTTTCTCTTCCATTGAGTTTTGTTCCCTCTTTCTGATGTTCCTCCTATTGGTTTTAGTTTTTACTTACAACATCACTAATGTGAAAATATTTAGTAGGAATGCAAAGGTATAGCCTATATCAGATTGTGTGCCATCTTAAGGAGGGTGGTGGGGAAGAAAGGAGAGAAAAATTTTAAACTCGAAAGCACATGGAAGTTATTGTTGATAAATCAAAATAAGTTAATAAAATAAATATATTAAAAAAGAAAAATAAAGATCAAGACTACCAGGGGAACAAATGAAAAATGGGTTGGGGGTTCCTTAGCAATACCAGATCTAACTATATTACAAACCAGCAATTATGAAAACATTTTGATACTGAGTAGAAAAAGGTTGATCATGGGAATTGTTTAGCTGCATGACATACAGAAGCAAATGAACACAGTAGCCTAGTGCTTGATAACTCCCAACATCATAGTTACTAGGGCAAGAATTTGGTATTGCACAATAAAACGTTTGGGAAAATAAGAAAGAAGCTTGGCAGAAACTAGGTATAAAAATTCTCACAAAATATTCCAAGATACCCTCTAAATGGGATAAATTTTATGTATACGTACACATAGATATAACAGGTGACATCAAAAACAAATGAGAGGTGGGTGGAGCCAAGATTGCTGAGTGAAAGCAGTGACTTGCTTGAGCTCTCCCCCAAACCCTCCAAATACCTATAAAAAAAAAAGGTTCTAACACATTCTAAAGCAGCAGAACCCACAAAAAGACAGAATGAATGAAATTTCCAGCCCAAAACATTCTGGATGATTGATCTGAAAGGTATATCACGACGGGCTGGGAGAGGAACGCAGTGTGCTGCTGGTGCTTAGGCCGCAGCAAACCTGGAGCAGGCCTCAGAGGACTGAATTGTGAGCAACTATGTTTCCAGATTCCTCAATCCACAAATTCCAAAGACAACTTAGAAGGTCAGTGGGAAAAGTCTGTTTCTGCGGTGCTGAGAGAGGAAGGTGGGGTCTCAGATCCATTCCCCAAAAGCGTGGCCTTGGGGTAGGCAGCTGCTTCCCAAACTTCCAGCCCACAGACTGAGGGGGAATACAGCAGCTGATCATGGGGGATTGCAGGGATCTCTCTGCTGGTGCTGAGGTCACTAAGAGACCATAGCATAGGCTAGGAAAGGAGTAGATACCTCGCCCCTTATCATACCACCTTGTAAGAACTGAAAATTTATGGTTCCCAGAAGTACCTCTGAAAATAGCTGTATAAACCCCCAAAGCTTTGGACAGTATATTCTCAGAACTGAAAGCAGACTCTTACCTTAACAAAGAGTTTAAAACTCAAGTAATTGTCTGGGATCATGAGCAAGCAATGCAAAAAGAGTCAGACTATATTATCTTACTTTGTGACAAAGAAGATCAAAACATACAACCAGAAGAAGACAACAAAGTCAAAGCTCCCACATCCAAAGCCTCCAAGAAAAATATGAATCAATTCCAGTCCATGGAAGAGCTCAAAAAGGATTTTGAGAAGCAAGCAAGAGAAGTAGAGGAAAAACTGGGACCGCAGGACATGGAATATAATATTCTGGAGGGCAAAGGAGATAGGATTACAACCAAGAATCACCTACCCAGCAAAACTGAGTATAATCCTTCAGGGGAAAAAATGATCATTCAATGAAGCAGAAGACTTTCAAGCATTCTTGATGAAAAGACCAGAGATGAATAGAAAATTTGACTTTCAGACATAAGGCTCAAGTGAAACATGAAGAGGTAAACAGGAAAGAGGAATCATAAGAGACTTATTAAGGTTGAACTGTTTACATTCCTGCATGGAAAGATGATATTTATAACTCATGAGACCTTTGTCAGTATTAGGGTAGTTGGAGGGGAAAATTATATGTATGTAGATAGATAGATAGATAGATAGATAGATAGATAGATAGATAGATAGATAGATAGATAGAGGGCACAGGGTGAGTTGAAGATTAAGGGGTCATATCTGGAGAATAAAATTAAGGGGTGAGAGAGGATTATACTAGGAGCAGAGGGAAGGGAAAGGTAGAATGGGGTAAATTATCTCACAAAAAAAAACAGAAAAGACTCTTACAGTGAAGGGGAAAAGGGGGAAGGTGAGAGGGAATGAGTGAATCTTATTCTCATAGGATTTGGCTTAAGGAGGGAATAACATACACATTCAATTGGGTATGGAAATCTGTCTTACCCTACAGGAAAATAGGGGGAGAAGGGGACAAGAGAGCAGGGGGATGATAGAGAGGAGGGCAGATTGGGAAAGGGGTAATCAGAAGCAAATACTTCTGAGGAGGGACAGGGTCAAAAGAAAGAATAGAATAAATGGGGGGGAGATAGGATTAAGGGAAATAGAGTTAGTTTTTCACAATATGTCTACCATGGAAGTGTTTTGCATAACTACACATGTATAACCTATATTGAGTTGCTTGCCTTTTCAATGAGGGTGGGTGGGGAGAGAGAAAGGGAGAAAATTTGGAACCCAAAGTTTTAAATATGTTTAAAATAAATGTTTTTACATGCAACTGGGAAATAAGAAATACAGGAAATGGGGTACAGAAGTCTATCCTGCCCTACAGGAAAATAGAATGGGAAGGGGATAAGAGAAGGGGGGAGATAGAAGAGAGGGCAGACTAGGGGAAGGGGTATTCAGAATGCATGCCGTCTTGGGGTGGGGGGAGGGGTGAGATGGGGGAAAATTTGTAACTCAAAATCTTGTGGAAATAAATGTTGAAAACTAAAAATAAGTAAACTCATATCAGAAAAAAAAGGTAAGTCAAAAAAAAGAGGAAAATTGCCACAGTTTAAAATCAGAAAATGGAGGGGCAATTAGGTGGTGCCGTGGCTGGAGCACTGGCACTGGCATCAGGAGAACATGAATTCAAATCCATACACTCACTAGTTGTATGACCCTGGGCATATCACTTAACCCCGATTGCCTCAAAAAAAAAAAAAGAATGAGAGGAGAAAAAAAGAAATGATCTATCAGATCTATGTATAGGAAAAGAGTCCATGACCAAATGGGAGATAGAGAGGGCCACAGAAAGTAAAATGGATGATTGTGATTACATTTTTTAATAAAAGTCTTGCACAATAAAACAATGCAAAAGAATTTGAGCAGAAGCATATAAATGGAGGGAAATCATAGCAAGTTTCTCTGACAAAGTTCTTATTTCAAAAATATGGACCTGATTCAAATATATAAGAATCCATTCCCAGTCTAATACACAGTTAAAGGATATGAATAGAGAGTTTTGAGAGGAAGAAATCCAAGTTTTCAATTGTGATATGAAAAAAAAATGCTGTAAGCATATGGAAGTGATTGTCGATAAGTCAAAATAAATTAAGAAATTAATTTTTTTTAAAAATGCTGTAAATCAAAAATAAATTGTAGAAATACAAATTAACCCAACTCAGAGACCCCTTAGACCTATTAGATTGACAAAGATGACTAAAAAGGAAAGCAATACATGCTACAGAGGTTATGGGAAATATACTATTGATATAACTGTGAATTGGTTGGCCATTCTGGAAATGACTTTGGAATAATGCCTCAAAACTACTTTATATTGTTCAACTGTTGTTTATAAACTTTTACACTAAAATATAACTATTAGAGGTCTGTACCCCAAAGAAATGAAACAAGGAAAAAAGCAAATGACTGAAGAAGTTATGGTATGTGAATGTGGCAGAATATGGTTTTCTTAGAAATAAAGAAGTTATAATTTCAGTAACACATGAGAAAAATTATTCCAGTTGATGCAATATAATCAGACCCAAGGGAAAAAATATTCCATAATAGAAATATCATAAAAGACTAGCAACTTAAAAAGATTCTACTTCTTTTCAACATAATGACCAATCACAATTCCAGAAGACTCAACATAAACTATGATATCCTTCACTTAATAGGTAAAAGACTCGGGGAGGAGAGTGAGACCTTTTTTTTTTTTTGGACATGGCCAACAGAGAACATTAACTTTTGTTAATTCTACATATTTGTAGGAAGGGTTTATTTTTTTTTTCTAGCTTTCTTTTTTTTTTAAATTGGCCTGTTTTAATTACTTAATTTAATTTTAATTTTAAAAAATTCTAAAATTGGGGCATCTAGGTGGTGCAATGGATAGAGCACTGGCCCTGAAGTCAGGAGAACCTGAGTTCAAATCTGGCCTCAGACCAAACACTTGACACTTACTAGCTGTATGACCCTGGGCAAGTCACTTAACCCCAATTCCCTTAAAAAAAAGAAATCTAAAATTTACAAATCTCATTTCCTTTACTTTTTTTCACTTGTCTACAATTTAGTTTGTAAGTAAGGTGAATTTTAGTGTGTGTAAGAAGAATGTAGTTATTCTTTTATATAATAGTTCTAGGATTTTACACAATATTTCCACAAATTATGGTTGAAAACAACTCCACTATGCTTACACGGTAAGATAGAGGGATGACATAATGTAGGCCTGTGCTGTGCTAGGTCATGATATTGCTAAAGTTAACCTGTGACTTATTGTTGGCAAGATGCCTTTGTCTCTTGCCCTATAAAGCAAGTGGGCACTAGGCATTGAGTGGGGGATTTGGGATTTGGGTAATGCTTACAGGAATGCATGAACCAGCCTTAGGGATATTGAAGGAGCTATACTCTTGCCTGCCTCTGTGAGAAGTGTGATTAGAGAATGCTGCAGGACTTGGTGCTTCCATTATCAGCAACCCTCTTTTCAGAAGACTACAGTACAATAAATTAAGCTTATTTAACCCCTTTGAAGTTGTCTTCCTGTCTGGCAGGATCAAGTGAACCTGTGCTAGAATACCTGTTAGTGTTAGGAGCCCTTCTGTGTTCTCCTGCCCAACAAATGGTGTTATCTGTGTTTTTACCTGTGAAACACAGTTATATCCAAGCAAAGTTTCTATAATGAGAAAAGTAATGGACTTCCTTTTCAGCAGCACAAAATTACAAACACAAGAAGTGCAAGTTAAACAAAGACCCTTATAATTCGCAGGTCATCCATACAAACAAATTAAAATGTTTGTTCATTTCACAGTTAGAAAATTAACATCTCCTTCATGGGAGGAGGCAGGAGTTTGCAATGCAGGCCTCACAGTTTTGTGAAGAAATCCATTACTTTGGAGGCAGAATATAATCGAAAAACTTTCTTAAATCTGAATAGGGAAATGGTTTAAAAAGTTGTGGTATATGTTCATGATGAAATACCACTGTGCTATAGAAAATGAAAAGCTCAACGATCTTAGAAAAACATTGATAACTTTTCAATGAATAAAGAAGAGAGAAATTAATAGAACCAAGAAAAAGTTGTACATAGTAACAGAAATATTGTTTTAAGAACAACTTTGAGTGACTAAGTCATTTTGATTATTATAAATAGTTAAATTAACTGCAAAGGACATATGAAGGAAGATGCTATCTGCATCCAGAGAGAGAACTGATAAATAGAATTATGTATAGAATGATTTTACATATATATACACATATATGTGTGCATGTATGTATATCATAAACACATATGTATACATATATACATACACATGTATTTAAACACACATATTTGTGTCTAATAGTAGTCCTCTCTAGGGAGTGGGGGAGGAAAAAAAGGAAAAAAAATTATGTGATAACTTTTTTATGTATTTTAAAAGAATAACAAGTTGTGCATAATAGATTGCAATTTATGTACAATCATCTTTTTTTTTCTATTCTACTCTGTTATGGAAATGCTTGTTTTATTTCTTAAGTTTAGATTAAAATAAATAAAATTAAAAACAATGAAAACAATACTGAGGTGATCTAGAAGAAATTTCACATGAAATTATTTTAATCCTTTCTACACACAAAGAGAATGGCATAAAGTTGGAAGATTTTATTTTATTCATTGTAATATTCATAGAGAAAACATTTTGATGGCTATGTAAAAGAAAGATTTTTTTTAAAAAGAAAACGAAAAAACTGAATAGAAATTTGTTTTGTTTGTTGGCAGAAGTTATTTTTGCAAGAGGAAGATAAGAGAGTAAAGAAAGTTTCTAGGGTGTTTGATTTCCAAAGTTTGTCCTTGGGTAATAGGAAATCACATGTAATGGCTCTCCCCAAGTGAATGATAGTCACATCAAATGCTTGCTTCCACCATCTGTCAAAGTTGTCCACTTGCAAGCGCATAAAATGTGTACAATCAGAATTACAATTCCCCCAAAGGTTCCCAGAAGCTCCAAATTCACCCTGGCCCTCTTTTTTCCTGTATAGTTAAGAAGGGAAGGACATTGTTACACTTACTGACCAGATTTTATAATATCAGTTTAGCAGGGCTCCTCCACTTTCCCTGTACTCAGGAACTCAGCTGCAGCTCTCTGTTGGCCCATATCTCAGCACACTATTTGCTATAATAGTTATTTACAAAGTAAAACAAAATATTTACTCCAAATTTATTTATTACATTTCTAAAGCATCTTTCCTCCTCAGAGCACAACCACTGTAGCAGGAAGTTAGAGACTGCTGTGCTTTGCTGATCCCCCATCTTCTGGGGATTGTGAAAAGAATAGTAGATGGGTCCTAGAGCTCCCCAGAAGGGATGTGGGGCTCTCATTGGGTGGTACACATATGGTCAAAACTTATTGGGCATGGAGATGAAATCGTGGGAGGAGGAAGCAAGGCAATATTAAAATCTGGGTTAATATTGGGTACCACTTGGAAAGAGATTAAAATAATTGGCAATGGTTTCTTCTTCAGCTACTGAAGGAGGAAGAAGAGCTCCCAACGTCCTGGGAGAAACTTCATCTTAATTCTGGAGTCTGTGGTTCCTTCATTTTCCATTTATTTTTCTTTTGCTGACTGGAATCTTCCTCATTTCACATTAAGCCTGCACCCATCTACAATCAGTTCTTGAAGGGCTTCTTGGTATTCAGCTCTGCAGTTTTCCTAGTAGCAAACTGAATGAAAGCACACTGTTGCCTCTGTACAATTGTTGTCATTCAGATCTCACCAGACTGGTAGAAGAGATTTCTAAGATCAGTCTCCTTGATTGTATCTTCAAAGCCAACCAACATATAATGTAGTAATGGTCTTATCATCTAGTGGGTCCAGATGTGGCATCGTTGAAAGCTATTTTAGAAAAGCTTATCTGCAAAAAGATTATTAATGCCATAATACGATAATGATGTTCTGATCAGCAAAAGGATTATCAGGGTCTGTAGGCTTCTCATGTCTGTATGGACACTCTTCTTCTCTTTTATATTTCCTTTTGCCCAGAAGGAATGAATTTGAGGACAATTCTGTCTGAACTAAGAGATAGATTGATCCAATTTAAGCAGCATATTACTGTTGATGGTAGCCTTCCCAAGAACACCAATCAGCTGAGTTTTCATCAGTGTTAGAAATCTCTTGTTCAATATTTTGGGTGTACTGTTTCATTTACATCATTTACATTCATTTACATCATTGTCATCCTTAAAGGACAGTCTTGAATCAGGAACCTGAATAGGTAAGCCATATTCTAGGTCCAAAAGGCAGGTCTAACATTTTAGCTTGTTTCAAGTTTGGCACATTTCAGTCTTCTTAAAACACATGTGAACACTGGGGCATCAGTTTAACACTGTGAATAGGCTGGAACAAATTTTGCATTCTTTTCCATCCTTTTCTTTGATCATCTGAATATAGAGATTTTCTCCAAGGCACATCTGATACAGAGGAGGGAAATCTGAGTCCTCCCACTTCTGACTGTTGTAGGAATTGAGAAATCACCATCTTGGAAATAGTGGGGTGCGTGGCATTGTCAGAGGAAGTAGGAGGCAGAACTGGCCCTTGGGGCCTATTTTTCTTGCTTTCTCAAATGAAGGTGGGGGAAATGGGAGAGAGAGAATGTGGAACTGAAAAAGTAAAATAAAATTTAATTAAATAAAAACTAAACTCCTTGAAATCCAGCAACAATGAACCAAAGGACATATTTTAAGAAATCATAAAAAGAAGGCAAAAAAATCACAACACTATACCATTCAACTAGTGATGGAAAGTACTATCACCTTGACATATGATAGCTAATTCAAGAGCCTCCAGGTCAAGGAAAATATGCCATGATCACTCAGAAAGAAAGATATTTATTATCAAGGGACCATAGCCAAATTAAAGAGAGCATACAATGGAAAGTTCCTCCCAATTCTCCATTTACAGAGAGTGCCTAGATCAGTCATCTATTTCCCAACAAGTTATACTCCTCTGGACTTCATCATGCCCCCATGCTGGGTACAACCTTTGCTCCATAAATGTTCAGCTTCTTTTTATGTTGTTTCCCTCATTAAATTGTGATAACCTTGAGGAGAAAGACTGTCTTTTATCTCTCTTTGTATCCTCAGTTCTTAGTGTAATTCCTAGCATATAGTATTCATTTAATAAATGCTTACTGGCTGTGTGAATAACACAAGATTGCAGTAATTAATGTAAAGGAACAGAAAATTTGGAAGATACTAAGGGACAAAAGAATGATATTTATTAACATTTATTTTCCTCTGTAAGGTTGCACAGCGATTTATATGTTATCTTATTTGATCCTCACAACAACCCTGTGAATAGTTGCAATGATTATTCAGATTTTACAGATGAGGTAATTGTGACTCAGAGGTTAAGTGACTAGCTGAAGGTCACATGGCTAATGTTGGAAGGAAGTGTTTGAATTCAGGTATTCTGGACCAAGTACAACCCTTTATCCATTGCACCATCTTGTTGCTTACAATTAAAGATAACTTAGAAAACTTAATATCATCCTATTGGCAAAACATTCTACTAAGGTATTTTGAATACTGTGATCTTGTTCTAATTGTCTAACTATGGGAATTTCAAGCCATAACAAGTTAATGTTCAGATGTTTTTAGAAGTAACATTTCTATAATGATTCAAGGGCTATGCACCACTTTCCTCACAACCACCGCGTAAGATGGGTAGTACAGATATTATGCACGTTTTAAAAATGGAGAAACATAACATGACTTGTCCATGATCACACAGACAGTAAATGTTCTACCTAAGAAGTGAACCTCATTTAAATATTAATTCCAGATATATAGCTATTTTTTTTCCCCTAAGCTTATCATACAACCTGAATATCTGGTATCATCATGGAGGCAATACTATTTCTATCATATGTCAATGTTAAGGATTTTATAGGTCTGAATTAAATGACTCAGTTGTTGGATAATACTGAAAAAATAGTCAATGATGTCAGATATTCACTGGGAATATTTTTTATATTTTGATATATGGTCAATTGCACAGTAATATGAATGGAGTTATCTAGGTGCTCCAAGAATGAAGTAGTGGTTTGTCATCTGGGAATGACAAAGTAGAGACACACAGATATCAGAAAACAGTTGATTCAGTAATTTTCAGAAAAAAAAGCAAATATAATTAAGGTTTTCTTATTCACTGTTCAAGTCTGATGAGAAAGATATTTTTTGACTTAATAACATTAGAAAGTAGGTTTTCCCAGGATACTTGTCTGAGACATAGTAAAAATGCTTCTGATATCTATAAGTATACATAGTTATGAACCACTTTTTGTAATTCATATAGGTACATACAGTCATATCAGAGGATGCTAAAAATATTACATTACGATTAAAAATTACAAATTATTATTTCAATTTCTTGAGCAAAAAATTGATGGTCATAGGGCCATGGATTATGTTGTCTTCACTATTGTTCATTGAAAGCAAGGGATACATGCAAGAAAGGTGATTTAGAAAGTTAACTACTGGCTAAGAATGTAATATTTAAGAATGGTTATCAGACTTTTGGCCCACAGTACAAATAAGTGCTGACAGATGCCTGCCCAGAGTTGGAGTAAACCAGACAAAGGCTGACATAGATAGGTAGATAGATAGATAGATAGATAGATAGATAGATAGATAGATAGATAGATAGATAGATAGATTATTTGCTATCTTACAAATGTAACCTAGAGGGGATGTGTCTGTGTGTGTGTGTGCGTGTATGTAAGGAAGAAAAATGACTATGTTAGGTATATCCATTATTTTAAGTACTATAGAATTTACCTACAATGAAAAAAAGAAAAATAACATTTGAGAAATCTAGAAGTTCACTAGAAACCTGGAAACAAAAGTCCAGGAAGGAGTTATTAAGTATAACCTAGATAGAGGAGACAAGGAATGAAGGGAAAATTAGCAGTTATTGAGCACCTACTATGTGCTAACCATTATGCTAAGTACTTCAAAATATTTTCTCATTTGATACTCTAATGTCTATATAAAATGCCCCCAAATAAGGCAATAAGTAAGAAAACCTAGAGGCCCTAAGAAAAGGAGGGAATTTGACTTTATTGGTAATACTGTATCTTGGTGGAATAAAAACAATGACTTAAATATGTTCTTGGTTGGGTATAGCTTATTTAAATAGAACAGGTGACATTATTGATACTAGGGGCTGTTTTTTGTTGTTTATTTGTTTTGCCTTTCCGAGTATTCCCAAAGCTTAGTATAGTACCTGTAACATGGCAGGTTTTTAATAAATGCTTTTTGAATTAACTTCACTATTATGGTACCATTGCTCTATGGTACTTAGCTATAATCGTGTGCAGAATTCCAGGAATAAGAAGGAGAAAGCATGGTGCAGAGTATTTGGGTAAATGTCAATGGTTGGAGGAAAAAGATATTTTATCCTTAAAATATACTACAAGTGCCTAGACAGAAAAGAGAAGAAGACTTCAGGAAATAGATTGCAAACCTGCTACAGAGGCCTGGCATGGTAGTGATGGGAGACTTTAAAATCCAAATGTAAAGAAACACAATTTTCAAACAAAATGGAAATAGTTTGGGCACCCCAAAGTGGCAGAAAATGATTTTTTGGCATAAAAAACCAGTATCATCACTTTGTAAACTACATAAGGATTCCACTTTAGTAGGTGAATACTTTGGTTGCTAAAAGGTTAAAAAATAATACTTTTGTGTACTAAATTCTGATAAAAGGAAATTTTGGGGGAAAAAAAATCACTCCAGAGACAGACAATAGTAACAGGATTGATTTGAGGTCTGGAAAATTGCTCAGGCTGCAGGACATTGTGGTCCCTCAACTCATTTACATGTATCTGCTTTTAAGGCTTAAGTCATTAACACTTACATAAGAATAGATCAAATACCTGTCTGGAGACTATGGGGCGATTAAATATGACAGCTGGTTTTGTAACTAACAAAGAAAGGGGAGTTCTTGAATTTTTACTTTTAGCCACGGAAGTAGTAGCGCACCTAGCAAATGTTGAGGAACATGGTGAGCAATGAGAAGAGCTCAACACCTGATAGAAAAGTTAGCACTAATGGAGCCGCATAAAGAAACAAGCCGGGAGGAATCAGCTGAGAAGGCTTCAGCTACTACTTTCCAACTGTCTGGATAAAGGCGGATTTTCATTACAAAAAACTGAAGTCTGCTGACATTTTAGTCACCTCCCTTTAGGTCTATCTACATTTTGACAGAGGTGAGGCCTCTCAGAGGTGACTGCTGATCTCTGCTATCCTTTCTAGTTGAAATAGGAAATAAAACACAAGGAATACGGAGGCAGATTTTCTATTAGATAGAATGTCTACAGGTAATTGGATGATACAGAAGTCTGTGAATGAAGAGCTGACTGAGTTCACCTGAATTGACCAGAATGAGCCAGTTTGATGAGCTATGAAGTTTACTGGTTAAATGGAAATGCTAGCCAATAACACAGCTTAACACTTTCTCAACACCCCTTTATAAGGGTGATTGTGAGTTAACAGAGCTTGTCACTGCTTCATCAGTTTGAGAGTAGAAGAGGAAATGATATGCCCAGTACAGGAGCCATAAGAAGTAGATGAAGAGTAGTTAGAAATGAAGTGACTTTATGGAACACAGATGCTCCTGAGTGAACCACTGACATCAAGACCTGCATTTATTTCAGAAGTGTGAGTTATCCTGGCTGCATGGGTTTTCCTCACTCATGTGTCTCTTTTCAAGTTTCTATGTTTCTTCCTCCTCTTTCTCACTGATACTGAGAACACTGGTACAAAAGTGTGACCCAGATTTACATGTGATCTGTCATGTATTGATTATTCCTGTAGTTGCTTTATATTGATTGCTTTTATATATTATTATTCTTTTTATTTCTAATCCCTTGCACAAAGCCTAACACAGTAATAGTAAATTATTATTTATCTGGCATAAAAAATAGCAAGTACAATATTGGACTGCATTTAGAGGATATTTTCAGGGATAAGAGTATAGAATTCCTTACTGTACCCTGACTAGACCACATCTGAAGTAGGGTGTCAAATTCTGATCCCCATAGTATTTAAGAATCTACAGAGAAAGGCAGCAAGGTACTAAAGGGCTTTATCATATGTTTTCACTGAAAGACCCGTATTTAAAATGGAGTTTTATGGTGCACACAATGCCTATCTTAAAGTAATCAAATTCCTGTCATTTGGCAAGGTGCAGCTAGGTGGTGCAGAAGATTAAACATCGGGCCTGGAGTCAAGAAGACTCATCATATTTAGATTAAATGTGGCCTCAGGCAGGCAGACATTCTCCAGCAGCTGGCCTTCCATGTGCTTCAGCACAGCTTAGGGCAAACAAGCATTTTCCAGGGGTCAGACCTCCACATGCTTCAGTGTAGCCCCAGGGAAACAGAGAAAAACCCCACCTGGTCTCAGAACATGCCAGACACCATTACTAAGGACCCCAGATCAGCACCAGGTATTGCCAGACCCTTCCAGCCTCTAGAAGTGCAAACCATTCCCCACCCCACCCCCTCAATACAGCAGGTGAAACAAGGGTCCCCCGTGGGCTTCAGGGTAACATCAGCACAGAACCAGGTAAACAGCTAGGGCCTGCAGCCACTGGTAGAAGAGCCTGAGACAGAATGCCTTCCACTCTAGAAGCAGAGATCAGATTTAAAAGAAAGGAAAGAGGCCAAAAAAACAAACAAAAAAAAAGGTGAGCAAAAACAACAACTAAAAGAATCTGACCATAGAAAGATGAATATAGAAGTTTATCTTACCTGATGGGAAGTAGGAGGGAAGGAGATTAAGTAAAGGTAAATGGGCGGTGGGGACCGACAGAAAGGAGGGCAAATGAAGGGAGGTGGTAGAGAGAAGCAAAACACTGGTGAGGTGGAAAAAGGTGAAAGGAGAGAGAGGACAGACAGGAGGAAGAATAGGATGGAGAGAAATACAAAGGTAGTAATCATAACTGTGAATGTCAATAAGATGAACTTGCCCATAAAAAGGAAGCAGATTGCAGAAAGCATCAAAAACCAGAATCCTACAATATGTTACTTACAAGAAACACACTTGATGAAGAGAGACACAGAAAGAGTAAAGGTAAGGGTTGGATGCAGAATCTATTATGCTTCAGCTGAAGTAAAAAAAAAAAGCAGGAGTAGCAATCTTGATCTTAGACAAAGTAAAAGCAAAAATAGACCTAATCAAAAGAGATAAGGAGGGAAACTGCATCTCGCTAAGAGGGACCATAGTCAATGAAGCAAACAAATTATAAGAGCAAGGAATAGTCTGCCCATCAGATCTGTGGGAAGGGGAAGAATTCATGGCCAAACAAAAGACAGAGAATATTAGAATATATAGAAAAAGATTATTCTGATCATATTAAATTGAAAAGCCTTTGTACAAACAAAACCCTTGTGATCAAGATTAGAAGGAAAGTAGAAAGCTGGGAAACAATCTTTATAGCAAATATTTCTGATATAAGCTCCACTTCTCAAATATATAGAGAAATGAGTCAAATTTATGAGAATACAAGACATTCCCCAGCTCATAAATTGTCAAAGGATATGAACATGCAATTTTCAGATGAAGAAATCAAATTTTCTATAGGCATGTGAAGTTCTCCAAATCACTTTTGATTAGAGAAATACAAATTAAAACAACTCTGAAGTACTACCTTATACCAATCAGATTGGCTAATATGACAAATAAATGAAAATGACAAATATTGGAGAGGATGTGGAAAAACTCTGACACTAATGCATTGTTGGTGGAGTTGATAACTGATCCAACCATTCTGGAGAGCAATTTGGAACTATGTCCAAGGGGAAACCAAACTGTACATACATTCGGATCTAGCAATACCACTACTAGGTCTTTATCCCAAAGAGATCATAAAAAAGGGGAAGGGACCTACATGTGCAAAAATATTTATAGCAGCCATATTCATAGTAGCAAAATACTGGAAATTGAGAGGATGCCCGTCAGTTGGGGAATGGCTGAACAAGCTGTGGTATAAGAATGTAATAGAATACTGTTGTGCGAAAAGAAATGATAAACAGGCACATTTTGAAAAACCTGGAAAAATTTGTACAAAGTGTTCCAAAGTGAAATGAGCAGAACCAGGAAAATTCTGATGATCGACTATGAATGACTTGGCTTTTCTCAGCAACATAATGATTCAAGACAAGTACAAAGGCCTCAATGAAAGAAAATGCTTTCCATATCCAGATAAAGAACTGATGGACTCCAAAGGCAGATGGAATTATTTTTTTTTCATTTTATTCTTTCTCATGTTTTTTTTTTCCTTTTTTTCTGTTTCTTCTTCCACAGCCCTGATGAATATGGAAATGTTTTATATGTAGCATATGTATAAACTATATTAAACTGCCTACCATTCTCAGAGGAGGGGAGCAGAGGGAAGGAGGGGAAAAAATTTGGAACTTCAAATCTTTAAAAATGAAATCTAAAAGTTTCTTGATATGTAATTGTGGGGAAAATAAAATACTATTTGAAGCAAAAAAAAAATAAAAATAAATGTGGCCTCAGATATTTAGTAGCTGTGTGACCCTGGCCAAGTCACTTCACCCTATGTATCTCAGTTCCTCCTCCATAAAATGAGCTGTAGAAGGAAATAGAAAAACAGAAACAACTGAACAACAATAAATCATTTGGAAGAGGCATTAGGCTTATTTTATTTGGCTAATTCTGTTCTTGCCTCCAAAGATTAGAGAAAGTAACAATGGATGGAGGTGGCAAATAGGCATATAAAGCATGTTAAGGGAAAAAAAAAACTTCTCAAAATTAGATCTAGCCAATAAAAATAGAATGGAAAGTCTTGAGAAATAGTAAGTTCTCGTTTATTGGATGATTTCAAACAAAAGCTAATGACCACTTATTGGATATGGTATATAGTAGGTATTATTTTCGGTTATTTAGGTGTTCCTGGTGCTCTATCCACTGTGCCACCTTGCTGCCTCAGCAGCTTCAGGCTAGTCACACAATTGATCTGATCCCCAATGTGAAATTGAATGGATGGGGCTAACCAATCTCTGTCTATTTCTGATTCTAAAAACACAATAAGACAAGGTGATACCAAACATCCATCTTGTATAGCTAGAAAATTGAGATTTAATGCACAGAAAAAAATCTAAACTCTTGAGAAGCAGAGTGACAAAGTAGATTGTTTGCTGGAAGAAGTTGGGATGACTTGAGTTCAAATCCTTAATCAGACAATTACTAGTTCCCTGATTCAGAGAAAAATCACTGGACCACAGAATCCTCCTCTAAAATGAGGATAATAATAATATTTACTTCACAGGGTTATTGAGAAGATCAAATTAGATAATGTATTTAAAGTGCCCTGAAAACCATAAAGTGCTGCTCTATGAATGGGAGGAATTATTGTTATATTATTATATCTTGTTATTATTGTATCATATATGTATAACATATATATTTATATAATTATATTGATATAGTAAGTCAAGATTCTACTAACTTACTAGTAGGTGGTCTGAAAGTCATCCAAGACAAAGAAAAGAGATAAGAAATATCTTTTTTTAAAATTTGGTGGTTACTTAAATTTTGAAGTTTTTGAATTTACAATATTACTTGCAGATTTACCAGAGCAGAAGGTAATTGTCCAAGGAGCACCTTTTTTGAAGCATTTCAAAAAGTTAAATGAGATGCAGTTTAGAGCACAGATGCCTAGTTGAAGCACTTCAAAACATGCCCAAATCTAGGACACAATTTGACTCTCTGAACTACATTGTTGGATTTACATTGAATATACTTTTTTGTTTCCACTACATTGACTATTCATTAGCAACAGAACGGTAAAAACAAGCTCAAAGGGTAAAAAGTGGCTCATTACTACCATAAGAGAAAATGATGAAATGTGTGCCCATGTAGGTAAATGAGAAGGTGTGTGTGTGTGTGCATAAACGTTCTCTTTCCCTCTTTTTATGTGTTTGGTTTTTTCCCTGAGGAATTTTTCAGATACTTCAGAAATATTAATGTTGCCAAGATGAAGCAAAAAATGTTGAGATCCCAAGTGCATTAGCTTGAAAGCAGTGACTAGGGAAGAAGAATTTACACAATAGGTTGGCATTTAATAAATGTATTGTGTGGTGGAATTGTGGGAAGCAAGTTGAATGTCCTGGTGCAAAATAACTTCAGCCATGCTTGAGAAAATCCAAACATCCGGTTTGTCCCAAGAGTAATTGATTATTAGAGCCTTTGTATTTTTGGTAACAAAAAACATATGGAAGTCATACTGGATTGAATCTGGATAATTATGTCCATTTTTGTCAATTATATTTTGTAGGATACTAACAAACTAGAGAACACTCAGAAAAGGTGATCAGGGTAGTGAATAGATGGGAGACTTTCATATATTTAGCTAAGACAAGAGGAAACTTGAGTACAGATATACTGAATTTAAGTGATAATAAAGGAGGTCTATCCAGAAGAGGGATTAAATTTTTTCTACAATGCTGTAGTAAGTAGAAAAAGGAGCAATACAAAATAACAGGACGCAAATTTCACCTTTATGGGAAAAAATTTTTTCTAATGGCTCTCTAAAAGCAAAATTAGTCTCTAAAAGGGTAATAACTTCAGCATCCCTGCAGGTTTCTAGGCAAAGGCAAAAGGAAAACCTACTCAGATAAGAGTTGGTCGAGGTGACTTTTAAGGCCTCTTCCCACTCTGAAATTCTATAAATGAAAGATATTTACATAATGAAAATCTATACATAGTCTCTATCTTACATTTTTGAAGTATATTACATAAAATATCCTCAAGAAACTAATACCATGTAACTTAGTAATGCAATCAACCCATTATAAACATGACAGATATAATTTAATTAGTTTACCTTGTAATACAAAGTATAAAAATGTGTTTTATAAATTTGGTATATATTTTTATTCAGAGAGTACCAACTTATTACTCTAATATTGAATGAGATTGTCATAATCTCTATGTAGCAATAGCTTCTGTAATAACATAACTTTCACCCCAGTGAAAAGAGACCCTTAAGAGTAGTAGAAAAAAAGAACTCAGAATAGAGGCAGGGATGGGGAACCTGCAGCCTCGAGGCCACATGTTCCCCACCCAATTCTTGCCCAATGAGACAATAATTTTCTCACTCATAGCCTATGGGCTCTGCTGCCTTAGGAAGGAATAACTTACTGTTGAGGACTTTTGGAATAAGACTTAGAAGGTAATAAGTGTCCTCTATAGTAACTACAATTTTCAGGCCTAGGAAGAAAATCTTAGATAAATATAGGCAGGAACATTCTGTTTCCTTGTTTGTTATGAAGGATTTTTGTTAAGTCAATAAGAATGTGAAATGACCTCGCCTCAGTGGTCTGGCAATGGGATCATTGGAGAGGGAGGTGATTTGGAATCTTTGTGCCTGAGGACCATAGACAGAATTCATCTGCTCTTGGGTCTATGATTCCATGGGTTTTATGATGAGGAAAACTCAAATTATGCCAAGGTTTGGAAGCTTTCTCCACTTCTCAGACCAACTTTTCAATGAGTATGAAAATGTAATTCAAGCATCCTAATACCTGCTGTACTTGAAACAATTTCAAGTTAATCTTGAGAAAATATAACTATTCTTTCTACAACTAGGTTTATATTTACAGTACATAGGTATCATATGGCTAGATACTGGGAATTAGAAACATAATGTTTTATTTCTACAGTCAATGAGGGAACTTAATAAAAGCAGTTTCCATTTTGAATTCCCCTTCATTGTATGATCTACTTTTTATATAGGAAACCTTTTTTTTTTCAGAAAGTGGTGGAAATCAACCAATTTTTGTTTGTTTGCTTACCTATTATAAAAGATTATCCAGTAAATAATCAAAGTTTAACATAGCATGGGAAATTCCAGAGTATACTGATGTTAGTTGGCCAGTGATGAGGCAAGGGAGGAAAATGTGAAAGAATACGTTTTCCAGTTCCCACAGTACAGGAAGCAGGGATATCCAAAGAAAAAAAAAATAATTTTATGTACTCAGATCACACATTAATTTGTTCAGTGAGCTCATTATTCTCTTTGAAATTCTCACAATGTTATGTAAATGCTAGCTATCATTATTATATTCCCATCACGTTAGGGAGTATTTCACTGCTGGTGTACTTCTGCTGTAATCTTCTTTCCTCAGTGGAACAAAAATTCCCCAGTTTTCCCTATTCCTCAAGGCTTCTGCCTACCATTATCCTTCCATGGGAAATTAGAATTCCTGTAAACTCCCTAATCAAAAGGGAGCTAACAAGAATTTAGAACTAGAAAAAATCACAGAATCATGGAACCATAGAGTCTCATATTTAGCTGGGACCTTGACAAAATCTTGTCTGATGGATATCTGAATAAGAAACTCCCTTGAAACAACAACTATTGGACTTTCACCAGCCCCCAGTGTAAGAGCTTTATCAAAGGGGAACCCACTGTCTCCTAAGATATTCCATCCCACTTTGGGGTTACTCTAATTGTTAGGAATTTTTTTTTATTATAGGAAATTAAAACCTTCCTCTTGCAACTTCTACCTGTGACATTCAAGTTCTGTCCTCTGTGATTGAGCAATCTATGTTTAATGATTATTTCATGTCTTCACTTCTAAAATACTGGAGAACCACTGGCATATCCCCCCAAATCTTCATTTCTCCAGGATAAATATGTTTGGTTATTCCTAAGAGTCCTTTCAACTTTTCTCAGTATTCTGGGGTACCTCTTCTAGTCAACTAACCACCTCATTTTGTATCCGAGTAAGCTGAATTCATCAGAGGGAACATAACTTGGTTAAAGTTCTCATATTTAGTTAGAACAGAACTGGGGCTTGAATAAGGACCTCTTGACACTGATTCAAGTACTCTTTCCACAGAAATATGCTGTCTTCTCTTCTACATAAAGATTTCTAGTTCACACACAAATTGGAGAAACAGCATGTGAGTTGAGAGAGAGAGACACTGCATATTTTCATCAAATGTCAGAGATGGAAGGGACCGAAAAGATCACATAGTATATTTTCCTGTTGATGAAACTAATGGGGAGAAAAAGTCTATGCATGCTACAGGAAAATTTTCTATCATTTTATAGCAACTCATTCCATAGATGTGCAGGCCTGGTCAGCAATGTTAGATTTAGAATCATAGGATGTAGAATTGGAATATTCATTACAGATATCCTAATCTATCATTTTCCAGATGAAGAAACAGGGGAAGAGAGCAAAAGGGACTTCTGGACTCATATAAGTAGCAATATCCCAGCCAGTATAGAAGTCCAGGTCACCTGACTCCAATGTCCGTTGTTATTCCACAAATTCCAGAACATCATTTCCTAGTCTAAAGTTAGATACAGATTGTTAGAAAGCTGCTTTCTAGGTGGAGCCAAGATGGTGGAGTGAAAGCAGTGACTTGCTTGAGCTTTTCCCTAAACCCCTCCAAATACCTATAAAAAATGGCTCTAAACAAATTCTGAAGTGTCAGAATCCACAAAAAGACAGAGTGAAGCAAATTTCCAGCCCAAGGCAATCTGGATGATTGATCAGAAAGGCATATCACGCCATGTGGAGAGAAGAGTACAGTGCAGCATGGGGGCACAGGCTGCAGTTAACCAGGAACAGGCCTCAGAGGACTGAATTGTGGGCAGCTGTGGCAGCTTCCAGACCTCTCAACCCACAAACACAAAACACAACTTAGAAGGTCAGAGGGAAAAGTCTGTTTCTGCAATGAGAGAGGAGCTAGGTCAGAGTCAGTTACAGAGTGCAGAGTGCAGGCGCTGGGGCAGTGGCTGAGTCATGAGCTTCCAGCCCACAGCTTGAGGGGGAATCCAGTGACTGATGGGGGGGGATGGGATTGCAAGGATCTCTTTGCCAGTGCTGAGGCAGGAATCTCTTGCTTTGCCCATGAATGGATCTGGGTCACAGTTCTGGGCTGCGGTCCTGGGGTGAGGAGGAGCTGGCGTGGTGGAGCTTGTAGTGGCTGTGCAGAGAAAACCTTCCTCACAGTTCCAGGACAGAAAGGAGTGCTTGGTCACTAATAGACCAGAGCATAGCCCAGGAAAGGAGTAAACACCTGGCCCCTTATCGTACCACCTTGCAAGAAATGAAAATTTATAGGTCCCTACAAGTATCTCTGAAAACAGCTGTATAAACCCCCGAAGTTTGGGACAGTATATTCTCCACATTGGAAGCAAACTCTTACCTTAACAAAGAGTTTAAAACTCAGGTAATTGTCTGGGATCATGAGCAAGTAGAGTAAAAACAGTCAGACTATATTATCTTACTTTGGTGACAAAGAAGATGAAAACATACAACCAGAAGAAGACAACAAAGTCAAAGCTTCTACATCCAAAGCCTCCAAGAAAAATATGAATCAGTCCCAGGCCTTGGAAGAGCTCAAAAGGGATTTTGAGAAGCAAGTAAGAGAAGTAGAGGAAAAACTGGGAAGAAAATGAGAGATGCACAAGAATCATGAAAAACAAGTCAACAGCTTGCTAAAGGAGACCCAAAAAAATACTGAAGAAAATAACACCTTAAAAAATAGCCTAACCCAAATGGCAAGAGGTCCAAAAAGCCAATGAGGAGAAGAATGCCCTAAAAAGCAAAATTGGCCAAATGGAAAAGGAAGTCCAAAAGCTTACTGAAGAAAATACTTCCCTAAAAATTAGAATAGAACAATTGGAAGATAGTGACTTTATGTGAAATCAAGACACTGTAAAACAAATCCAAAAAAATGAAAAAATACAGGACAATATGAAATATCTCATTGGAAAAAACAACTGACCCAGAAAATAGATCCAGGAGAGAAAATTTAAAAATTATTGCACTGTGTGAAAGCCATTATCAAAAAAAGAGCCTAGACATCATCTTTCAAGAAATTATCAAGGAAAACTGCCCTGATATTTAGAACCAGAGGGCAAAATAGAAATTGAAAGAATCCATCTCCTCCTGAAAGAGATCCCCAAAGGAAAACTCCTAGGAATATTGTAGCCAAATTCCAGAGTTCCCAGGTCAAGGAGAAAATATTACAAGCTGCCAGAAGAAACAATTCAAGTATGTGGAAACACAATCAGGATACACAAGATTTAGCAGCTTCTACATTAAAGGACCGCAGGGCATGGAATATAATATTCCAGAGGGCAAAGGAGATAGGATTACAACCAAGAATCACCTACCCAGCAAAACTGAGTATAATCCTTCAGGGGAAAAAATGGTCATTCAGTGAAATAGAGGACTTTCAAGCATTCTTGATGAAAAGACCAGAGCTGAATAGAAAATTTGACTTTCAAATACAAGTGGAACATGAAGAGGTAAACAGGAAAGAGAAATCATAAGAGACTTATTAAGGTTGAACTGTTTACATTCCTGCATGGAAAGATGATATTTATAACTCATGAGACCTTTGTCAGTATTAGGGTAGTTGGAGGGAAAAATATATGTATGTAGATAGATAGATAGATAGATAGATAGATAGATAGATAGATAGAGGGCACAGGGTGAGTTGAAGATTAAGGGGTCATATCTGGAGAATAAAATTAAGGATGAGAGAGGGTTATACTAGGAGAAGAAGAAAGGGAGAGATAGAATGGGGTAAATTATCTCATAAAAAAACAGAAAAGAAAATGCTCTTACAGTGGAGGGGAAACAGGGGAAGGTGAGAGGGAATGAGTGAATCTTATTCTCATAGGATTTGGCTTAAGGAGGGTATAAAATACACATTCAATTGGGTATGGAAATCTATCTTACCCCACAGGAAAATAGGGGAGGAAGGCAGGAGGATGATAGAGAGGAGGGCAGATTGGGAAAGGGGTAATCAGAAGCAAATACTTCTGAGGAGGACAGGGTCAAAAGAAAGAATAGAATAAATGGGGTGGGCATGATAGGATTAAGGGAAATAGAGTCAGT
The DNA here is from genome assembly GCF_003287225.1 of Phascolarctos cinereus. NCBI lineage: Eukaryota > Metazoa > Chordata > Mammalia > Diprotodontia > Phascolarctidae > Phascolarctos > Phascolarctos cinereus. Next base: position 73,658,382 of record NW_027555625.1, read on the forward strand.
TTTTCACAACATGTCTACTATGGAAGTGTTTTGCCTAACTGCACATGTATAACCTATGTTGAGTTGCTTCCCCTTTCAATGAGGGTGGGTGGGGAGGGAGGAAGGGAGAAAATTTCAAAGCCAAAGTTTTAAAAACATATGTTTAAAAAATTTTTTTTCACATGCAACTGGGAAATAAGAAATACAGGAAATGGGGTGCAGAAGTCTATCCTTCCCTACAGGAAAACAGAAGGGGAAGGGGATAAGATAAGGGGGGCAGAGATAGAAGAGAGGGCAGACTAGGGGAAGGGATATTCAGAATGCATGCCATCTTGGGGTGGGGGCAGAGGCGTGATGGGGTGAAAATTTGGAACTCAAAGTCTTGTGGAAGTAAATGTTGAAAGCTAAAAATAATAAATTTATATTAAAAAAAGAAAGCTGCTTTCTTTGTATATTGAGGATTAATTTTGGTATATAGGAAAAGCACACACACTTTAAATAGAAAAATATACAAAATGTGTTTTAAAATACTAGAATGTTTCTGTCATGCATACTTAATTATAATTAATTTTTTCTAAAAGTTAAAAGAGTTTTCTTGGAGAGAAAATCTAGTAAGTCAACTTTTGTTGCAAAGAAAGTGGTAAACATATAATTTCTACTTCTGTGGTTTTGATTAGAATTTCATATTTTCTTTTAATATGCCCTGATGCCCAATTTTTTAATGGGAACTGTGGTTCATGTCTTTTTTCACTAGTTTTCCCTTTTTTCCCCCCCATTGCTCAAAATAGCTGGGCTTATCTTTCTGCAGACATCCTCAGTTCATCTCAGAGTCCTGGGAGATAAGATTAGAGGCCTTGATCCTCCCGCTGTTAGAACAAGACCTCAATCTCTCACTGTCTCTATTTAATCAGGTTCCTATTTTAGCTGCCACAAAGCTGTCAACAAAAGAAAATAAGCCATCCCCCATCAAGGGGTTAAATTGGATTTCACAGTGTGCAAATGCTCTTCTGAGCAAAAATCCCCCTGCACCCTCCATCAGGCAAATTACTTCTGACTTTTAATTTATTTCTCTAGGAAATGGAAAGGTATGGCATAACCAAAGTCAATAGGGAATAAAGCACGAGGTATAATCAGGCTGCTCACCAATTCAGAGCCCCCTTCCCTGTCAGCTTTAATAGGTTCTCAGACCACACAATTTATAGAATACATGACATGTCTTTTCTGTTCTGGGTTTTATTTTGGACTTATCTAGTTAATGGTCCCAACAAGTGACAGCTGATGTTTGCTTGATGCACTGGTGCCGGGAAGACATGGGTGTTGTATATCTAGTTTTAGTTTGAAATTTTAAAAATTAAGCCTGGTAAGAGAACTAGACATGAGATTTCCTGTTTGATAATGCCTGAATCAATGCTGGTCCAGCTAAAAAATATGATGGGTACCTATTGTTTTTAGGGCTTTTCTATTCAGTGAAGAGGTACATGTAGACCACAAGACAATAATGTTCCTTTTGAACATTTTTTCTCATTTCACATGGAGTGGGAAAAATTAACTATGAGTCATACCAATTACCATCATACAATCATAGTATTTCATAGTAGTAAGATATCAAGGGATGCCCACAACATTTAGGCTTAAGGAGGGCAGCTAGGTGGCACAGTGGATAGAGCACCCACCCTGAAGTCAGGAGGACCTGAGTTTAAATCCGGCCTCAGACCAAATACTTGGCAATTACTAGCTCTGGGACCCTGGGCAAGTCACTTAACCCCAACTGCCTAAAAATTAAAACAAACAAACAAACAACATTTAGGCTTAAGGTTTTACAGATTATAGAATAAGGAAATTTTAGATTTGGTTGGGATCTCAGCCATGTTCTGATCTAAAACACACTTAAAGAAGGAAGGCCTATAAAATCTCTAACAAATGGCCATCTAGACATCATTTGGAATCATCTAATGATTGGGGACCCACGATGTTGCAGAGCAGCCCATGACACTTATACTCAAATTTAAAAATTCTTAGAATCATAATATCTCAGGGGTAGAAGGGACTTTTAGTCTAATTATAACCAAAGAAAGAATTTTCTCTATATAATTTTCAACTTCTCCTATGAGGATGGGGGAAGTGAATTTACTAGTACCTAAAGTAGCTCATTACACTGTTGGCCATTGCTAATTGTTAGGTATCACCACCCTTATTCTGGACACTATTCTTATAGTAAAACTAATGTCTCATTACCTCTTTTTGTCTGCCATGTGACAATGTTGGCTGTTACTGACTTTGTAGTCTGTTAACACTGGCTGGTCTTTTTTAGCCTTGCTACCCAAGTCTCTACGAGGTTTGAAGAGTTTAAAACTCATGTGTAGGTATTTATATTTTCCCTCTATCATAGATGTAATCTGTTTTTATATTACTCACTACCAGATATCCAGTTTTATCAGTTTCCTAAAAAAAGTCAACTAGACTATGTCTCCTTATCTTGTCTTCAAGTATGTCATGAGAAATCTCACACATCTTTCTGGAATTCATGAATATTCTTTCCATGCCAGTCCCCAGATCTATCATTCTAAATACTCTCTAAAATGCAAATCAAGTTGGTGAAATTATAGTGACCTGTAATAAATCATACTTTCCTTCTTTAATTGTTCAAAGAGAATCTCTTTAATAATAGTTTGTAAAACAAGTAAATGGAAAAAGTAAACATACAAACCTATCCTTGTGCCCTCAAAAACACCCCAAAACCACCTGTGTAATTATAATGATCAAACTTGAGCCTGAACGAAATAGGGGAAAAACTAACAACATAACATCAAAAACTCCCCTTCCTTTTCTGCACAGGTTATGGAATAGTTTAGGTAGTATTACAATGGACAGATGTACTGGGCTATTTAATTGGACTATTGGGCTAATCTTTCCCTCTCCCTCTTCCTCCCCCCCCATGTCTGTCTGTCTGTCTCTGTCTCTCTCTGTGTCTCTCTGTCTCTGTCTCTTTTCTCTCTCTATCTCTGTCTCTTTTTCACACACACACACACACACACACACACACACACACACACACACGGAATATCTTTTTTTCTAGCGGAAGGAACACCAAGTGACAAGACATCTACCAAGGCATTCAGTGGCAATGATCTCAGTGGGGTAATACCAAGACCAATGAAATCAAAGATCCTGAAATCAGTAATGTATTTATTTTCAATTTAATACATTTATTAGGTAGATAATATGAGCAAGTATCTATCCTAGCTCCTGAGGATACAGAAATGAAAAAGAAAAAAGAGTTCTAGTCTTAAGCGTTTTTATTCTTCTAGAGCATAAAACATGTAAACAGTTATTTTGAGGAAATAGAGAACACTAATGACGAAGAGGAGTATGAAGGGCTACTATTCAAATTGAGATGTGAGCTAAGCATGGTCAGGAACAAATATTCTCAGAGGTCAAAGCGAAAAATGCCTATAATCTATGAAAGAAGGAAAACCTGGGCCAAAGGCGAAGGTAGGAACTGGAATGTCAATTTCATGGAAAAGCAAGTAGTCCACTTTGGTTTGAGTATATAATGTGCAAAAGGGAATATAACTGTAATAAGCCTGAGAAGTTAGGTTGGGGGCAGATTGTAAAAGGCTTTACAAACCAGGCTGAAAAGTTCACATTTTATTGTATAGGAAACATGAAACCACTGATGATTCAGGAACACAGAGTTTCATAGTTAGGATATTTTTCCCCCCAAGGACAAAACCTTGACATCATTATTGTTTTGGTCTATGGTATTGGGTTGTGTGTGTGTGTGTGTGTGTGTGTGTGTGTGTGTGTGTGTGTGTGTGTGTGTTGGGGTAGGAATCATTTTTGTTGCTGTTGTTTTTTGTTTTGTTTTTTAGGCAATTGGGGTTAAGTGACTTGCCCAGGGTCAAACAGATAGTGTGTCAAGTGTTTGGTCTGAGTAAGATTTGAACTCAGGTACTCCTGACTTCAGGGCTGGTGCTCTATCTATTGTGCCACCTAGCTGCCCCTAGTAGGGAATCATTTTATAATAAACTTATGATTGCCTTGATAGTTCTAACTTTTTTGGTTTCCTCCTACCCCCCACTTCTATTTATCTATTTTATGCTTCAGCCAAACAATTTCTTTTAAGTTTCATATTGAATTATTTCCTCTCCTGCTGCTTTGCCATCTTCTAGGCCATCCCTCATGCATGCAATGGAATCCCTTGCTCCCAACTTTTCCTTTTGAAAATCTTGCCTTCTTTCAAGACCTAGCCTCATTTTCTTGGTCACCCAGCTACATGTATGTATTTTGGAATAACTTTTCTATGCATTTAATCATTTTCTAACTTGTATCAGAATTAGGTCTGCAGGTCCCATCTTTCCATACTAGATTTTAAGTTTGAGCAGAGATTATTATATTTTAATCCCCATAATTTCACAGAGGGACTTGCGTTCTATAGACACTTAATAGATATTTACTAAAAAGGCCTGGAAAATATATCACCTTCATTTTATGATATATAGCAAAATAGGCTTTACTTTATGCAAATAATATGTGGTTGAATACACATTTAAAAAGAAACAAACAAATATGTACAACCCCACAAAACGGATTGAATAAGAGTTACTCACTGTGGTATTAAATGTCTCAAAAGTACAGAATAAGACAAGGGAAATGCTAATACTTAAACACACAACTCTTATAGTTGGATTAAAGTAGTACAGATTACCTTATGCTATTAAATTTCCATTAAAATGATTCTTTCTATTCTCTCTAATGTTGATGTTCATGTTTTTCAACTGAATACTAATCTCAAAATCATGGGTTTTTTTTTTTTTTTGCCTGTGGTAAATAAGAGCCAATGGATATAGCATTGTGTGTGTATGTGTATGCAAATTTATATAATTAGAAGTATATATAAACATACAAATATATGTATGTGTATATATGTGTCAGATAGTTTTGATAATGAATAGCAGAAAAAATAGTAGTGGATATTATCTTATGCCATATATATATATTTTTTTTTTTAATATGGATTCCTCTTGGGTGAGTTGGGCATGGAGAAGATAATACTGTAACAAAGACAATTTATTGTTTGAATTTACCATTCAATAATGAAAAAAAAGAGTCTATACCAAACCGACAAAACTTTCCATAGAATTACCAAATCTCCAAGTTGGAAGGGACCTCAGAGGTCATGTAGTATACTCTGCCACTGAATAATAATTTCATCTCTTACATCTCTGACAGTTTCTTCCTGAAGACCCCCAGTAATTGGGAGCCCTCTACCTATTAAGCTAGCCCTTTATACTGTCTGACAGCCCTGACTGAAAAAACTTTCCTTGACTCAAGCACATAGCTGTCTCTTTTCAACTTTGATCTCTTGCTTCAAGTTTTGCCTTCGTGGCAAAGTTGAACAAATTCACTCTTCCACATACTAGCCCTATAGGTATGAGAACACAAGTAATATGACTATGAAAATTCTCCCTCCTCTAGCTAAAAATTTCCAGTGTATTTAATTGATCTTTGAAATGCATGATTTCTAATTTCCCATCTTAACCTCAGAACTTACTCCAACATTCCTAGATTTATTGTTTCAAATGTGAGTTAAGAACTGATGAAATATTCCAGATGTAATTTGGCCAGTTTACAGTATGGGTATAGGCAAGTTGCTTATTCTCTCTAAGCATTAGGTTTCTCACATAAAATGAGGCTCATACCTGCTATACTTCCGTCACAACATTATGGTGAGATTCAAATGACAAAATTTTGTAAAATGCATAAATACCTGAAAGCTCTACATATGTGTCGCTTTTCGTACTACTATTATTGACTATCACCTATCTATCTATCTATCTATCTATCTATCTATCTATCTATCTATCTAGTATCTTCTATTATTTTATAGCCTAGCATTGATATTTTGGCTGCAATGTCACACTATTGACTCATATCAAACTTTCACTTTCAAGGAAAACACTGCAACCATATGGAAGTAAATAATTGATGTATAATTTGTTAATAGTTGGTAATTCTTTCTTGGACAAATGACTGCTTCATATACGCTAAATGAGCATTGAAGGGCATTTTAACAGTAGTTTTTAAGGAAGATAAGCATAAGAAATAGTGTGAGCACTTCACAGGTGTGTGTGTGTGTGTGTGTGTGTGTGTGTGTGTGTGTGTGTGTGTGTGAATAACAAGGAATGGTAAAAGCTTCTCTTGCACTCTGCGTGTCCCATCCCCTCCTTAGTTATGTTATAGAAGAGTATACTTAAATTAAGTAATTTACAGGAAAAGGAGTAGTTAGAATGGTGCCTCATACGCTTCCTTTCTCCTCCCCCAACTCCACCACAAACCTATAGCCAGCTTCATCCACTTTCAGTTATCTGTAGTAATAATAGTGAGTATTTCTATAGTAATTAGGGTTTACAAAGAACTTAACTCAGAACTACCTGTAAGTTGGTATAACAGTATTCCCATTCCACAGATAAGGAAATTTATATGCGAAGAATCAGAATGATCTGTCCTCAGTCAGGTAGCTAACAAATATCTAAGCCATTTGAACCCATGCCTCCTGGTTTGAAGTTCACTGCTCTCTCTGCATCTATGTGGATATTCACTATTTTTTTTTTCTTAACCAGGCTATTCTCCTTAAGAAGTGAAGGAAAAAAAACTTTTATTTTTTTATTTTTTAGTTTTCTGTAGTGACAAATATACCTCTGGTTTCATAATACATGCATAATTTTAATGCATGAATATGTATTTGGTGGCTTTCATTAATATAACATTTCATGGTTTTTGAAGTAGTATTCTCTTTTCCACAGACCTATTAAATATGTGTTAGAAATATTATTGTACCCATTTTAGCAGATGAAGACCCTTAGCCCTAGAAAAAAAAATCAGCACTTCTGACTTGACAACTGCTTTGGCTTCCAAAAAAATCATATTGCGACTCTGAACATCTGGGACATATTGAGAAGGACCTCAAATGGGTTCTGATCTGTGGAAGTTTGGAAACAAATGTACAGTTTTTAGTATTATTATTGTTTTGTCTGGACCCATGATTTCATTATTATGGGGAACTTCCAATGATAAAATTCCCTCTACCAAATGACATTTACAACTCTTGCAGAACATGTAATCTTTTAAAGGTTGCCTGGTTTATCCGAAGAGGTTACATGACTTGCATAGGGTGCTATAGTTAATGTATGTCAGAGGTGGAATTTAAACCTGTATCTTCCTGATACCATGGCCAGTTTTCTGTCCATTATCAAACACTATCTCTCAATTATTAAAGGCCTAAAATAAGTTATTTTCAGAGTCGGAGTTTATTATAGAATCTAACTCCAGAGAAATAAAGAAAATACAAAATCTAATCTTTGAGTCACCCTGTCAGATATTGCTTTCAGGTAAAGTTCTGGCCTTTAACTTATTTCTCCTTTAATTCTTTGTACAAAGCCTTTCTCCTGTTTTTGAAAAGGTTTAGCGATAAGCCTTTTCTCTTTAAACCTGTTCATCTTGTTTGTGATCCAAAAGATAGGGACCCATTGCATTAAGTCCTCAACTTAAGTTCTATTGCACAGAAAATGGACCTTCCCAACTTGACTTACAAATTATATCCAAGTCCTTCTGTGACAACAAACTTTTCTTAAAATTTACTCTGGGCTCTCAGTTTTCACTGGGATGAAATCCAGTGCTTTTCTTTACTCTGTGTGTCTCTCTACATCTATTAAAGGATGGAGGAAACAAAGAGTTACTTACTCTGGTAGTAAAGTGCCACATACCATAATTACCCTGCATGAAGTCAGGGAAAAGGAGTCAAGGAGGGATTTGGAAGGGAAATTAAATTAGCCTTGAATATTTATGAGGTCAACAGAATGGGCACTGAGAGCCTTTGCTCATCTCTGTTCATCTCAGGTCTTGAAAATTTAAACCTAGGCCACTGATGAACAAGGGCTAAGCAAATAAATAAGGCAAGGAAGAAATACTGGGCTGACCGTCTGAATGGGATTGTTGACAATATATGAAATGTACAAAACTGGGATACCCATGGAACTCTAAAATGGAGTCAAGTGAAATTTTAGGTATTTTTGAAAATGCAAAATGTATTACAGCTACAATAAGCTACTTTATTTTAATCATAGGTCCTGATTCTGGATGTCACTACTAGAACTTCTCACTTAAAAAAATTCTATCAATGTAATAACACTATAGTAGGCACTATGGGGAAATGTGGTGATTAACAAAGATGGGAGAAGATAGATCATCTTTAAAGGGTTTATAATATCTATTGGTATATAATTGAACTCAGAGTCAATATTAATGAAATAGAACATAACACTTTATAAAAATCCTCCTCCGTATGTCTTTTACAAAATCAATATTTATTTATGTGTTTTTACATTGCCTGAATTTCTTCTTATGCCCAACCCAATAAGATGCCCCTTATAACAATTTTTTTTGAAGGAAAAAAGAGGATGAAAAGCAAAAAATAGTGTTAAGAAAATGTACCTATACATAAAAAGCGTCAATATAGGAAACATTCTCTACCTCTGGTCCCCTCCACATCTGCAAAGGAATAAGAGGTTTTCTCCACTTATTTCTTCTTTAATGCCAAACTTATTGTTTGTATTTTTGCAACATCAAAACTACAACAATAATAAACAATCACCATGACTGCTGCTGTTTTCATATACACTCTTATAATAATTGTCTCTACCGTTTTCTTGTCTCTACTTCAATTTGCAGTATTTTATATTTTTTTTGCTTCTGTGTTCATCACATTCATCATTTCTTACAGAAGAATGTTAGAAATAAAAATTAATATTACCTCCCATTTCTACTGTATTTGTTTTATAATGTAATTACTGCTTATGCTGTATTTATTTTTAGAATTGTCAGTATCTGCCTTAAAAACCTTGTCTGTCCCAGTCTAAATCCACTTTAGAGGCATGGTAGAAAGGGAGTAGTGCTATAGCTTTCAATTAGTCACCTATTTCCTTGCCAAGGACATTTGCTTGTTAATGAATTTAGCCTGGGACCCCTGCTTTGTTTACCTGTAAACAAAGAAACAACTTCCCCTAGGCTGCTCACTCAGGAAGAGTTCTTTTGTTTTGTCTCTCCTTGTCAAAATTAGGGATGTTTTGTTCTCTCTAAGGGGACTGACAACTTATTGGAGTGATTCTGATTTTCTAGCTAAGATCACTAGAGGCAGCTGAGGCCTATGAAGCAATTAACATTCCTTAATTGTCAGAGAGGGACAGTTAGGTGGCACAGTGGATAGAGCACTAGGCTTGGAGTTAGGAAGACTCATCTTTGAGAGTTCAAATCTAACCTCAGAAGCTTACTAGCTGTGGGACTTTGGGCAAATCATTTAACATAGTTTGCCTCAGTTTCCTCATCTATAAAATGAGTTAGAGAGGGAAATGACAAACCATTCCAGTACTTTTGCCAAGAAAGCCCCAAATGAGGTCACAAAAAGTTAGAAACAACTGAAAAATGACTCAACAATTGTCAGAGAGGGGTCTGATCAATTACACCTTGAGGTTGACCCCACCTCCTTGTGGGTCTCAAAAAAAAAATGATTTTTTCCATTTCAGTGAGGACTCTGGCTTTGCTGAGGTGACTAGATTGAACCACTTTATTAATTTCTATACATGTCACTGTTAATAAATTGTTATCTTGTTTGGAAAATGTGCCTCAGGGTCATTTTACTCATCACAAGAGTAAATATCCCATTACATTCATATACCACAATTTTTTAGACATCATCAGTCAATAGACATCTACTGTGTTTCCATTTCTTTACCAAAAATTCTACTACTTCGAATTTTATTTTTTTATGTATATACAGCCCTTGTTTTAACAGTGACTACCCTAGGGTATATGCCTAGAACAAGGGTAGACAACCTACAGCCTAGAGGCCACATGTGGTGTTCTAGGTTCTTGGGTGTGGCCTTTTGATTTAGTCCAAATTTTACAGAACAAATCATTTTATTAAGGTCATTTGTTCTGCAAAGTTTGGATTCAAAAAAACACTTTTGAAGCCTAGAGGGCCACATGTGGCCTTGAGGCCACAGGTTCCCCACCCCTGGCCAAGAAGTAGAATCTCTGGGTCAAAGGTTATGGAAATTTTTGCCACCTCTTTTCTGTAATTCCAAATTGCTTTCCATAATGGTTATAGCAATTCACAGTTTGACCAATCAAGAATAAGTATGTCTTTATTGCCATATGATAATCTTTCCCATGCTAATCTTTCTCTTCTTTTTGTCTCCTTTGTCAATTACTGGGTATGAGGTAAAACCTCAGAGTTATTTTGATGTACATTTTTTGTATTATTAGCTATTTACAACATTCTTTTTTTACTGTTTATTAATAGTTTACAATTCTTTTGAGAACTGTCTGGCCATTTCTTTTGGTCATTTATCTTTTAGAGAATGGCACCATGATTGATAGATGTGTACATATATAAATATATAAATGTGTAAACATGTGTAAATATAAATATACACATAGATATAAGCATACATACTGTATATATACACAAGTATGCATGTTAGTTGTCTATATAGGATGAGTAGCATAGCCTTGTCTGAGAAATTTGAAACAAAGACTTGTTCCTCAGTTGGCCACTTCTGATCTCATTGTAGATGCATTAATTTTGTTTGTGCAAAAGCTGTTCAATTTTGTGTAATCAAAATTATCTATTATCTTTTGTAATTGCTTTTCTTCCTTGATTGTTTGAGCTGTCAACTACTAATCAAAGATATGAAAGGTCCACTTTTCTTTTTATGATATGATCTTTAATATTCTGATTTAAATAGCCTTTTAAAATTTAGTATTATACACAATATAATATATTTAAGTCCAATTTGTGTCAATCTATGTGTAGATTTCTCAGCAGTTCTTATCAAATAAGGAATTATTTTCTTAAATAATATATTCTTTTTGGTTATTGAGTTTTGTTATTTCTTCCTCTCCCCTTATTTTGTATGTTCCATTGATTTACTCTATTTTAAAACTAGTATTAGGGGCAGAGCCAAGATGGCAGAGTGAAACAATGACTTGCTTGAGCTCTCCTCCAAACCCCTCCAAATACTCAAAAAAAATGGCTCTAAACAAATTCTGAAGCAGCAGAACCCACAAAAAGACAGAGTGAAACAAATTTCCAGCCCAAGACAACCTGGATGATTGATCAGAAAGGTGTATCGGGCTGGGCTGGGAGCGCAGCATGGCATGCATATACAGGCCGCAGAGAACCTGGAGCAGGCCTCAGAGGACTGAATCAAGGGCAGCTGCGGAGGTTTCCAGACTCTTCAATCCACCAATGCCAAAGACAATTTAGAAGGTCAGTGGGAAAAGTCTGTTTCTCTTGGTGCTGAGAAAGGAAGGCAGGGACTCAGCTCCATTCCCCATGAGCACAGCCCTGGAAGGGGCAGCTGCTTCCTGAGCTTCCAGCCCACAGACTGAGGGGGAATCCAGTGGCTGATCAGAGAGGGACTGCAGGGATCTCTTTGCCAGTGCTGAGGCAGGAATCTCTTGCTTTGCCCTTGTTTGGATCTGGGTCACAGCTCTGGGGGGCGGTGCTGGGGTGAGGAGGAGCTCTGGCTTGGTGGAGCTTGTAGTGGCTGTACATAGAAAACCTTCCTCACAGTTACAGGACAGAAAGGAGTACTTGTAGTTACACTCCAAGAAAGGAGTAAACACCTCTCTGGTTATCATACCACCTTGGTAGAACTGAAAATTTACAGGTCCCTACAAGTATCTCTGAAAAGAGCTACACAAACCGCTGAAGCTTGGGATAGTACAGTCTCCACATTGGAAGCAGATTCATACCTTAACAAAGAGTGTAAAATTCAAGTAATTGGCCGGGATCATGAGCAAGCAGAGCAAAAACAGTCAGATTATATTATCTTACTTTGGTGAAAAAGAAGATCAAAATATACAACCAGAAGACAACAAAGTCAAAGCTCCTACATCCAAAGCCTCCAAGAAAAATATGAATCAGTCCCAGGCCTTGGAAAAGCTCAAAAGGAATCTTGAGAAGCAACTAAGGGAAGTAGAGGAAAAACAGAGTGATGCAAGAAAATCACAAAAAACAAGTCAACAGCTTACTAAAGGAGACCCAAAAAAATACTGAAGAAAATAACACCTTAAAAAACAGCCTAACCCAAATGGCAAAAGAGGTCCAAAAAGCCAACGAGGGGAAGAATGCCCTAAAAAGAAAAATTGGCCAAATGGAAAAGGAAGTCCAAAAGCTTACTGAAGAAAATACTTCCCTAAAAATTAGAATAGAACAATTGGAAGATAATGACTTCATGAGAAATCATGACACAGTAGAACAAATCCAAAAGAATGAAAAATTAGAAAACAATGTGAACTATCTCATTGGAAAAACAACTGACCTGGAAAATAGATCCAGGAGACAGAATTTAAAAATTATTGGACTATCTGAAAGCCATAATCAAAAAAAGAGCCTAGACATCATCTTTCAAGAAATTATCATGGAAAACTGCCATGATACAGTAGAACCAGAGGGCAAAATAGAAATTGAAAGAATCCACCAATCTTCTCTTGAAAGAGATCCCCAAAGGAAAACTCCTAGGAATATTATAGCCAAATTCCAGAGTTCCCAGGTCAAGGAGAAAATATTACAAGCTGCCAGAAGGAAACAGTTCACAAGTACTGTGGAAACACAATCAGGATAACACAAGATTTAGCAGCTTCTACATTAAAGGACCACAGGGCATAGAATATAATATTCCAGAGGGCAAAGGAGATGGGATTACAACCAAGAATCACCTACCCAGCAAAACTGAGTATAATCCTTCAGGGGAAAAAATGGTCATTCAGTGAAATAGAGGACTTTCAATCAGTCTTGATGAAAAGACCAGAGCTGAATAGAAAATTTGACTTTCAAATACAGGACTCAAGTGGAACATGAAGAGGTAAACAGAAAAGAGAAATCATAACACACTTATTAAGATTGAACTGTTTACATTCCTGCATGGAAAGATGATATTTATAACTCATGAGACCTTAGTCAGTATTAGGGTAGTTGGAGGAAAAAAAAATTATATGTATGTATATGTAGATAGATAGAGGGCACAGGGTGAGTTGAAGATTAAGGGGTCATATCTGGAGAATAAAATTAAGGGATGAGAGAGGATTATACTCGGTGAAGAAGAAAGGGAGAGGTAGAATGGGGTAAATTATCTCACAAAAACAGAAAAGTCTCTTACAGTGGAGGGGAAATGGGGGAAGGTGAGAGGGAAGGAGTGAATCTTATTCTCATAGGATTTGGCTTAATGAGCAAATAACATACACATTCAATTGGGTATGGAAATCTGTCTTACCATACAGGAAAACAGGGGGAGAAGGGAACAAGAGAGCAGGGGGATGATAGAGAGGAGGGCGGATTGGGAAAGGGGGTAATCAGAAGTAAATACTTCTGAGGAGGGACAGGGTCAAAAGAAAGAATAGAATAAATGGGAGGGCAGGATAGGATTAAGGGAAATAGAGTTAGTTTTTCACAACATGTCTATTATGGAAGTGTTTTGCATAACTGCACATGTACAACCTATATTGAGTTGCTTGCCTTTTCAATGAGGGTGGGTGGGGAGAGAGGAAGAGAGAAAATTTGAAACCTAAAGTTTTTAAAACATATGTTTAAAAAAAATATTTTCACATGCTACTGGGAAATAAGAAATACAGAAACTGGGGAACAGAAGTCTATCCTGCCCTACAGGAAAATAAATGGGGAAGGGGATAAGAGAAGGGGAGAGAGATAGAAGACAGGACAGACTAAGGGAAGGGATATTCAGAGTGCATGCCATCTTGGGGTAGGGGGAGGGAGGAGATGGGGTGGTAATTTGAAACTCAAAAACTTGTAGAAGTGAATGTTGAAAACTAATAATAAATAATTTTGTAGTTTAAAAACATAAAACTAGTATTAAATGGTTTGGATGATTATTACTGTAAAATATAAACTGATGGATGAAGGTGCCATTTCCCCTTCATTCTTACCTTTTCCATTATTTCTCTTGATATGCTTTATGCTTTATTCATCCAAAAGATCTTTGTCACTATGTTCTTTTATCAAATTCTACAAAGTATCACTCTGGTAGTTTGTTATATTATTAAAACTATGCGTTTACTTTGGTAGTGTTGTCAGTTTTTCTTATATTAGCACCGCCTAGCCATGAGCACTGAATAGTCCTTCATCTAAGCTATGGATTCTTTGTACACCAACGTTTTGATACCTTCCCTTTCTGAATCAAATCACAACAAATAGTTCAACTAACCCATTTGATTCTAGTACCTGTAAGCAATGGATAAAAGGAAATAATGTGACTTTAGATGCAAATAGAAATGGTGAACTTTTCCAGATGCCACTAGGCTACCCTTTTTTTCAAACCATCCTTTAGCAATGGTACTACTGCCACTCCTATAGCATACTCCCCTTTCTAAACCAGGCATCAGGATAAATGAGCTAGAAGAATAGGCCCAGTCAAGAGATTAAGTCTAGGCTAAGATCTGACTTTAATATCTCCAGCAACTACTTCTACCAGGTTTCTTCCTTGCCAATTTATTGATCCACGTGACCCTAGAGTGGGAAAGTATTCTTCAGGCCAAGTTGTCAATCCACTGAGACAACACCCAGTCAGAGGGACAAATAAAGATTTGCTTTGTTATCCCAAAGGATATGCCCAACTGCATGCCTGTCATCTAAAGGAAAACTCATTTATTGGCAGCAAGAGGGCACAATGGATAGATAACTTATTTTGGAGTCAAGAGGAATTGAGTTGAAAGGTAACCTCAGACAAGTGTCTGCATGATCCTGAGCAAATCACATAACTTCTGTCTTCTTCAGTTTCCTCAGTTGTTAAATGGGAATAATAGTAATACCTACTTCCCAAGGTTATTGTCAGGATCTAATGAATAAACCTTGGTAAAATGCTTAGTAAATGCTTGGTAAAATGGCACATAATAGGTGCTGAATAAACATTTGTTTTCTTCCTAGTTCATCTCAGAAAAGCTATATGTATGCTTTTTAGCAAGAATGTGTACGCCCATTTCCATCACTTCTGGTTAAATATCATTAGAATAAGCCAGGAAATCAATGGTTGCTCTGGTATTGGCAAGGGCAACTATAACAGCTGGTTTTAAGTTTGAAGTACCTATTCCTGATAGCATCTTGCCTCCATGCAATATACCTATATTGTTTATTTTCTTCTTCTGTTCAGGTGGTCTATGGTATACTTCTGTTAAAATACTGTTTGTTTCTCATAAAATCACAGAGTTGTGACGTACATGAGTTGTGAGGTACAATAAGATGAAGGTAACTTCATCTTATTGATAAATGAATAGGAATGAGTAAAATGGCCAGCTAGCTACATTTCACTTGAAGAACTCCAGTAAAAGGAAATCTATTTCCTAGTTCATCTTTTCGAGAGCTCTAATTGTTTTTCCTTGTATTAAGCTAAAACTTGTCTCTGTTATTTCTCTGCATTTTCCCAGTAACAGTAATGGCCAACACCATCAATGCAAAAAAAAGAGAAGAATAAACAAGTTAACATAATGTTTTATGTTTCACAATGTGTTTTCTTAAAAAAAACTTAAAAAAAAAACTGAACTAAAACCAAAAACAAACCCTGCAAGGCAGGTAATATAAACCAAAGATTATTGTGGTTCTGCTTCTTGGATATGTGTACATCAATTCTTATCACTTTTTTATATGACAACCCTTCAAATACTTGATGGTTCTATTACATCCCCAGTAAATCTCCTTTTCTCTAGAATAGAGGGAAGTAACAAGGAAAAGATTAAACGAAGATGGGGAATTTAAATGAGTCTCAAAGGATGGATCAGATTTGGATAAATAGAAAGGATAAAAGTATTACAGGCATAAAGAAGGACACAAAGTAAAAAATAAATGGGGAACATAGGAAAGAGAGAAAGGAAAATGGCAGTGTTGTAATGGACAGTTAAGTTTTATGAGAGTTGGCAGTAAACACATAGTTAACAAAGATTTGTAATACTAGCCAAAGGTACTTAGAATGGAATGAAAAGCCAATAGAAAACTATCCTATGTGATCTAGAACAAAAAAGAGACATGCTATAACATAATAAAAATTTGAATTATGAATAACAGTACATACTTCACGCTGGAGAAAGAAGGGAGACGAAACAATACTCAATCACCTTCAAACACAACCACAGAAGTTTCAGGAAACTTTGTTAATTCCCCTTCTCTGACAGCATGTTGAGATGCTACTCACACAATCACAGAAAAGTGAACAGTCTTGGAAGGGACCTCAGAAGATACATATTCAAAGCTAAGTAATCCAACCTGCATGTGAATAAGAATTGCCTTGAACAACACCCTCAACTAATAGTTATCCAAATCTACTACTTGCTAGTGAATTTCATACCACTTTTGAACGTTGTTGTTGCTCCTCCTTTGTTTTTGAAGAGGACCTTGGGGTGATGCCTTGACTTGCACATCAATTGGATTTATGTGAGGCAGAGCTGCTGGAGGTCACATCAGCCACACTCATCAAAGTCCAGTGACAAGTCCAAAGTCAGGAGAACTGGCAACGAATGGCCTGGGATGCAGTGGATGATCTTGGTGTCTTTGATGTCTGACTAAGCTCTAAGCATTCTACAGTGCCTGCTTCAGCCACCCATTCCATCAGGGGGAAGTCTCCACATGCTTGGGGTAAACATCCCCCTAACTTACAGACAGAATTGATGCCTGTCAGTTACCCTCAAACTTGGTTTAGCCTGTCTGCTGAGACGTATTAAATGGAGTGTGACCTCTGTGCATGCTACCACCTTTTATAGCCACAAGTGAGAGTTGTGTTCCAGGTAGTTGAGCAGCCCTGAAAAGGGCTTGGCAAGCCTTTACACCAGAAGTGCCAGTCCTCCCTAAACATCACATAGACCCACATTTTTGAGTAGTTTTAATTATGAAGGAGATTTTTTTATTACAAAATATCCAACTTTGAAACTAGTTTTGCCTGCTGAGGATAAGCAATATAATTCCAATTCTTCCATATGGTGGCTATACCAGTACTCTCAGACATCTGTCATCTTTTCTTTAAGCTAAGTGCCTGGACTTGCTTTTATTGGCATGTTTTCAAAAACCTTCACCATCCTGGTTTTCTGCTCCAGACACCCTCTTGATTATTAATGGGAGTAGTAAAATGTGGTACTCAGAATGTAACACAATCCTGAAAATATTGTCTAGATGGGAAAGTACAGCAACACCTCTCCACATACCCTCATTCTTGGATGCTATGCCTTTCCTAATGGAGATAAAAGTCACATTGAATACCTTGACTTCCATGTTATATAGTTGTGAGCTCATTCATCTTATATTTATAAAGATAAGCATTTTGAACCAAAGTGTAAGAACAAATATTAATTTCATTGAGTTTGTTTTGTTAGATTTGGCACAATTTTGTAACTTAGTTTTTCCTATAGTATTGGTTAGAAGATCCACTATTTATCTACCTATCAGACACATCTATGCATATATAATATATGTGTGTGTGTGTATATATATATATATACATATATATATACATATACATACATACACTTACATATATATGCATGTATAAATGTGTGCATGCATGTAGGTATGTAGGTATATGTGCATATATATGTATACAAAATATATACACACAATACATATATATACACCTCCATTCATGGAGAAAGATGTATGTTATGCTATATATTATACATATATATGTGACATCTTTATATATACATGCAAGTTTCTCTTGATTTTCACTGAAGAGGACTATTGATGAAATTTTCAAAACTCCAGGTTACTACATTTACCCCTTCTTTCATTATGTGTACTCCATCCCTGGCCAAGTGTCCAATATTCTTATATTTAAATTCTGGTCCAGGCTTCAAGTCAGGGCGTGACAATGTATTTACTGGCCCCATTACATAAAAAACTCAAACCAATGCCTATAAAACATTATAAATGTGATTCCAGCTTACCAACACTGGGTATGATGACTTGGTTTTTCACTTCTTTAGTTACCTTTTTTTCCCACAATATTCCCCACTAATACCAATAGAAAAAAACAACAATTACAACCCAGAAGTAAATTTAATTGAGTTCTCAAAAAAATCAAAACAAGTGTTCTGTCTCCTCAGTCAGTCTGCGTCTTCTCTATCACTCTCTTATTACTTCTTCTCCTCCTCCTTCTCCTCCTTTTCTGCTTAGTCTCTCTGTCTTTCTGTGTCTATTATATCTCTCTCCCTTATCTCTCCAAACTAAATCACAGACTATACCAAAACATTAAGAAATATAGACAAATAAGATAACCCAATACAAACTGGAATAAGTCCTCTTTTCTAGACATTTACTGCAGACCAAACAGGAATGCAAAAGTCACTTCCAGGCTTATCTGGCACCAAACTGACCATTGCTTTTGATTTAATACTCTGGATTGAATAAAACATCTACAATTTCATGAAAAGAAAAAAAAACATGAGAACGATGCATTTTCTCATCTAATGAAAATGTGACAAAACCATTTAAAATGTAACAATATCACAAGGTAGTGTTAAACTGGTGATTAAACCATACCTAGTAGAATATATGGAACATTTTAGGCCTTTAATAAGACCTTCTAGACTGTTGCCTGAACAACCAAGCCAAGAAAAATTTATTTGTTTTCCTATGCCCTCCAGCAATCACTCAAAGCTAGTTTGTAAGACAAGATATGGTTCTCTGGAATCAGAGAGCTTGACTTTGAATACCAGTTCTGCATTTACTTCCTTCTGGGCCTGTGGTAAGTCTTTGTTAGTCTCAGTTTTTGTATCTGTAAAACAAAGTAGTTGGACTTGACCTTCTTTCTATCTCCAATTCCTTTAAATGTAATCATTAATACGATTTTTCACATCAGCTATCACTGAATTGTAATTCTCATTGTGGGCCAGCAGGTGGCTCTGCCTAGAAAGCTTTCTTTTCTTTCATCCTCTAGAGCTGGGAAGTCTTGAAGGAACACATGAAATGATTATTAGTACAGTATCTTTTTTTTTTCTTAATAGCGTAGCAGAGACACATTCTCCTGCAATGTGCCTGAATCTGTTGTTCAGATTTCCTGACAGCAGAACAGAGGGAAGTAAATTTTCTCTCTTGGTAATCAAGTAAGTGTACTCAGTAGCCATCCAGGGAAAGGAAATTAGAAAAGAGATAAATGTGCAAAACTTAGGGCTGCTTCTTAACACCACTTAAAATCTGTATGACAAGCTACTGTAAAGGAGGATTTGCTAGTGCTTCCCACCCAGAGCAGTCGATTGGATGAATGATGGATGTATTCATGAATAGTTTATTGGAACTCATCATTAAACTTTCAACTTTCATTCCACAATCCCTCAGAAACTCTGATGCCAAACTTCACTGAAGTCATTGGCTATGTGTTGAGACAAACTGTGAGACCCAGAATCTCACCTGCTGTGGATTTAGTGAACAAATATCTATCCTCTGGGTAGCAGTCAGCATAAATACCATAATGGCTACATTCATTTATAGATCACAGAATCTTGCTCATAGGGAGCTATGGAGAGGCAGCACGGTACAGTGCAAAGAACAAGGAATTCGTTTCATGGTGGACTGTTGTTCAAACCTTGGCTCTGATATTAAGTACCTGTGCACCACAAAATTTCTTGTTCACTTTTCTCCCTTTACACACTCTCTACCTTAGTTCAGGAACTTATCACTTCTCATCTCTATTATTACAGCAGCTTATTAATTGTTCTTCTTGCTTCCAGGAATAAGGAGGAAGGGGAAAGACAGAGAGATAGAGATAGAGACACAGAGACGTAGAGAGAGACAGAGACAGAGACAAAGGCAAGGAGGAAGAAAGTCAAGACAGGGTCAGACTGAGGAGAGAGACAGAGAGGCAAGGAACAGTTGGCTTGATTTGCTTCAGAATTCAACAACTCACTTTTTTTCTGGGTTATAGTTTTTGTTTTTGTTTCATTTATGTTATTATTTGTTGGTAATGGTTTGGAACCTTATTTTTTTAAAAAAAGGTAATTAGAAAAGGTGAAAAACCCAGGCTTCATACTCAGTGTTGGGTATAAATTACTTCAAGGAAGGTAATAATTCCACTTTACTCTACCCTTATAAGACTTTATTCTATATCTAGAGCAGGAGTGGGGAACCTGTGGCCCTTTGAGTGAATCCAAAGTTCACAGAATTCTGTAAATTCTGTAAAACTTGGACTCAGTCAAAAGGCCACACCCAAAGACCTAGAAGGCCACATGAGGCCTTGGGGCCACAGATTTCCCCATCCCTGACCTAGAGTATAATGTTTAATTCTGCCTTGGTTTAAGACGTTTGAAAAGCTTGACAATGTCCAAAAAAGAGTAACCTACATGAAGAACCTTCAGTCCATGGCATATATGAATTTTTAGAAGAAAATGGGCATGCTTACTTGGAGAAAAGAAGACTTTGGAGGAAATGATAGCTGTAATCAAGTACTTAAAGACTTGTCATGTGGAGGTAGGATTTGTGTTCTTCGGTTTGGCACTATAAAGCAAAACCAGGAGCAATAGGTAGGACCTGCAAAGAGGTAAATTTAGGGTTGTTGGAAGGAAAAATTTCCTAAAACTTGGAGCTGGCCAAATGTGAAATGGGCTGACTTGAGAAGTGATGGACGCCTATTCTTGGAGATCTTTAAGCATTGGCCATATGCCTAGTTGTTAGATAGGTTATAGTATAAATTCCATTCCTATATGGATTGAACTAGATAGGTACAGAGGTAACTTACATTTCTCAAAATCTATGATTCTGTCTTCATTTTCTCCTCTCTCCAATTCATACTCTGAATCATTTCCAAGTTGATGTTATTGAAATAATTCAAAAATTCAAAAATATAATATTGCCCCATTATTTAGATACTTGAACCCTTGCACAATGAAGCTCTTACCTATTTTTCTAGCTTTATCTCTTATCACTCACCTTTACCCACTTCAATTCTACTCATGTTGGTCTGTCAGTTCCTGCCCATGCATGATATTCTGTCTCTTCATTCTCTGCTTTTGAAGGAGTGGTTCACCATGTCTAGAATGCCTTATTTATTCAACCTGGGAGAATCATCAGCTTCCACTAAAGCTCACCTCAGATGTGACTTCTTCATTCAGCATTTCCTCATCCTCTTTGTTATTAACACTATCCATCTTGAAATTAAAGTGATTCACATCAGGTAAACAATAAATTTAATATGCTTTTATTTTATTATAATAATGGTCAAGTGCATATGCTTATATTGACATTAGACTGATTCAGAATGCCTGATCTTGTTCAGCTAAAATTGAATCAAGCTGAATTCTCTTCCTTTAACTGGTTGCCTCTCAGTTGAATGTTTGATGTCATATATTACACATACATCTCATTGCTCTACTTTGTTGGGTTTTTTTAAATGGCTATCACTACAAATAGGCAAAAGTAGTGGCTCATAAATGTAACCCTTCAATATCTGTTGGAAATTGCAAAGGTTGTAATTGTGGGACTTGCTGTTTTTTTTTTTAAGATTATCTAAGTCTAAAGTGAAACGGGATTATTTCCACTAAAATGCAAAGAAATGTGTAGTTGAAAATTAAAAAGTCAAGAATGGACAGAACATTTAAAAAAAAGCTTTCATGATCTGGGAATCCTTATCAGAGTATAAAACATTCATATCCAAAGTTTTAATAATTTCTTACTTCCACTGTCTGTGGAAGTCTTTCCCCCTTGGATGAAGAACTATGATATATAACAATGATCTATGGAGAAGCTAAATTGTTCCAGAATTGCAGAAATTCCTAAATTGAGACAAAATAATGCAACACAGCCATGTGTAATGCCTCAAGTCATGAAAAGTTAAGAAATTTAGCCTAGAGTTTAAGAGCCTCAATGGCTCCAGGAATCATCTGATTTAAGACTCAATGAAAAATATGACTTATAATCTATGGTAGACTTAGAACAAGCGCATTCTTCCAAGGCTATCTAATATCATATAGAGTTTAATGTTGATGAATCTTACAACATGTACAAAATTTGATAAACTCAATCCCAAATCAAGTAAAATTAATTTTATTGTAGAAATATTGCACATAGCTTTTTAAAAAGATATTAAGTCGTATTGTTATGACAACACAGTAAAGAGAAATGACTTTGAAAGCTGTAGGAACTGTAATCAATAAAATGACCACTAATGGTTGCAGAAGATTGATGATAAAATATATTATCTATTTAATGATTGTGAACTGATAGATTTAGGTTCCAGAATGAAATGAAACATAGCTAGATAGATAGATGACAGTATCACATGATTTTATATGTACATATATATATACACACATTTATATTATATATACATGTATATGCATACATATATACACACACATAAATATGAATTCTGCACTATATATAAGCACACATACTTATACACATATAAATACATGTTTATATAACACAGGCTAAGTATATATACACATTTACCTGTGTCAGTAAATACATATATATATGCAGTGAGGGAATTTTTTAAATTGACTATACATTTGTTACAAGTAATTTGTTTTTCTTTTCTTTTTCAAAGAGTTTAGGGATAGAAAAGAGAATAAATGGATTTCTGCCAATTAAAAGATAAAATTTAGAGACATTTAGGGGTATGGCTACAAATGTGGAATGGTCTTTCAGATGAAGTCATTATTGTTAGTTTTGCTTTCTGTGCTTTGTTATTCATGCAGTGAGGATGATCTGGAAATGCCTGTGTTGAAAAATAAAAAAGTAAATAAACTTAAGAAAATTATAGGGTTTGTTGTTTCAAATAATTTTATTCTTTCCCAATTGATTTTATGCAATTGTACTTATTCCATCTATATTTTTGATTCCTTCCGTACATTCTGTCTTCCCCTTATAATATAAATTTTTGAGACCTAGTACAATTTCATTTTTGTCTTCATATTCCTGGCACCTCATAAAATATCTTACACATAGTAACATAGTAGATGTTTAATAAATACATTGAATTAAATTGCAAGTTACTTTCTTTCTCTGGACCTCAATTTCCCCATCTCCCAAATAAGATGGATGACTTAAATCAGGATATCTTAACCATTTTGGCATCATGAAATCTTCATCAGAATAATGTTTTAAATGGATAAAATAAAATATACTTACAAAGCAAAGCATTTATATTGATATATAATTATGAAAATATTTTCAAAACATTAACAAGTTCCCAAATCCCAAGTTAAGAACCTGTGGTAGCTCTATGAGATACATCACTAATTCCTCTGATTCTAATTAGACTCCATTTTTTGAATGAGGAAGCTGTGACACAGAGAAAAAATGATTTGCCATTCATACAACTATAGCCAAGACTACAACTTTCCTTCATCTTCCTCTATTAATAGTGATTTAGCCTTCACGTTACCTCTAAAGGAACATATTTTGCTTCAAATTCTAAGTTCTGTGGAGCTGTGTTGAAATCCTTTCTCCCAAACCACTGTCCTGTAAAACTACAAACTTCACTGGAGTGAAAACTGCTTTAAAAAAAGTGCCTTCTCCATGGGCAAATAAAGCAGGTTATCTCAGACAAAACATTTGTTTTTGCCAAAGGAGTTCTGAGCTCCCTGTAAATGGAGTTCTTTAGGGAAGAAATGCTGAAGTCTGGATGTTACTCAAGGCTGAGTAGCAGAATGAATTAATTACTTATCATGGATTTCAAACTTAATTCTAACTTGAGGCTCCCTCAGAAATATATAATCATACATATTTTAACATCAAAAGCCTGATTTTGAAACTCATAAAAACCTCAATGCTAAAATGACTAGTAAACGTTCCCAAAACATTTCAGTCCTTCCTTCTTTAGAACCAAGAACCATGAAGCCTGGATTATAAAAGACTGAGTCCATTTAGAGAGAGGTCAGAAAGCAGATTATGTGCTGGAAAGATCAGAATGGAAAAGAGGCAAAAAGGCTAGAAGTTCATCTCCTAAAGGTAGTCACTGTAATTGCTGAAACAGATTTACCTTCCATATCTAAAATCAGGAGTACTTCCAAATGAACTATTCTCTAAACTGTGAAAGAAAGAAACATTATCTCTGGATAACAAACTCTGCAAGTGTATTTGCCTGCCCCACTCCCCTTGTCACTGAATGTGATTCTCCAACTGTATTTAGAGGCTATAAAAGCCCTGTCAGTCTGTCCTTGCCCTCCTGCTGTCTGCTGTCGATCTGCCTCTTTCCCACTGAGCTGAATCATTCAGTACCTCTCTACACAACACCTCACATTGATCACTCCAGAGGGTCTGCTTCTGAAAATGTTGATTCAACTCAGTGGGGAAGATAGGCCCATGGCAGTTGGAAGAGGAAGAACTGGTTGAGACTATTTTGAAAACAACACATACCTTAGTTCTTGTGGCTACACATACACAAAAAAGCAAATCTCCCCCCCCACACTTTTTTTACTACATTTCTAATATTAAACTGGTAAATGGCCCCAACTTGAAATAACTCCAAGTTGAAAACCAGTGGAAAGGCAACGGATGGAACACCTGTTTCTTCATGCCCTTGCCTTCCCCTGCCTACCCCCTGGAGAGGCTGACTTCCAGCTGTTCTCTGAGGCTTCATGCTCTGCTAAGATTCTAAACATGGGAAAGTGAGATTAATGAAAAATACTTTTGCCACAAACAGCACCAACAAAATGTCATTCCCAAAGCTGTGATTTCCCAACCTGCAACAGTTTAG
Organism: Phascolarctos cinereus; assembly: GCF_003287225.1. NCBI lineage: Eukaryota > Metazoa > Chordata > Mammalia > Diprotodontia > Phascolarctidae > Phascolarctos > Phascolarctos cinereus. Next base: position 73,683,113 of record NW_027555625.1, read on the forward strand.
GACAATGTAGTTTAACAACATTTAAAAGTCATAAAACTTACATTGGTATGATATATGGGCTTAGATTTTCTAAAGGAAACTGAAATGCAAGCAAGCAAGCAAGAAAGGGAAGAAAAATGCTGTAACAGATGTGTTCCTAAAAGAAAACACACAACATGTGCTGCAAAATAAAAGAAACATTTGGCAATATAAAATATCTTGGCATCTGTGTTAGATTTGTAATCACAAGAAAATATTGATATGGCTGATAGTGGAATTTCTATAATACTGAACTTCGAAGGAGCAGCAGGCTTTCTGCACTGAGGATTTATTTGCTATTGTCTATCAAAATCTAATGGAGGTGTTTTGCAAAATTTCCTTACAGACTGAATTTGTTTATTCAATAAAATTAAAGGGAGACCCCTCCATTGATTATAAGATAAGTATATTTCATATAATAAATCTATCAAAGGAAAGGGAATGGACTTGTTTAGATTTGAAATTGTTTGTAGAAATAATCATAGGACCATGCATTTTTGAACTGTAAGTAACTTTTGAGGACATTTAGTCCAAAGCCATCATTTAACAGATGAAAAAAATGAGATTCATTCCAGTGAAATGACTTGTCCAAGAGCACCTGTTGTGGCCAAAGTGGGACTCAAATTCAGTTCCTTTGAATTCAAATATGATCTACTGTGATCTACCACACTGCCTCCAACGTATAACCCAGAGGCTTCTAGGGATTTGGAGATGTATTTATCATGGTTTGTGATATGTTCTGCATTCAAATTTCTTTTTGATTCAGAGGCGTTTATCTTTGCACTTAATCTTCTTGTTAGGAGAATGTTTAATAGAGTATTCCAGAGAAATGAACCTTTCTTAAGGGTCTTTGCACTTTTAGGCTGAGAAAAATGTGAAATATGTAGACATGAGAGAAAAGGGAATGATGAAGGGCAGGGAGAAACCTACTGAGAACTTATGACCTTGGATATCTTTGGCTTACAGTTTCAGTTGTTCAGTTTTTTTTTTTCCTTCTTAGCTAGTTCATCTACTGTTATTTCAAGCACCTTTAAAGGAAGTGTTTATTCTAACCTGGCAAGGGATTTGGGTGAGAAAAGTCTGATTATCCTTTTTTATTACCTATTTCTTACATATAATTTTAAGTGTCAAAGTCCTCACACAAATACCATTTTGTTTTCTTTTGTTTCTTAAACCAGATCTGTAATGTTTTTTGTATGTGAAATTTCTTATAAGGAAAAAAAAAACCTTCTACCATTGCAGATTAGAACTTATCTTCAATTTAAAGTGGTGAGAGTATTCCCATGGGAACTAATAGGTAAAGTGACTTTTCCAATGCCTATTCAAGGAAGTACTCAAATTTATGGTTGGGTTTCTTAACTCTATACAAACTTTAATGATACGTTATGTCCATTAAATAAGCACATAAAAAGAAAGCCTTGAAGATACTGAGCTGGTAAATAGATAAATACCTGACAGATGGATAGATGTTAGGTTACAAGAAATAAAAAAAAAGGACCACAAGAACGTATAGTTACTTTAGAAGTAAAGGCAAGTTGAGTTAATTTTAGTCAACTAAAACAAAACATAAATTTAAAGGCTGTAATATACAGTGGATGGAGAACCACTGGAGACTAGAAAACAGGGTTTTCAAAGGTAGCAGTTTTGTGAACATGTTTCTTTAAAATATATATGTAAATATAAATGTAGTCATTTGAATCTAGACTCATCAGTAAGTTACCTTTGCCAAATTCTATGTCTTTAACGTTCTGAGGAAAATGATTGAAGGGGTTTCAAAATAACACCTGCATATATAGAAAATATATTGTATTATGTGTATGTTTTTATATATTTTATGTAAATGTGTTTATATAAAAATATTAAATGCATGCATATAACGTGTGTATGTCCCTATTTGCAGTTTAAATACATATACACATATATAAAATGAACAGATATGTATCTACACTGAACATACACATACATACATGCATACTTGTACATTTTCTGAATAAGCTGGTGTAGGCTTTAAAGGTCTGTAACCATTTATTCAGAAGAATAGTGAGGGCAGAGGACTCAGCTCTGCTTCTGCTCTTCATGGCACTGTGGATGTGATTCACTGGTGAACCCAATCCCAGTTTGGTACCCAGTCATGCAGACAGAACCAGCATTAAAAAATGGTTGTTAAACACAATCCAGTGAGACTTGGTACTTTAGCCTCGAAGGTATATTCCATCTTTGGGATGTGCTGCTGCAGACAGCAGGGTGATAATTAGTACAAACAGTGATATGGACACCTGTCCATTAGGAATTGGACTAAGACCATCAATTCACTTTACATAGGCCACCGAGCGGCTATTAAATAGTAATGGCTTTCAGCCGCCAGTGCCCAGGGCCAGTTTTGAATTAGTGATGGGAAGCTGAAAAACCCTCTAGTCCATTAACAAGCTCCTAGGAAAATGTTTTCCTCAGTTAAGGGTATAATGACACACTTATGACAGGATTCATTTGCCTGCACCTAATTTTCCCCTTAGATATAAAGGATTCTTGCTAAAGTCTTGCAAGCTGTGAAAGTGAATCCCATGGAAGCCTTTATACTAACTTATTTTCTCACTGATCAGGACAGTTCTGACTTTTGACTACTTTTATGTTTCCTAGTCAAGGAAAAATGGCAGGAATAGTCTGTGCTTATTTTCTCCATGATTGATAGCTCCTTTGGCTTTCTCCAGTGAGAACTAAGGAATTCCTTGGTGTGATATTCCAGGAAAACTTCCTACATAGCTTTTGAAAATGCAGATCACAACCATAATGGATCAAACTAGACCTGAGTTACCCATATTACTTTCACAAATACAAGCTGCAATCCCTGCCATTCTGTTCATGAACACAAAAGCTACATTCAATATAATAATTTAATTAAAATTTAAAATTAATAAGCATTATTTTATCACCATTTTATCTGCCCTATTGGAGGAAAAAGTAAAAGAAATGCAAAAAACCCTTTGCAATTAATATGCATAGTTAAGCAAAACAATATTTAATCCATCACCTGTCTTTCAAGAAGTTATAAATATCCTTTATTGTCATTTCTCTGGAATCTGAGGAAGGCATTTCATTGGTCAGAGTTCTTAATTCTTTGAAAGTTATTCATTCATATAATATTGTTAGAGGATAAATTGTTCTCCTGTTCTCTTCACTCTGTAAGGCAAAGTATATGAACATACTGTTCTCAAGGGAAGAAATCCAAATTACCTACAGCCATATGAAAAAAAAAATTATAAATCACAAGTAAGGAGACAAATTCAAATTAAAAGAACTCAAGAATCTACCTTGATGTAATGATGTGAATATTTAAAATAATTTTATCTTTTCAGTTATGGCACTCACTAACATCTCAACCCCTTACAATTTTTGAGAATGAATGTGATATAGTTCAATCAGTCCTGGACTTGGAATTCAAAAACCTTTCTGTGGAAATCCTGGCTTTGTTACTCAAGACCTACATGATCCTAGAAAAGCTGATTAACAGTTCTGAGCCTCAATTTCTTTATCTGTAAAATACAGAAGAGCAGCAACCTTACAGGATTCTTGTGAGGATAAAATGGAAATTTTCATGCATATAAATGTATGTATACTTGTGCATGTACACACAATATCAACATATAAACATGCATATACATGTAGATATATGTACCTGTATGTGTGTGTATATTAATGCAATATGCATATGCATAAAGACAGTATATACATATGTATATATAGATATAGATATAGATAATTCCATAAAAATTAAAGTACTTTATAAATGTAAGTTATTATTACAACTTTGTAGATATTCTTTCAGAGTTTCTATAGCTGAAAAAGTCAGTGCTTTATGCTTAGTCTCAGCTCCTAGGAATTTAGCTAGGATGCTTTTGGGTTAATTTGCATAAAGTCTGTAAGTGGATGAAATTTGATACTTTACCAGCTTGGTAGGAAACATCAGCATTTGTACTCCTGTGGCATAGTTTTGAATACCCAGTATGACTTCAACATCTTGATAAACCACCAGAGAATGACTTTATTAGAAGCTCAATATAAATATATTTTAATATAGATGCCAATGTTTGTCATTTTTGTTATTGTTTGGTTGTGACTATCTCTTTGTGACCCCATGGACCATGTTGTCTATAGGTTTTTCTTGGCAAATATACTGGTTTGCCATTTCCTTCTCCAGTGGATTAAGGCAAACAGGTTAAGTGATTTGCCCAGAGTCACACAGCTAGTAAGTGACTGAGGCCTGATTTGAACTTGTCTTCCTGACTCAAGGTCTAACTTTCTATCCACTGAACCATCTAGCTGCCTCCTGTATGTCAGTTTAACTACATTTAATAAGCTCCTTAAGTCATTATCTGTGTGCTTGAATTGCTAGGTATAAGAACTAATTTTGCATTTCTTTAAATCAATATTTTACTGTTTTATTATAATTACTACTATGAAAAAAAAAATTCACTGATTTCATTAAAGGAATAACATTCACTTCCTGATGATTGCTTCTTTTCATAGAATCGTCCCTTCTAACAAAGCATAGTTAAGCAAAGCAAACATATTGACCATTTCTAACAACATATAAACAATTCCATACCAGCAGTCTACCATCTTTCTTTTGCAGGAAAAAAAGCTTATATCACCACAAGTCCTCTAAATTTCAGATGGGTCACTATACTGATTAGAGTTCTTATATCTTTCAATGTTATTGATTTTATCCTAGTTATTGTATAAATTGGTTTTTATTCTACTTATTTTGTTCTGCATATACATACAATTTTCCCCAATTTCCCTGAAGTATTTGTAGTCATTATTTCTTCTGTTACAATTAGTCTATTACATGCATATACAACCATTTGTTCTGGGTTCATCTTTCCCTCCATTCCCAATCTAACTCTGAAAATGTTTGTTGGTTAATCCCCTAGTTGGGGATCATAATCTTCTAATTGATGAAAGCTCATTTTTTCAAATATTTCCAATATTAACTAAATTTTATATTACGGTGTTAGAAATATTGAAAAATGAACACCCACACTGGTGACATCACTATTCCTAGAAAGAGAACCATAATTAGCCCATGCTTATGAATCTATTTTCAGGATACAGGCACCTATAGGGCTATAATTTTTTCCATTGATGAATGCCCACAAAAAGCTGGACTTTACCTGTAGAGTGCCAACTCTCCTCATGGGAAGAAAATGTTGCCGTGATTTGCCTCCCACCAGACCAGAGGTTCTTTGTGTGTGTGTGTGTGTGTGTGTGTGTGTGTGTGTGTGTGTGTGTGTGTGTGTGATCAACCCCTTTGGCAGTCTGGTTAAGCCTTTGGACTCTTTCTCAATTTTTTTTAAATGCATATAATAAGAATTATAAAAATGAGGATTGCAAATTAAAATTATTACATTTAAATGCAGTTATAAAATATATTTTTTAAAGTTCACTCATCTCATTTTAAGAATCTTAGCTTTATATTTTTTTAACTACTACTTCTCATTCCATTTTTTTTTCTTTTTTGGGGGGGGCGCAAGTGAAAGAATTAGGATTTAGAGCTCTACCTAGAAATATGGATTGATTACATTGGAAAGTTGCAATGTTTACTAGAATCTAAGGATCATGTATTTAATTCCCTTTATTTTCCAGATGAGAACGTGAAGGTCAAAGAGGTTTATTGACTTATCCAAAGTCACACAATCTAGTTATAGATAGAACTAGGACTGAAACGTAGATTCTCCTGTCTATCCAGTCTTCTTTCTATAGCACAGGTTACCTCTAGGTACCTTTTCATTACTTTAGTTTTCTTCCCCTCCATCTAACAATACTAATATCTACTTGAAAGGCTGCTATGGGCATGAGCAGCTAGGGCACCTTATTAAAAACAAATGATGCACTCTTCCAGTGGCTTATTATGATTCTCCAAGGAAACTTTTTAAGTGATCCAATGCAATGATGTAGGTTACCTTGGAAATCAGTCAAAAGTTGGAATTGAATCACTAACTAGTGCAGTGACCAGAGACATTAGTTACAGTGGAAACCTAATTGTAATGTAATTCCTGTAATATAAGCAGTTAGCACTGAGCACAATTTAAAGTTCCCTACCTGGAGTTTGGAGAATGCCATGCTGTTATTGTAATGAGCCCACTGACTTGCTGCTCTTGTTTTAGTTTGTGATTTTATTTCTCAGGATGAGTTTCCTGGCTGCTTCTAAACTTCTTCAGGACCCATGGCAACGGTGTTAACAAGTAGGCAAATTCATTGAAATTACAATCAAAATGAGAATGACTATAACTTTGTATATTATATGCAGTCTTCATAGCTTTATTTGATTTTTAAAATATGAAATCCAATGCTACTTTAAAAAAAGAGAAAAATTTGGTGGACAACTCTCCACTTTACATAAGAATTGTTTATATTGCCAAAGAAATCATGGCAGGATTCATTCATAAAGAAATCTTAGTTCACTAAAAATGGAATTTCACAGATTCTCAGATTTAGAAGGTACCTCCTTGGAGGGAATTTAGTCCTAGCTATAATAGATAATAATTTATTCTACAGCATTAGGAAGCAAAGTGTGTGGATTGAAGATACTTTTGTGTTTGTTCATTTTAGAGTAGGTGGACACAAAGTTAAAGATTTAAAACTAAAAGGCATCTTAAAGTTCACATTGTCAAACTTCCTCATTTTGCATATGAGAAACTGAGACCCTAAGAGATTATGACTTACCCAAAGAGACATTTTAAAAAATAATATATTTTATTTTCCCAAGTTACATATTAAAACAATTTAGGTTGTACATGTATAATCATGTAAAACATTTCCATATTAGAGGAGACACTTTTAAATATATATGTTTATGTATTTTTTTTCTTTGTAAAGGTACTATTTTAATTTTAGGTTCTTTGATACTGATGACCTGGGTTCAAACCCTAGCCCTACCACTTAATTCCTATAGTCTCTCAATCTCTCCTCAAAGACCTCTAATGATGAGAAAAATTTTTTTTCTACAATTGAAGTACCAGGAAATATTCCCTTAAACTGAGACTAAATATGCCTGTCTGCTACTTATACTCATTGTTCCTAGTTTTGACAACTGGCATCAATCAGATTTATTAAAACATACACAGTTTATGAAAAATACTTTAATTGTGAAAAATGAGCTTTTTGCTCAAGTCAAAAGTAGGTCCTGATAATCAGGCTTGAAAAACATGATTCAGTACAACTAGTGTTTTCCTACCTTCCTTCAAGTTCCATCTGGCTTTTACCATCTATAGAAAAACTTTCCTAATTCTTCTTAATTCTAGTACCTTCACTTTGTTCATTATTTAGCCTATATATAGCTTGTTGTACATGGTAATGATGCATATGTGTCCCTTATTAGGTTGTGAGCTTCTCTAAGGCAAGGAATGTCTTTTTTTTCTTTCTTTGTATCCCTGATGCTTAGCATTGTACTTGGTACATAATAGGGACTTAATTTTTTTTTGGCTGACTATTTCAGAGAGGGACTTTTAGGCCACTAAGTTTCAATTTTCCTAGCACTGATTATGAGGAAAAAATAATAAAATGGCTTTCTCAACCCTTTATATAAATTTAAAAGTGAGAAAAAGGAATAAAATCTTGGATTGATTTCCCTTCACAATATCTCTTATTATTCCACTCACCCAACTGCTGTTCTGGTGTTGGTTTTAATTACCTCAGGCCTAGAATATTGCAATAGCCTGATGGTTGGTTTCCCTGCCTTAAGTTTATCCCTACCCCAGCCTACCCTCCACCCATGTTCCAAAATGATCTTTCTAAAAATACAAGTCTAATCATGTCCCTGGGGGAGCTAGGTGGCACAGTGGATAGAGCACTAACCTAAAGTCAAGAAGACTCATTTTCCTAAGCTCATATCTGTCTTCACACACTTACCAGCTATGTGACTCTGGGCAAGTCATTTAACCCTGTTTGCCTCAGTTTCCTCATCTGTAACATAAGCTGGAGAAAGAAATGGCACACCACTCCAGTGTCTTCACCAAGAAAATCCCAAACTGGGTCAGAAAGAGTCAGCCATAACCAAAGCAACTGAATGACCATAACTATCTTGTCACCTGTACTCAATAAATTACAGTGTCTTACATTACCTCTAGGATCAAATATAAAATTTTCTCTAGCTTTTAAAGCACTTTACAACTTTCCAAACTCTTCAGTCTTCTTATTCTTACTCCTTTCCATATAGCTATAGAGATAGAACTTGCTGTTTTTATAACATAACAATCCATTTCCTAAGAAACTATCATTGACTGTCTACCCATTTCTGAAATGCTCCCCTGCTAACCTCTGCCTTCTAGATTCCCTGGCTCCCTTTAACAATCATCTCAAGCCTCATATTCTTCAAGAAGCCTTTCACAGTCCCTTCTCTAGCCACAAGAGTCTTCCTTCTGAGATTACCTCTTATTTACACCATATACATCTTGCACGAATGTTGATGTTTGCATGTATGTGAGCTCTTTTAGCATAAGGTGTATTCCGCCCATTCTCTTTCTTTTTATTACCAGTGTTTGGCAAAGAGCCTGCAACAAAGTCCTTAATAAATGAGTCTTAATGAGGAATACAATGGTAATCATCTGCTAATAGCCAGAACTATAAAAATAGAAAATCATTCCTTAAACTTGCACAAAGTAGAGACATTCCCTTTATGAAAGGAATGGACCAATACAGTAATTTAAAAAAACTATCTTGATCTCAGTATAAAGCAAATGGAATTCTAGGAACCACAAATGCCCATTGTCTTCCCAACTTGATAAGAAGACCACAATCAGTATTGAGGAGATAATCAGAAGCCATATTCCCTTCTATCTCGATGCTAGGATAATCTAAACTAGTGCCTCTTCATATGGTGGAAAGATATTGATATTGTGGTTAGACAACATGGGTTCAGATCCTATATCTGATGTTTAATATCTGTGTGATATTAAGCAAGTCCATTAATTTCTTTGTGTCTTGGTTTCTTCTTAATGTCAAATCAGTTAGTTGCAGGCATTGTTCTTTTAGGTTTTAGTTCTCAATGTGGAGACGGTAGTAATGAACATCTGATATTGCTAAAACATTAACCACCCATCCTCCTCTAATAGATGACCTAATTGATATATACAGCAAAAATGACTTGACAAATGTTGCTCTGCAAGGATCATGGCCATTTCCAATATCCTTAACTGATAGACCACAACTCAGCTTATTAACCTTCTGAATTCCAGTGGTTCAGCTGCTGAAGGGACTAATGTCTATACTTTGGAATTGTTATCTCATCAATGTAGACATACCCTCCTATGGTATGGGTGCTAACCTATCCATGCCCACCCATTCTGTGTGATCTCACTCATTTCTCTTCCCGGCAAACTTCCAGGGCATTGGAAAGGTAGTCGAGTTTCTTTAGTTCTCTTAAAATTGTGCTGATCCAACAGAATATGTAGACTGTCCTTTCATTACACCTTGTTCTAGCCTGTCTCCTCATACCCTGAACACTACATTTATCTGTTGACATCTTTTACATCATTTCTACTGCAAAATATTCCCTTTGTTATGTGCCACAGTCTCCGTGCCTTTCTTTTGCTTCTCTGTTACTATTTATATTAGAAAGAACTCTAAGTCTTTGGTGATTGTGGTATTCTATGACTTGCAAACATACAACAACATGGAAAGACTATTGGTGTTAAAAAGTTGCTGTGGAAATTTTATAAAGTCCATTATATTACATCAAATAAAAAAAACAATTTTAAAGATTATGCTATATAATTTTCTTGATTATAGGTTAATTATAGAATCTTAGTGTTGGAACATTAGAGAACCATACAGTGACTGAAGTAAGGTGAGAATCTCATATAGAGTATCCCTAGTTGATGTTTAGGAAAATCCCCTTCAGCTTTATTTGACAACATCATTACTATCGTTTGTCTCCTTATTAAATTTCAGATAGTTATAGATGCTCAACAAAGTATTGGGATGGACGCCTTTTAGTTCAACTGAACATTCATTTATGTCTACTTCTATTTATGTCTACTATGTGATAAGCAGTGTGTTAAAGGCTAAGGATACAAAGATGGAACCAAAATAGCCCTTCCCCCAAGGAGCCTCTATTCTACTGGGGGAAAGCAGTATGTATATAGATAAATACAAAAATATAGAGTACAAAGTATTCACAAAATTATTTGAGGGGGGCAGTCCTCCAAAGGAAGGGAGTTTTCCAATGTTGTTTTTGTTTGTCCATTCCTGGTGAGTATCATAGAGTCGCAGTTGGAAGGGACCTTAAGACCACCCCCCCTCATGCTAAAGATGAGAAATCTGAATTCTGGAGAGGTTAAGGGATTCCCTTTCCTCACTTCTTCATCTCCTATCACTTAGGTGCTTTCTATACCTTTCTCACCATGTGAAAAAGGCCAGTCACTCATAATGTGAGACAGATCCTCCTGTGTCACATAATTAAGTGGCCTTAGTCTTTACCAAGACCAACTCCCTCTACTTATTCAAGTGGTCCCATTCCATCCTGTCTCTTCCAACAGATTGTCCCCTCTATCATTTTCACTCTTTCATTTATTTTCAATCTCTCTTGCTCTACTGGCTCTTTCCCCACTGTCTTCACAGGGTCTCATTCTCTCATATCCTGAAAAAACTTAATTGATTCTTCCATCCTTGCTATCACTCTACTTTTTGTCTGCCCTTTACAGTGAAACTACTCAAAAAAGCATGTCTACAATAAGTGTCTCCACATTCTCTCTTCTGAGTCTGTTCTTAACCCCTTGTTGATGTTCAGTCATTTTTGGTCCTGTCCAACTCTCTGTGATCCCATTTGGGGTTTTCTTGGCAAAGATACTACAGTGGTTTGCAATTTCTTTCTCCAGCTCATTTTACTGCTGAGGAAATTGAAGGAAATAGGGTTAAGTGACTTGTCCAGGGTCACACAGCTAGTAAGTATCTGAGGCTAGATTTGAACTCAGGAAGTCATCCTGACTCCAGCCTGGGTGCCATATTGCCCTCTTAACCCCTCACAGTCTGAATTCTTACTTTATCATTTCACTGAAACTGCACTCTCCAAAGTTGCTAATGATCCCTTAGTTGCCAAATCCAATGGATTTTTCTCAGTCCTCATTCTCCTTGAACTTTCTGCAGGCATTGATCCTGTTGATTGCTCTCTCTCTCTCCCCGATTCTCTCTTCTTTCTAGGTTTTTTGCTTGTTTGTTTGCTTGTATTATTTTAGGACACCACTCACTTAGTTTTCCTCCTACCCTATTTGACTGACTCCTCCCTCTCTGTGTCTTTTGGTGGATTCTCCTTCAGACCATTCCCTCTAACTGTAAGTATCTATTAGGATTCTCTTCTGGGCCTTCCTGTCCCAATATACTTTGTCACTTGGTGATCTCATCAGCTTTCACGAATTTAATTACCATCTCTACGCTGATGATTCTCAAATCTACCTTTCCTCCCCTAATATATCTGCTGAGCTCCAGTCTTGCATTTCCAACTGCCTTTCAAACATGTCAAACTGGAGGTCTAATAAACATCTTAAACTCAATATGTCCAAAACAGAATACATTATTTTTCCCCGTAAATCCTCACCTTCCCAGCTTCCCTATTACTATGTAGGACAAAACTATCCTCCCAATTCATCAGGCTCACCAACAATGAGTCATTCTGCCTTTCTCACTATCTCACACCCCATGCACAAGTTGCTGTCAAGATCTGTCAGTTTCCCCTTTGCAACATCTCTTGAATACATCCCCTTCCCTCCTCAGATACTGGCACCACCCTAGTTATAGGTAATCATCACCTTAATCCTGCTGGTGGGTCTGCCTGGCTTAAGTCTCTCCTATTCCCATACATCAAATCCATTATTATAAAGTTATTTTCCTAAAATATTGATCTGATCATGTCAAACACATCCTGACCCGCACTGACTGCTACATTTAGTAAACTTCATTGGTCTCCTATTGCCTTTAGGAGAAAATACAAAATGTTTTGGAAATCAAAGTCTTTCACAACGAACACCCGCCTACTTTTCCAGTCTTCTTACACCTTACTCCCAGAGAAGTACTCTTTGATTCAGTGGCAATGACCTCCTTACCTCTTCCATTAACAAATCAATCCATCTCATGACTCTGGACATTCTCTCCAGCTTTCCTCTATTTCTGAAATACTATCCTTCCTTAGTTCTAACTACTGACCATCCTGGCTTCTTTTAAATCCCAATTCAAATCTCACTTTCTACAGGAAGTCTTTCACAATCTCTTTTAATTCCAGTGTCTTCCAACTGTTAATTATTTCCTATTTTTCATGTACATAGCTTGCTTTGCATATATCTGCTTGCATATTGCATAAGCATATGCATATGCTTATTGATTATCTAAAGTTAGCACTGGTAGTAAATATAAGAACTGGCGTCAGGATGTTGGTTCACACATTTTTAATGTCCCTTCCAACTTGATGTGTCTATTAACCTGTAAGAATTCTTCCATGTCGAATCATTCTAACTTCTACCTTCTGCATTATTTTAAAGCTCTTTACTTTTAAACTAGTTTTAATACCTTTTGCTACACTCTAGACTCCTCCTTGAACATCCAAGAGAGTAATGATAAAGAATAGAAAAACAGGAAAGAAAAAAAGAAATCTCTTCAAGTAAACTAAAATCCAAATTTCTGAAGTTATCTACAGGGCTTTTGACCAATAGTTCCTCTTTTTCAATTTAAATTGCTATAATCATCATGTATATTGTTTTGCTGGGTTTGTTCATTTTGCTTTATATCAGTTCACATTTAAATCTTTCTATACTCCTCTGTATTCATCATTTCTTGTGGCACATTGACATTCCATTTCATTAATGTGTCACAGGTTAGCCATTCTCCAGGTAATGGCCAACTACTTTGTTTTCAGCTCTTTAATACCACAAAACATATTGCTGATAATACCCTAGTGTTTATGGCAACTTTGATTTCCATTCCACATATCTGGCAGTGGAATTTCTGGGTCAAATGGCATAAACATTTTCGTCACTTCCATTACTGAATCTCAAATTGCTTTGCACAAGATTTGTACCAATTCATAGCTCAGCTAACAATGAATTAGTGTCCTTGCCTTCCATGACCCCTCCAACATTGAATATTCCCACCTTTTGTCATCCTTGTAAATTTCCTAGGTGTGAATTGAAACATCAGGGTTTTTTTTATTTATTTGCTTGTTATTATTAGTGATTTAGAGCCTTTTTTAATATTGTTGATAACAATCTGCAATTCTTCTTTTGAGACCCGTTTGTTTATAGCCTTTTAAACGCTATTTGCTTTCTCATTCAAATGTTATCAGTACCTTGTACCTTCAATAGAGATAACTATAACTTTATCAAAGATTTTATAAAAGCACTTTGGAATTCTATTCCAACAGTAAATATGCATTAAATTTTATTCTAATGATAAAATCCTTGAGACACAAAATACAGTTAAAGCTATATATGACTGAGGAATATTTTGCAATTCAATTATTTACTATTTTAAATGGAAAGCATAGACCTGGCTAAACCTCTAGATGGATTGTTGTTAAAAAAGATAGTCTCCACTGGAAGCTATCATCCCTCTGGGAGTAGATTAAAGGGGCACAAATTGTTATTATCACTATTTTAAAGGGACCATCATAATGTAATATATGATATGGAGGCTTCTAAGCAGATTTTTAACACCTGACAGGCATGAGCTACTGGAGCCCTGTCATCTTGGAGCACAATTCTAAATAGAACAAACTGAAAACAATCATCAATTCCATTTATCATCAGTGAAGACAAGGAAAAATATTGGATATATGTCCAGAGTGCCATGGTCTCCACCAACTTCCTTTATTCAACATTATTTCTAAAAGAAAGATAAAGACAGTAAATGCCCTATTGTGTATAATATTTATAATATTGCCACAGAAAACTTGATGTATAAATGAAACTTTTATGAAGTTTACAAAGAAGCCTATAGGGATAGTAGTCACCCTCTGTTTTCTTAAGATTTTCAATCTTGTACTAAAAATCCTGGTTAAGAAAAGTGGTGCGAAAATGTGATCTCAGTAGTGCTGCAGATATATGGACCTTTAACATCAAGAGCAATTTTAGGATATAGGATGATGAGCTATACTGTTTGCTGTGTCCCAGTATTTCATAACTTTTTAAAGAGTAATGTCCCCACTGTTTCATTTCTACAGAACCAACCAGGTGCTTTATAAAAGCAGTAAGTCACAGAAGAAAATACATTGAAATTGGAGTCAGAAACTTTGAGTTCAAATCCAGCTCTTTCACTGAGTAATGGTAAAACCTTACATAACTCACTTTGCTTCTTCTAGCCTCAAGTTTTTTATCTATAAAATGGAGTTACTGCTTACTTTATAAATTTTTTTGAGTATAGAATTTCAGGAACCTGAAGTCCCATTTAAATATAAGTTGCTATTGGTTTCCTTACATCCCTACTGAGGTTGGGGCATAAATCTGAGGGAAAAGGATATACTGATCTGGAAGAAAGAGTGGACAGGTGATGTTAGAGGTAAAGATGGCAATCTGTGAGGGATTCGACTAACTAACTAATCCATAGCTTGAATCATGCACAAGCTCAATTCAAAATGGCTGAAAATATATTAAGAATAAAATACAATTTTTAAAATATGACCTGGCTATTTCCAGGACCTCTACATTAACCAAGGCAAGAATCAGCCTGCAAAGTGTTACAGTGTTTGCATCCAAAGGACAGTTTCCATCATCATCTGGAAGACAAACAAAAAGGAGGAAATTATAAAATACATAGTCAGAGAGTGTAGAGCTTGAAGTTGGAAGTCCTGCTGACCTGTCACCAGTAACATGAACTGACACAAATCTTACATAGCTATGGTGAAACTACAGTACCATGTCAGCAAATAGTGATGGCAGACTTAAATGTGGCAATCATTCTTAATAAACAAAAAAAATCTTATATTCTCAAATTAAATCATTTATTTTAATTATTTAAATTGTTGGGAGAGATGAAGTTGGAACAAGGTTTTGTTTGGTTTTATTGCTACACAAGATAACCTTGTGAAGCTAGAAGTTGGGAGACGTGTTCTAACGCCAGCAGTTCCAACACACTATCTGACACTAAGCAAGTTGCTTAATTCTTCTGAGACTCAGTTTTCTAAACTACAAAATGAGAGGCTTAGAGTAGATGATTTTTGAAGTCCCTTTCAGCCCTACTGAGCTATGACTTTCAATCCATTGTTGAAGATGAGGATGAACACAACAAAGTAAACACAAAATCATCCATATAGGGAAAGCCAGAAGTAATCCCAGTCTTCACAACTAGGATTCTTTGTCATGAAGAAGTCTCCCCTGATTAGAGCTCTACTGTGTTCTTTCAATATTAAGGATAACAAGTTCTGGGGAAAAAAATAAGTCAGTAAGCTAAGCAAGCCCATAAAACAGCGCTGGTTTCATTTATGGAAGTAGTATGGTAGATGACCAAATTTGAAGTCATATGATTTGGGTTTGAATATTTACTGCTTAATAGCTATGTGTCCTTGGTTAATTAATTTCATCTTCTGGTTCTCAATTACTTCATAAATTGAAATGAGGAAATTAAATATGATGATTTCTAAGCTTCTTCTTCTAACTCTAAAGCCAAGATTGCATAAAGCCAACTTTTACATGTTAAATTCCAGTAGGTGTAGCTCATGAAGAAGATTAACATCCTTAGAAATTTCAGCCAAAGATTGCGCTTTTTCATCCATAAGGCTTTAAATTTCTCCCTTACTGATTAAGCATCCATAATGCACGATATATACATTGCTTTGTGTCCCTGTCACCATGTGGAAATAAAAACATACCAAGCCCAATAACCCCTTCCCTCTTTAGGCTACTAATTGAAAAATAACATCAGATCAATGCTTTCTTTTGAAACCCTTGGTACAAGCTGAATAAGAAACCTTATTATTTCTTTAGCTATCAATTCCCAATTAATACCCTACACTAAACTTATTTTAAGTCATTCTTATCCAAAGGCTTAACCAGTTCCTAAAGGGAAAGTTCAAATCAGCCAACAAGGATTCCATCATAAAGTGATTAAGGTCATCATCAAACCAAGTTAGGGAAGAAATAAAGGAATTATCTCTTGAATTCACCCTTGATCAGGTGGAAAGTGGAATCCTTAGAGGGAATAGTTAAGAGGGATTTTAAGATGATTATGTGGTATCCACTAAAAATTAAGTGAGTGTTTTTGTTTTGTTTGCTAAATCAAAAATGTTCATTGAATTTTTACCTGAGGTCTGTATGTTTGATCTTTTTATTTCTTTGTTGTTTGGGAATGCTACAAATTGTAAGTCATGATGGCTTCTGTCAGAGAGAGATTACAAACATAGGATGGATTTTTATCCCTTTGGATTTTCTCCATCTCTTTATATAAAGATGCTTAGAATTAGAATAGTTTAATTAAAAACAATTATATCATCTCTAGCAGACCTGCCCAGAACTTAGAGCATGAATTTTTTTCCCCCAAAAACTATGAACATGGCAGGTACACCACAACATAACATATATTATGTTCTTGCCCGAATGACTCTGTCTAAATTATCTAGGATTATATTTTTCAGAATTGGAAAGCTCATTTTTAGTGATCTCCACCCTCCACTGCTCATTTCACAGGGTCAGTTACCTACATGTCCTAAATTTACCATTTTGCTATTTCTACATTTTCTGAAAATAGAATCTGTGTTTTGGGGGTCATTGAATCAGCAAGAAGTGTTTTCCAAGAGTGGCAGGCATGCAAGTGTTTCATTCAATCCCTTCCTGTTCTCTTTTAAATTTTATCTTAATACTAAAACAACAAGTAAATAAGCAAACAAACAAAAACCCTCAGAAGCTTCCATTGATTGCATAGTGCATGGTAGAAGGCCTTGGTCCTGGACATAATAGACTCACTTACACACCCTACAAACAGGCAGAAAATCAAGCATTTGTGAAGAATAAATCCTCCCAAATTGCATGCAAGACTACAATTCATAAATACAGATTAGAGAATAGTTCAGATTTTGACGATCCCGTAAAGATAATTGTAGTTATCAACCTGCCACAGTATTTGAATTTATCAGTTCCAGAGAAAAAGCCATGAAAAAGTAAACGAGGGGAGGAAGGAAGGGAGAGAACTTTATAACACCAGCTGGTTTTCAAAAATAGAAAAAAAAAATGAATGACCAAACTGTCAGGGCATTTCTAGCAGACCATTCCTCACAGACTTGTTCCCTTGACACATTTTCTTTCTAATTCTATAACCTCATAATCCCACTGCTGTGATTTGACACTCACTGTCCTCCTTCTACCTTCCCTTTCCCTCTTCCTCCTTCTTTGTAGTGGCATGAAAGAGCCAAGAGATGATTGTTTCTCCACACCCCCATATCAGCTAGTGGCTGATGTGCTATCTATGGCAATTAACTAGACTGCTCTCTGGCAATGTTCCCAATACTCGATGAACCCCTGGAGAGCAGGACTTGCACCCTCATGCCCTTAGCCTCCTGCTTTAATCAGACATAAAACTCAGTTCTACTGAAGGACTGAAAAGATTTATTAGAAATCAGAACCCTAATCATTTAGGTTTAAAAAAAACTGTATACATATTATTTTTCTACTCATGATCCCTCTTTTCTTACTCAGACAAAAAGCATGTTCCTTTTTTTTTTTTTCCATTGAGTGCAACCTTTTGAAAAATGGATACAAGATCAATAATTGTCTGCTGGCTTTGTTATTAGACTGAAAAATAAATTCCCTCATCTAATTTCAGGTACTAAATCAACACATGGCCTGCTCAATCTACAAAATACCACTTTAAAGATGCTTTAAAGATAGAAATTTTAAAATCTTCAACTACCACTTCATTCTGATTAGAAGGATATGTTACTCTTAAGTGATCTCTAAGTTTCCATATACTCAAGCAGTCTAGGATTATAAGTGCTGGCTTTTTTCTTCCCAAAATGATACTGTATCTACTTTTTAAGGTCCTTAAATGCTTGCATTCATATTTATTTAAAAAAAAAGGTGTGGAAAAAAAGGGAAAAAAGTATTAAAAACAAACCGAAACTACATGGCTTTCTTTATTTTATGAAGCTAACATTCAATAGGGAAATAATTAGGCAATGTTCCTGTATTCACCAAATGTTTTGGATAACTGTCTCTTAAATATATTCAACTTTTTCTAAATGAAGCATAATCCAGCCAAACAGCTTAGGTGAGGGTTTGGCAAATATCACTGGCAGAATGTCAGGGGGAAAAAAGATGTAATATTGCAATTCAAGGCCTAACTTGGGAAAATATTTATTCAAAGCAGTCAATATGTCACCTCTGAAGGAAAAAAAAATCTGAAAATCACTTCTATTTCATTATACGAAAAAGTAGAATCATTACACAGAAAAAAAAAATTTCAAAATTGAAATATTGTTTGGTAGTCCTCATCAAGGAAAGAAAAATATATATGTACACATATGTATGTATGTGTATATATACAGTTGCATATATGTACAGGCATATATATGTATATATAAATATATGTGTATGTCTTTTGCTCCTCAGTCCTAAATTCTTTATGTATTTTACTTATAAACAGAGCATGAAATTGAAATTTAAGAATAGTAAACTGGTTTAAATACATTTCTTCCTGTTTCTTAGTTTAGAAAGAGTTAATATGGTAAATAAAGTAGAACATAAGGCTCCCTGAAGATGGAGAGTTTTATATAGTTAAATATATGCATGTGTGTGGCTGGCACATACATATGTATGCCTATGTAAATATGTGTATATTTATATGCATATATATGTACATACATGTATAGTGCATGCATACTCACATGTATTACCGCTATTGTGCCTGTGGAGTCACATACGCAGAAACAATTATGTGCATACACACATAAACATTTATTAACTGCCTGCTTTTTTATTTGTTATTTTCTTGTTTTATTTATTAACAATGCCACACAGTGTGCTAATCACCAGGGATACAGAAAGAAGAAAAAGATAGTCAAGGAGTTTATAATCTAATGGAGGAGACAAGATGCAAGCAATTATATACAAAATGGGTTATATATAGGATAAGTAGATAATAATTAGCAGAGGGAAGGCAATAGGAGTAAGAGGGGTTGGTAAAGGCTTCCAGTAAATGGGACTTAAAGGAAGTCAAGGAGGTCATAGAGCAGAGGAGTGAACACAGTAATGTTAACACATACATATATGCATATGTGTATTATGCACACATATACACACAACTCCCTTTTTCTTAAGATGTTACATACATCTAGCCATTCAATATCATGTGCTATATCTAATAGGTAATCCACAAATAATCCTAACTTTCATGAATACATATTCTCTGAATAGCTGATAAGCTTAGCATACAGGGTAGAGAGAGAGACAAGATGATGAATGTTGAAAAATCTCTTAGATATCTAATTTCATAATGTTATACTTCAAAGTAAAACCATAACGTTTCCCTATAAATCCTCCCAAAATTAGTATTGATCTGGATGTTTATAACTGTAACATCCAAAAGTAATGAGGCATTAAATATAGATACTTATTGGATATTTTCATTTTTTAATATTTAGAACTTTTATTAAGATTCAACTTGGGCATTCACATCGTGATTAAAACAAACTATTGAACCAGCCTCAGACCCATCTGAAGATATCTTTACAATAATCACTACCTCATCTCTCCTGGACCTCTTTCCTGCTATCGCGCACCACTGTTTGACAATGATTCAATTCAATTACTCCAGATGTATGGGTGTCAGTGGGTACCAATCATGTGCCATGTGACTCTCCATCACTCATTTGAGCATCTAGAGCATCGTTGGATCTACTGTATGTACTAACCCAATGGTAGCTAAGTCTTCCTATTTTTTGGACTCTATTCTTTTCTCATATTTGCATTTGTTCTATATTGTGAGACCCCAGGCTCTTAGATACAGCTACTTATTTGGAAGAAATCAAAGGTTCCTGGCCTTCCATTTGGCTCACAGTCCTACTGTCCCCAGAGACACCTATAGTGTAGGCAGTATTTCAGAACCCAAGACTGGGGCCTCAGTCCTTTATAACAATGATTCTGATGAAGGAGCTTACCTTCATTTGGTAGATGGAGGTTCCTTGTCAGCAGTTCCCTAACCCACTGAATATCAAATCCAATCTGAGTCCCAGCCAACCACGTTTTTGTTAGTTTGTTTGGTTTTTTGCAAGGCAATAGGGGTTAAGTGACTTGTCCAGGGTCACAAAGCTACTGTCAAGTGTCTGAGGTCAGATTTGAACTCAGGTCCTCCTAACTCCAGGACCAGTGCTCTATCCACTGAACAACCTAGCTGCCCTACCAGACAGGCATATTAAATGATTTTATCAATTTAAAAGGAACTTGTCAGGAAGAAAAAATGTAGTCGATAATAGAGCCTTACTATGAAAGGAGGCAGAAGATAGAAGACCAATCCTAATTCTGGCTTTGAATGATCTAGGTCAAGATGATTAGTCCCTTGTTTGCAGCCACTTCCCTCTGAGAAGATAACATTAATACTGTTATTTTTCTTCTAAGTTTAATGACATGTCAAATGGATAAATAAAATAGTGAATGGAATTGTCTAAGCTTCTTCAAGAAATTTTTTTGAAGTTCATATATTAGAGTAAATCTCCTTTACCTGGCATGATGGTGCACTGAGAGTTTTTAAGGGCTTTCAGAATCATATAAAATTGATAGAATGACCATCAGTATAATTTCATGTTAAATAATTATAATTTTTTGATAATGGTATGAAAATTATTAATCCCTTGTATTGGATACATGGTGATAATATCATAACAACATCAATAAAACAATATAAGTTTACATAGTGTTTCAAGTTTGCAGAACATGGTGTGTATACATATATACGTACATATATACACATACACACATATATTGCACAGATATAGTATATATGTATACACAGATAGATATAGATATTTATAGGGGGAAAGAGAGAAACAGAGACAGAGACAAAGAGAGAAACTAATATTTTCATCCCTAAAATGCTGGGAGATAGGTATTATTTCAGAACTAGGTAACTGAGGCAGGGAGAGGTTAAATAACTTACTAACGATCACACAGCTAGTAAATATGGGAAACAAGATTTTAACTCAGATCTTCCTGATTCCAAGTCTAGCATTCTAAACATTAAGCCACATTGCTGTGTATTATTAACCAGAACATTTATTTAACAAGAAAACTTGAAGAAAACAAATATTTTGCCCCATTTGTAACCCAAAAAGCAAATAATTAGGTTAAATTAAGAGGCTTCATTCTTTCCTAAAATGTAGTGAAAAAGTATGGACTATAAGAAAATAGTAGAAGTCAAAGGTAGAGCCTGTATAATCATTGATGAGAAGGAATTTATTCTATCACACATGCAACCAAGGGTTCCTCCAGCCTCTGCTTGATGGCCACAAGGAAGGGGAAACTTTACCTCATTTCACTTTTAGGTAGTTCTAATTGTTGAGAAGGTCTGTTGCTGTTGTTTATCTGTTCTTAAGTTGAATGGAAATCCATCTCTCTGTATCTTCCACCCTAAGGGCAAAAAAGACAAATCCAAAAATAACTAGTTACTCATCCACAACAGTCATTCAAATATTGGAAGACAGCTGTTATGCACTTAACCACCATATACATAATCTCTTCTCCAGGCTAAACATATTCAGTTCTTCAGCTAGTTTCCTTTTGATGTAGCTTTGACTCCTCTCTCCATCCTGGTGATCCTTCTCTGAGTATTCTCTAGCTTGTCAAGGTAGGCCCCTTTTTATGGTACACACCTTGTAAGTGGCACAGATGGAATTTGTGACCAAGTCATTAATTCTATATCCAGGGTTCTTCCCACTTCTCTATGCTGTGTCCAACTCAATTAATGACAACCCTCTAAAACACCTGTAATAAGTTGTTATGATGCTTCTGCTTGAATATATTTGAAAGATAAGTTCCTGAGTTAATCTAGTACATTTCTGGAAGTTCTAATTATGAGGAACAATGACCAAAAAAAAGTGCTATTTTATTTTTAATTGAGATAGTACCTGCTTGCAACTTTTATCCATTCATTCTGTCTTCATTCAGGTTAAAACACATCTCTTCCTTCTTCCACAAGCTATCCCTTCACCAATTTGTAGATATTCATGCTACTATATGCCTTCTGTTCTCTGGGTTGAACTTCACTGTCTTCTCAAACTCATCTTTATATGGCACAGTTTGAAGTTCTTCTACCATCCTACTCTTCCTCCCCCAGACTCCTACTTGCCAATATTCTTGTCAAACTCGGCATTAAATTTTAACATATGACATTATTCTTTTACAGACTTCTATAGAATCATACTAACTTCTCCCTGACTTGTTTTGATCTACTTCCCATTTAAGAACAGGGGAGAACACAAAGAAATCTAGGAGTTGTTATTGCATCATGTACAGACTTGGATTTTAGGAGTCATTACTTTGAAAGTAATCAAGCTGTCCATCACTAGTGAATGCCCTTATTTCCTGATCCACCTGCCTCACCTAGAGAGTAAGGGTCATGTTTAACAAAGATTGAAGCCAGGCAAAGCAATACATTGGTTCTCAAACAAGAACAACAACTATACATACATGCATGCATATATATGTGTGTATGTATATATATATGTATATATATAAATAAATGTAAATATTTGTATATATACATGTGCATGTATATGTCTGTGATATGTGTGTATATATGGAAGTAGTAATCTTTCTATCAATTAATTAGTGGTGAAGTAAAAGAAGAAGGGAGGAAGGGAAAGGGGGTGGGGGAAATAGTAATCAAATAAAGGGGTAAGAAGAAGGGGGAGGAGAAAGGGTGGTAAATAAGGGGAGAAGGAAAGATTGTAGCTCAACCTGCCAATGATAATTATTCAATATGCTAGCTCTTACAAAATATCTTGCAATTCAATATTTAACATAAAAGATATAATCACTAGTTCCTCTGTAGAATATGGAATTCAAGAATTCCCATGGTAGTAGTTTCATCTTCAACAAAGGCCTAGATTTAAAAATGTTTTTTTTTAAACAGCAGAAGTGTGATCCTGAAAAGGTAATAACAAAACACATTATCAGAAAGACTGAATCTGATCATCAGGTAGTTATAACAAAATAGTTTTTTATTCTTCACATGAAAGCAGAAATCAGCAGGTAGCTTCAAGACAAAGAGACAGTTACAATTCTTCTAAAGAGGGCTTCATTTTTTTTAGAATCATGATGATTAAGTATAGGCAGTTTGCAAATACTATTTATTATACCAAAGGACTTTGCAAAAAGCAACAAATGATTTACCATTATTATACAGCTAAGATCTTCCACGTCTTTCATTTTAACAAGAATTTATTAAACATCTACCATGTGGAAAATATTTTAATTACCTAAGTTTTAAGGGTCAGACATAGATACTGTGCTTTTATTACGGGGAAAAAATCATTACACATTTTTCATTATCTAAATGTGACTTATTTCTAAATGCATGCCATACATTTTACACATTAAAAAAAATTCTTCTACCACTGTAGTGTTTTTAAAGGTCTTTGCTTTAACACATACATAATCTGATAATAGACACATATAGCTCATTCAGGAATGATTTCCATGTCAGTAGTAATTTACTTTTTTAAAAAATCCTTTTTAATATTATCCATTTTTACTGGCATCTGTTAATTCTTTATTTTTATTCTTTTTTTTTAAAGCGATTATTCACAAAGTACAGACAGAAAGATTCTATGGCATATACGACTGGTTTCTTTCATTTGACATTCTGGATCCATGTTTCCGAATATTTTTCCTGACATCCTCTCCTATTCCTATTTTACCTTTATTCTACTGGATGTCAAAGTTTATGTTCATTTAGTTCAGATGGTTTTGTTGAACTCTTCATAGATTAAAAAAAAATTCCTTTGGAACAGATATTGGTACATAAACTACCAAGAGACCACTATGAAAAAAATAGCTAATATATATCATGAACATTTCAATAAAAGATGATCAAGGATCCTGTGAAATGATAATTCCTGTTACCTTAGGTATATAATAGGACCAACAGTAGCAATCCACTTATTTGCCTCTCTAAGGATAATTTATTAGGTGTAACCCCACCACTTAACTTCAAAGTCCTTTTATTTTCTGGTATTGTTTACTGTAAAGACATCAAAATTGATAAGCTTCAGTTTCTGCAATAGTACTTACACTTTTTTGAAACTCACAATTTTATAATCAAAATTAACTGACAAGTTACTATAGACTATCTAAAAATCTGTAATCTGAGCATCCTCAGCACCCTTTTCTGCTACTATCTAACCACTATATATGCATACACACATATGCTAATTCTAAGTACAATTGCATGTCACAATCTGGCCAATTCAGCTAATTTTCTTTTGAAGTGTGAATGAGAAGTTCAATTTCTTCTAACAGATCATACATATTAAGTGCCCCACTATTGTGTTGTATTATTCTGAGGCTCAATACAATGAACAAATATTTGATAGTGAACAGGAACAACTTCAGAACCTTAAAATCAATAGGGGAATCCTTTTCTATTTTGACTTTGCTCTGGAAATCATCTCTGATACTTTCATAAGCACATAATCCATCTTTCACTCAAATGTCCAAGTGATCTTACTAAAGCATCCATCATCTGACTGTGTTACTACTGCTGTTTTCAATAAACTCCCATGGTTCCCTACCATCTCCAGGATCAAATACAAAATCCCCTTTTTGGCATGCAAAGATCATCATAAACTTCCAATTCCCCCAATTTCCCCCATTCCCCTCACCTTTTTAGACTTCTTAAACTTTTTATTCTCTACCCTATCCTCTATCCCTGCACATACCCTTTGATATTTATGAGAGTTACTGGCCTCCTTGCTGTTCCTTTTCCTGAGAATCCATTTGCTGATACTGGGCATTTTTTTTGGCTGTCCTCTATGAATGGAATATTTTCTTCCTTATTCATCTCCTGTTATGATCATGCTGTATTTACACTCCCATTTTTCCATTTCTATCCCAATAGAATATAAGCTCCTCAAAGGCAGTCACTCTTTTGTTTGGGTCTTTATGACTCCAGTGCCTGGTAGAGTGGTTGCATAACTGGTAGGACAATGGATACAATTCTGGGCCTCAAGTTTGGAAGACCTTAGTTCAAATCCAACCTCAGGTGCTTACCAAGTCTGTGATCCTGAGCAAGTCACTTAACTTCTGTTTGCCTCCGTTTCTTCAACTATAAAATTGGACAATAATAGCAACTACTTCACAAGAATTTTGTAGGGATCAAATGAGATATTTGTTTTAAAAAATGTTTAGCACAGCACATGGCCCATAGTAGGTACTTTATATTTCCCCTTTATAAATCATAAATTGGAGGATAGGGACTGTACTTGGGGAAAATAGTAAATCCCAGAGGAAGAAACCCATTCTGTCAATGTAAGTCAACACATTTCTCTACTACTTAAAGCCTTGGAGAGTTGCCTAGAAAACTGAGATGTGACTTTCTTAGGGTCACCTGGTGAGAATGTGTCATAAGAAAACTTAAACCCACTTCTTCCTAGCACTAAGTCCAGATTTCTATTAATTGTGCCAACTTTTGTTGAATTTGAACTTGAGCAAAGATGCTAAAATGATTTACTAATATATTTGAGAACCCATTTGCAGGGAAGAGAGCAGAACCAGGACTAAAACACAAACAATGTTTACAGCATTGTAAAAGGAAAAACAAAATAAAAACTGTCAAAGATTTAAAAAGCATAATCACTGAAATGAGCATTCGTGTCACCACAGGCCTGATAACGGATCCTATTTCCCACATCTTGTCATAAATGAGATGACTAGAGATGTATCATAAGACATTTTCAGATATAGGCAATGTGCATGTTTGTTTTCTGTGAAGTATACCTGAAATGAGATAATGTCCATAAATTGCTTAAAACAGTACATGACACACAGTAGGGATTTAACAGAAGTGTGTTCCCTTCTTTCTCTCACCCAAATGACTGTTATAAGCTAAGGTTTTAATTATTAGGTAGATGACAATTTGGAATAGTGATTTTTTTTTAAAGTCAATGAATCAGTGAAAAATACACAGAAGAGAACAGAAAGAAATTCAGAAAGGGATTTAGGAAAGTGGGCAAGGCTAAACTATTAAATCTGACATAACTCCACTCTACCCACCCCTCCCCCTCAAAAAAAAAGAAAACCCTGCACTTATTGGAGAGTATAGTTTTACATGCAGCAAAAAAACCCCATAGTTTTAAGTTCTTTCTGAAGGGGATTGTTCATGTTTATTGATATTTGTAAAATTCATAATAATAAAAAGAAGTCTTTTAAGCTTCAATAACTTCAGAAATATAAATGTTACCAAGTTTCAAAAATAGCATTTTAAAATCTTGATTACTTAAATGTATTCACCTTTGTTTGAACCTTACTTGTTTTTGTGATTTGGAATAATACATTTTAACAAGACAGGGAAACCTGTCTTGATATACTGCCTGTGAGGCAGTTTCCAGATGGCACTTTTTCAGACCCATGAATAGGTAGAGCAGGTCCTCTTGCTTGGGCACCTAGGTTACCTGTTCTATCTCAATTAGACCTTTTCTTATGGGGTCACATCAGTACTCTCTTGTGTGCATTGATACCTCATTCTTAAAATTATCTTCAAGCTAAGATTGCAAATATAGCCCTTTCAGTTACTGAGCAGCTGATAAAAGTTTTTATAAAGTTGTTAATAAGGGCAAACTGTTAACATCCCTACAAGGGAAGGTGACACTTGCAACTCTTGAGAACTGTATTGTTATTATACCATGTTAAAGGAGTATACATAAAGGGGATGGATATTAGTTGACTTTGTTGCAATGAATAAAAAAAAATCTAATCAAGTGGGTTAAATAGATTCAAGTAAGTGGGTTAGTCTGATCTAAGAAAATGTACTGAGAAAGGAGGAGGCAGACGAGGGTAAATGACGTTACAGGAAAAGACACAAAAACCTATTACAGCACAGGGAAAGAAGGGAGTGGGGTGAGCATTGTTTGAATCTTACTGTCATCAGATTTGGCTCAAGAAGGGAATAAGATACTCAGGTATAGAAATCGAACTTGCCCCATAGGCAATAGGAGGGAAAAGGGGAAAGAAAAGGGAGGGAGGATAGAAGGGAATGAAGAAGCAGTAAGGGTAAAGGGAAATAAAAGGAAAAGGGCTAATTGAAGGGAGGAGGGACTGAAGGAGGCTGTGATCAAAAGCAAAACACTAGTGAGGGTGGGGAAAGGAGAAAGAAGAAAGAAAAGCATAAACGGGGAAGGGGGAAAAGGATGGAGAAAAACACAGATAGTAATCATAACTGTGAATGTGAATGGGATGAACTCTCCCATAAAATGGAAGCGGATAGCAGAATGGATTAAAAACCATATTTCTACAATATGTTGTTTATACGAAATACATTTGAAAAAGAGTGACACACACATGGTAAAGGTAAAAGGCTGGAGGAGAGTATATATGCTTCAGCTGAAGTAAAAAAACAGGGATAGCAATCCTGATCTCAGACAAAGCAAAAGCAAAAATAGATCTGATCAAAAGACATGAGGAAGGAAACTACATCCTGCTAAAAGGCACCATAGACAATGAAGTAATGTCATTACTAAACATATATGCACCAAATGGTATAGCATCCAAACTCTTAGAAGAGAACTTCAGGGAGTTACAGGAAGAAATAGACATCAAAACTATACTAGTGGGGGAACTCAACCTTCCCCTGTCTGAACTAGACAAATCTAAACACAAAATATACAAGAAAGAAGTTAAGGAGGTGAACAGAACATTAGAAAAGTTAGGTATGATAGACCTCTGGAAAAACTGAATGGGGATAGAAAGGAATATACTTTTTTCTCAGTGGTACATGGAACATACAAAAAAATTGACCATGTACTGGGGCATAAAATCCTCACAATCCAGTGCAGAAAGGCAGAAATATGAAATGTATCCTTTTCAGATCATAATGCAATACAAATTATATGTAATAAAGGGCCATGAAAAGATAGACTAAAACATATTTGGAAATTAAATAATCTAATCCTAAAAAATGATTGGGTCAAACAACAATCATAGAAAAAATCAATAATTTCATTCAAGAGAATGACAATAATGAGACAACATACCAAAACTTATGTGATGCAGCAAAAACAGTTCTTAGGGGAAGTTTTATATCTCTAAATGCTTACATAAATAAAATAGAAAAGAGGAGATCAATGAATTGGGCATACAACTAAAAAAACTAGAAAAAGAACAAATTAAAAATCCTCATCTGAACACCAAATTAGAAATATTGAAAACCAAAGGAAAAATAAATAAAATTGAAATTAAGAAAACTATTGAACTAATAAATAACACTAAGCTGGTTTTATGAAACAAAATAAAATAGATAAATCTTTGGCCAATTTAATTTAAAACAAAGAAAGAAGAAAATCAAATTACTAGTATCAAGAATGAAAAGAGTGAAGCTACCACCAAGGAAGAGGAAATTAAAACAATAATTAGGAATTATTTTGCCCAACTATATGCCAACAAATTTGACAATCTTAGTGAAATGGATACATATTTACAAAAATATAAATTGCCCAGATTAACAGAAGAGGAAGTAAAATACTTAAATAACCCCATCTCAGAAAAAGAAATTGAAGAAGCCATTGATGAACTCCCTAAGAAAAAATCTCCAGGGCCAGATAGATTTACATAAGAATTCTATCAAACATTTAAAGAACAATTAATTCCAATACTATATAGACTATTTGGGAAAATAGGTGAAGAAGGAGTCTTACCAAATTCTTTTTTGATACAAATATGGCATTGATACCTAAACCAGGAAGAGTCAAAACAGAGAAAGAAAATTATAAACCAATTTCTCTAATGAATATAGATGGAAAAATTTTAAACAAAATATTAGCAAATACATCGCAGCAACTTATTACAAGAATAATACACTATGTCCAAGTAGGATTTATACCAGGAATGCAGGGCTGATTCAATATTAGGAAAACTATCAGCATAATTGAGAATATCAGCACCAAAACCAACAGAAACCACATGACCATCTCAATAGATGCAGGAAAAGCTTTTGACAAAATACAACACCCATTCCTATTAAAAACACTAGAAAGCATAGGTATAAATGGAGTCTTCCTTCAAATAATAAATAGCATCTATCTAAAACCTTCAGCAAGTATTATATGTAATGGGGACAAACTAGAAGCAGTTCCAGTAAGATCGGAGGTGAAACAAGGATGTCCATTATCACCACTGTTATTCAATATTGTACTGGAAATGTTAGCTTTAGCAATAAGAGAAGAAAAAGAAATTGAAGGTGTTAGAATAGGTCAAAAAGAAACAAAGCTATCACTCTTTGCAGATTATATGGTGATATACTTAGAGAATCCTAGAGAATCAAGTAAAAAACTACTTGAAATAGTAAACAACTTTAGCAAACTTGCAGGCTATAAAATAAACCCACATAAATGATCGGCATTTCTATATGTTACCAACAAAGCCCAACAGCAAGAGATAGAAAGAGAAATCCCATTTAAACTTACTGTAGACAGTATAAAATAATTAGGAGTCTACCTCCCAAAACAAACCCAGGAACTCTATGAACACAATTACAAAACCCTTTTCACAGAAATAAAATCAGATCTAAATAATTGAAAAAATATCAGTTGCTCATGGCTAGGCCGAACTAATATAACAAAAAAATAATTCTACCTAAGCTAATTTACTTATTCAGTGCCATACCAATCAAACTTCCAAAAAAAATTTTATAGAGTTAGAAAAAATAATAACAAGATTCATTTGGAAGAACAAAAGGTCCAGAATATCAAGGGAACTAATGAAAAGAAATACAGGGGAAGGTGGCCTAGCAATTCCAGATCTTAAATTGTATTATAAAGCAACAATCATCAAAATTGCTTGGTACTGGCTAATAAATTGAGTGGTGGATCATTGGAATAGGTTAAATATGCAAGACACAGTAGTCAATGACTAGTAATCTATTATTTGATAAACCCAAGGACCCCAGTTTCTGGCATAATAACCCACTCTTTGAAAAAAACTGCTGGGAAAACTGGAAAAGAGTATGGTAGAAACTAGGCATAGACCAAAATCTCACACCATATACAAAAATAAAGTCAAAATGGGTTCATGATTTAGATATTAAGGCTGATAATATAAGAAAACTGGGAGAGCAAGGAATATTTTACCTATCAGATCTATGGAAAACAGAAGAATTCATGATCAAACAGGAGATAGAGAACATTATGAAAAGCAAAATGGATAATTTTTATTACATTGAATTGAAAAGTTTTTGCACAAACAAAGCCAATACAACAAAGATTAGAAGGAAGGTAGAAAATTGGGAAAGAATTTTTACAACCAGTCTCTCTTATAAGGGCCTCATTTCTAAAACATATAGAGAATTAAGACAAATTTATAAGAATACAAGCCATTCCCCAATTGATAAATGGTCAAAGGATATGAACAGACAGTTTTCAGAAGAAGAAATTAAAGCCATCTATGGTCATATGAAAAAAATGCTCTAAATCATTATTGATTAGAGAAATGCAAATTAAAACAACTCTGAGGTAGCACATTTCACCTATCAGATTGGCCAACATGACAAAACACGAATATGATAAATTTTGGAGAAGATGTGGGAAAATTGGAAAACTAATGCATTGTTGGTGGAGCTGTGAAATGATCCAACCATTTTGGAAAACAATTAGGAACTATGCCTAAAGGGCTATAAAAATGTGCATACCATTTGACCAAGAAATAGCTTCTAGGCCTATATCCCAAAGAGATCATACAAATGGGAAAAGGACCCACATACACAAAAACATCCATAGCAGCTCTTTTTGTGGTGGCAAAGAATTGGAAATTGAAAGTATGTCCATCAATTGGGGAATGGCTGAGCAACTTGTAATATATGAATGTAATGGAATACTATTGCGCTATAAGAAATAATGAACAGGCTGACTTCAGAAAAACCTTGAAACATTTATATGGTCTGATGCTGAGTCAAGTGAGCAGTACCAAGAGAACATTGTACACAATAACAGCCATGTTGTGCAATGACTAATATTGATAGACTTAACCCTTCTCAGCAATACAAGGATCTAACACATCTCCAGAGGCCTCATGATGGAAGATGCTATCCACATCCAAAGAAAGAGCTATGGAAGTTGAATTTCTATCTTTTTTTTCCTCTTCTGTTGAGTTTTGTTTCCTCTTTCTGATAGTTCCTCCTATTGGTTTTAATTTTTACTTACAACATCACTAATGTGAAAATATGCTTAACAGGAATGTAAATGTATTGCCTATTATCAGATTGTGTGCCATCTTGAGGAGGGTGGTGGGGAGGAAGTAGGAGAAAAATTTTAAACTCAAAAGCATATGGAAGTGATTGCTGATAAATCAAAATAAATTAATTTTTTTTTAAAAAATTAAGTTTAAAAATCTACTGAAGTGATATAGCAAAATGGTGGTTGTGTTTAGTTTTAATAAGAAGCATATCAATATTTTCAAAATGTAAATAACCTTCTACAAGCAGTTTTTATACGTCTGTAGAATTTTTTACTTCTGAAGTTAATGCTTGAAACTGCAACAAGACTTTGTGGACATACTATATTTGGAATAGAGAGATAGGGAAAGATTGTTGGGGGATATGATTTTTGAGTCAGATCCAGAAAGGTCAAGATTTGCAGGGAAGAAACAAGGATGATGTAGGGCCAAAGAGAAAAGTACTATCAAATGCACAGCTTCCACTCATCTTTAATAGGTAGTGTGATATAACAGACTGTTCTGGCACTTAAATCAGTGATAGAAGCAGGCTTGAAACCTAACTTCATGTACTAACTTGCTTTACTGTTTTTGAGAGTCCGATTCTTCACGTCTAAAATGGAAATAGCAACATTGATACTGCCTATCTCACAGGCGTGTTGTGGAGAAAAGCCCTTTATAAACCTTAAATTGGCGGGAAGGGGAGAGAAAAGGAAAATAGAAGACAGTAAAGAGGAGAAATGGGTAAGAAGAAGATGGCAGAGGGAGAAACAGGAGAAGAGAAATACAAGTGGGGGAAAGGAATGAAGTGGGGACAGAGGAATGGAATAGGGAGAGGGGAGTGAAAAGTGAACAGGTGGATAAAAGTCAAAAAGGTAAAAAAAAAAAAGGATGGAGAAGGGGAGAGGAGAAAGGTAGGAAATTATTAAATGGTAAAACAACAATCATATGGGTTCCATTAAAAAAAAAAAAGCCTATCTGCAGGGGAAAGACTGTATTTAGGGCTGGAAAAAAAAGTTAGAATAATGGAAATATTCATTAATAAAGGGTTTTACATGATAGTCTGAGGAATTTGTTTTTTATCAGATGAATGATGGAAAACCACTATAGGTGCCTAAGCATAGAAGAGATGGAATAAAAATGGTTTTTCAGGCAGTATATCCTGGCAACATGGTATATGATGGATTGAAATGGGGACAGCTGAGGAGGAAGGACACCAATTTTTATAGTATTATCTACATGAGATAAACAGTGACTATAGGGTGCTGGCTATGGGAATGGGAAGGAAATGCAAAATTAAGAGGTATTGAAGAAGAATTTTCAGCAGGACTTGGTGCCTGAAAATGGTGTAGAGAAATAGAATGGCCAGATAGGTAAATGTTTTTGCATTCTGCTTTTGTAGGAGCAAATAAGGGGTATTGCATTCTGTAATGGTTAAATTACAGAAAGGACTTTAATAAGCTGTAACACATCAAAAACAGTATGATCAGGATAATATTAATGCCAGAGACCACACATAAACATTAATTGAAGCAACTCTATTTTGCTCAAAGAACTAAGACTTGGGGGAAAGGGTGAATCATAGCTGCCTTCAAATATATATATATATACACACACACACACACACACACACATATATATATATATATATATACACACACACACACACACACACACATATATATATATATATATATATATATATATATATATGAAAGGCTGTCACAATGAAGAAGTGAGCAGATTTCCTTTGTTTGGCCCCAGATAGCAGAGCCATAGGAAAAGAGTGAGAGTCGCAGAAAAACTAACAAAAGCTTCAGATATACAGGTAGATAAAGCATTTATTAAACCTTTACTATGTACCAGGAACTGTGCTAATCAATGGGGACACAGATACATGCAAACAAGACAATCTCCACCTTCAGGTAATTGTGTTCAGAAGTGGGAAGGCAACATATATAGGGGAACAGGAAATCAAAAATGGGGGTACTTACCGTGGGGCAAGGAAGACATTAGGGAAATACGTTATCTCTCGTATAGAAGACTCTAGGGAGCTGATTCCATGAGAGAAGTGAAAGGGAGGGGGCCTTGGTGAGCTAGACCAAGAAGAACATGTGAAATTCTGAACCTTATTCTGATTGGCTGCTTCTGAGAAGATACTGAGGTTTACTTGGCTGCTGGGGCAGCTGTTGGCTTTCACTATCTTAGTTTCTGGTGAATTGTGAAGGGAGTGAAATTTTTGATTTAAAAGATCTAGCAGGTGCCTCATCATCTCATAATTACTGAATTCAGATCTGCAGCAAACACAGCATCAAAGTCCTGAGAAGGAAGATGTGACTTTGGGGAGCGATCTTTGGGAACCTAGCCCAGATGTAGCTAAGATTGAGGATCATATAATAATCACACCAAATCTGGACAAAAACTTAGGATCAATGGGCTAAGTTTAGAACGAGCTCCCTCAGAGACTGAGGTGTTTCAGTGGGGAGTATGCCTCCAAGGTACTAGAGAGGGGAAAATGTTTGTAATTACCCTAACTTTAAGTATATGTCCCTTTATAAAAGTTAATCAAATATTAAGTGTTTAAGTGGACCTGGGGTTGCTAGTCAATAACTTTTCTAACAAATGGGGGAAACAAAGCATTTGATAGCTTCCCACAGGGGATACGTAGCCTCCCTGACCTTGAGAGAGTAGGGCCAGAAGTTATGTTACATTCCTGTAACAGCCTGAAAATGGACTGCTTTGAAAGGTAGTGAGTTCCCCATATCAGAAAGTTCTTCAAGTAAAATCTAACTGACCATTTTGCAGAGTTATTGTCTGAGGAAAGATTTCAACTCAGGTCTTTCTGAACTCCCAGTCTATCACTCTGTCCACTGCACCACCTGAAATGTTGGTCCATGATAGACCCTCAACAAACGGGAGAACAAGCCTCAGGGTGAATGTTTCTCTAAGGTGGGAAGGCTGCTGGTGAGATACGAAGCTGGGGGAGGTTCTGATCAGATACTAGTTGAATTAGATGACCACTGAAAGTCTTTCCACCTTTTAGATTCTGTGAAAGGATCTGTAAGACCTAGTACATGGCTGTGGAAGGCCAAGAAGTAGAGAAGTCAAAAATATCTTTAAGGTGTTTTCCAGTCTCTCAGGGCAACAGGGTAGTTTGTTATTTTGTGTGCTAAGAGAAGCGACAGATAAACACAGATGGTGCCTACACCTGGTATTTAAAAGACCTTCATTTCTATAATTATCCCTGCTATGTATACTTCCATAATAATATTCTTTATAATTGGTTCAGTATTGCTGCATTAGTTTTTGAAATGTGTGTTCAGCTTCAAAATATACTGAACTGTATCTACTGCTGTTCTCATTTTTTCCCCTCCTTCTGGAAGTTAATAATACTCCTGCAAAAGCAATTAAGCTAAAAAATAAAGTTTCATTTTGAAGAATAAGCAGCTTGCAACCTGGTTTAAAGCTGAGGCGGCACTAATAATACAGCACTTATGATCTAAGAGGGAAAACAAAAAGCCTTTCTTCACTTACACTGGAGCAGTCAGGGCCTCGAGACACAAGATTACCACTTATGACTTTAGAAAAAAATGCATTTAAAAAAAAGGAAATGAAATGCTTGCTTCGGAGTATGATTCCCTACTCACTTTAATGATTAAATTAAATGGTTAATTTCATCCACAAACATAAAGTCCTATAATGTCATTGAAAAGTCGGAAGCCATGTGAGGAGGAGGGATTTCAAAGCAATTCAAGGAATGGTTATTAAATGTCTATTACAGATAAGAATTTGTGCTAGAGAAAGAAGTCACAACCCTGAAGAACCCATGAATCAGGCTCTGTTCTCATTGGGATGGAAAATCTCTGCATTTTCTCTGGCTGTCTCTCATACCTAGAATGCTTTGCCTCTTTCACTCCATCTACTGACCTCCTTGGCTTCCCTTAAATCCCAACTAAAATCCCGTCTTTTACTGGAAGCCACCCCCATCCCTCTTAATTCTAGCACCTTCCCTTTGTTGATTGTTACCAACTTATTTGATATATAGCTTGCTTTGCATATAGCTTGCTCTGTATATTTGTATATATATTTGTGTATTTGCATGTTGTCTCCCCTCTTAGATTGTTAGATCCTTGAAGGCAGGGACTGTCTTTTGCCTCTTTTTGTATTTCTAGCACTAAGCACAGTGCCTGACACTTAGTAAACGCTTAATAAATATAGATTGATTTATTGATTGAAGAACTCATGGAGTAGGCTATGCTCTGATTGTGATAAACAATTTCTTTGAAATAAGTGAATTATGATGCCAATCTATCATTTCATGAGGGTCAGGAACCCACAATGAGAAAATTGCTTTACCCATGGAGATTTGCAAATGAATTGTGGAAATCATAATAATTGCCATTACATTATCATTATTGTTAACATCACTGTATCAGTTCAATGATTATTTTATAAACAATTTTGGGAACAGTTTACAAAACACTTTTCTGTGATAAGTCTGTAGTGCCAGCAGTGAAAATACAAATTATCTCAATTTTTAAAGATGAGGAAACTTAAGTATTCAGAAATTAAGGGACTACAAAGTACCATACTCATGGTAAGTGACAAACTTAGGATTTGAATTCAGCGTTCCTGAGTCCGTGACCGTTTCTTAATCTACCACTCCATGCTACAAATCATTACACTAGCAGGTCACACAATTCCTCTGTCAAAATGATAGGATTAGTATTTTTATAATAAGTAAACATATAAGGAAATAGCTGGTACCTTGTTTGACTTTCAGGCTTTGACTAATTGAGAGAATCTCCTTCTCCACACCTTCTAGCACCACCAGAAGAATAACACAAAGGTCCAATTTGACCATTTAAAAATATTTTTATACACACACATACACACACATCATCATCATCATCATCATCATCATCATCATCATCACCTAGGCCCAAGTGTCCACAACAGGCCCTTTTATCTGTTATATGTTGTCATGTACTTCAGGGCCTGGAGCAGCTGTGTTTGGGGGATGGGGAAAAAGAAGCAATTATTTCTGCTTTTACTGTTTTTTCTTCCTCACTGGGAATGTGAGTACCTCTCCCCATTTGCTTGGACAGGGCTAGACAGAAAGTAGAGAGAGGAAGAATGGGGTGCCAATATCTGGTGGCCAGCACCAGCCATCCCTGCTCCTTTTACCCATCTTTTTAGGTCTTTGATCCCCACTTCTAAGGTAGCTGTTTTGATCTATGATACGGATGGAGATGGAGAAAAAAGAAACTCTGCAAGAGGGACTAAGGTTTGCACCGACAAAGCCGGTGGGTGAAAGTAGTCTCTTAAGGGCTTGGCTTCTTTAGTTGCCAGCAGCTCTTATGTGCACCACTCTGAACGAGTGGACAAATGAATGGAAATAAAAAATAAAAGCACTTACTAAGCACTTAGTATGTGTCATTTGCTCTGCTGGAGATACAAAGACAAAATAAAACAAAACAGACAAAGATAGAGCCTGTCTTCAAAGTGCTTACATTCTAACGGAGGCAGATGATGCATAAAGAGGAGCGGTGATCAGAGAAGAGTGTTTTGGTCTGTAAAATCATAGGAATCGTGAGTCAAGTTAATGGTAATTGATTAATATCCTTTACAGGTATGGGTATTTAAATTAGTTTATTTTCCACAGTTAGAGGTTGAAAAGTAGAAGGGGAGAAGCATTTGGTATGGTGTGGTGTGAAGTGGCCTTGAGGGCAGTGGAATGTTCTGAAGGCTCTTAGAGATGGGAGACCTGAAATAATCTGGAGCTGAAATGTCTGCTGAAGTGGGATTACCCACTGTTTACATTGTATATATCTTGTATATATAGTTATTTGCATGTTATCTCCACCATTAGACTGTGAGCCTTCTGAAGGCAGGGACTGTGATTTTGCCCTTCTTTGTATTCTCAGTACTCAGCACAGTGCCTAGCACATAAGAAGAACTAATAAATACTTATTGTTCAGTGTCTTCAGTGACCTAGAACAGCAATTAGAAATCTGCGTCCAGAGTGTGATATCTTAGTGGCTTGCATCCCAAACCCATACTTGAAACAGTCAGGTTATGCATAGGGCCAACATTGCAGAAGCGCAGAAAGAGGAGAATCAAGTGACGTATCAAAGGGAGGCCCAGAGTGCCAGACACCATGAGATATTTCTTTGCACTGACAAAACCTCCACCTCTACAATCTCTTCCTCTGATGGCACTTTTGTCCCAGAACCTCCATTTGAGTATGAGCACTTGTTAGCCACGCTTATTCCAAACTTGGATCAATCCCATCACTCGTAAGACTCCTGGACTGTGCCCTTGTTTGGGGACCTTACCTCTACTCTTCATCCGTTTTAGAGAAATAGGAAAAAAAACCTTAGAAAAAGGGAAGGATGGAAGGAGAGAAAGAAGGAAGGTAGAGAGAGAAAGAGATGGAGTGAGAGAAAATGAGGCAGGAGGCAAGGAAGGAAGGAAAGAAGAAAGGAGAAAAAGAAAGGAGGGAGGAATGAAGGAAAGAAGGTGAGAAAACAAGCATTTATTAAGTCCATATTTTGTTGCAGGCATTTTGCTAAACATCTTACAAATTTTATCTCATTTGACCCCCACCCCAACAACTGTAGCTGTTATTATCCCCATTTGATAATTGAGGAAACTGAGACAGGAAGAAGTTAAGTGATTTGCCCAGTATTAAACAGCTAGTAAAAGATGGAAGTCTTTAGACCTGTAAATTCCTTGAGGACAGGAACTCTGTTTTGTTTTGTTTTGTTTTGTTTTGTTTTGTTTTGTTTTGTTTTGTTTTGTTTTCTCCTGTGTAATATGGCTTTGGCATGTGCCCATATATCCTATAATGGGATCTCTCATGGGGCAGGTGATAGTATTTTTCTGGGAAACAGGATGACTTATGTATGAGTACTCTATATTGGCCTACTTCTTATCTTTCCATTCACAGTTTATATGGTACTGTGAGACTTTTAAAAATCTCCTGACTAGGACAGTCTCTTTCTTTTCCCATAGCATCCAGAGGTGAAAGAATCTTTCATTCATAGCTGGTGACACCAAGAACTTAAGTGGAGTGAGACGATTAAAGGTTGGGCCTGAGAGGCACATCCTCTTCCCCTTCTGCCATTTGGCCTTGAGAAATGGACTTGGTGTCGTAGTTTTGTTCCATTTGTTCTTTACAATTCTAGGTGCAGGAAATGGAGTCCCTGAGAAGCTAAGGTTCCAGCGGCTCAAGCTCCTAGCACCTAGAACTGAAACAAAGAAACAAGACCAGAAATCCATCTGAGAATCCCAAGCTTGTTCTCTGGTCCACATGGCCTGAGGAAAGGGAGAAGTAGCACTTAGGCCTTGCCTACTTTCTCCCACTCCCCTTCGGCTATGGTATCATTTGCTGTAAGTGAATGCGCCCTTCATCCCTAGATGTCCTAGAAAAAAGACAGAAGGTCTCAGTCAGGTAGTTTTAAAGATGCAGTCAGTTCTGTCTCTGCAACCAATCGAAAGAGCCTGTGCCCAACCCACATGGGAGGGCAATGCTGATATCATTGCTCCTACTTCCCAGAAGCAGTATCTCCTGCTGTTTTTGGTGATCTGGTCCTGTGCTAACCTGTGCTTACATTGGTGTCTTTACTTCTAGTATGTAGCACAATGCCTGGGATATTAGTGCCTAATAAATGTTTTATCTATCTGTTTTGAAATATAGTAAAGAGGTGAGTCAACATCAGGATAAAGAAGATGTCTCCTCATATTGCCTTTGCCTTTCAGTTTAAATTCTGAGTTTGAGATTTGGGGTTCATAGTGTCAATAGGGCATGTAAAATAACTCCCTTAAGTGTCCCCTGGAATACTTGCCCAGTATAGATCGAAGTTATCAATTTGTCATGAAGTATGGAAAAACCAAAATCCGGCTTTCACTTGCCTAATTCTGGTATCCATTCTTCGGCTCTTCCATGAAAGCCTCATCTACATGCGTAGCTTGACTTTGAGCAATGGTAGTTGTCACAAGCCACAGATGCTTTCATTTTTCTTTCATTCTGGAGGTATAGTCATTTTTGCTCAATTTGAGTTAAGAATCATTCAGCTCAAGAGGGATGTAATGCTCTGGAGAAACAAAACCTGGATGACAAAATTCTGAATGACATTAAGGAGGAAGAAAAGATTGTGGAAAAAGGAATGCCTAAAAAGAATGATGCTAATACATTTGGAGCTTTCCACAGAGTGCTGGTTCTCGAAAAAATCATCCATAAATGTCTAAGCTTTAGCCCCATCATGGTGTGAAGGTGAACCAGGGTTCTCAAAGGCTATTTCAACACCAGCAAAGCTCTCAAATATAATTCCACCTCCAAAAGGATCAAGATATGGTCAGGTTGACAGAGTAAAGTCTAAGGACAAGCCTAACTAATTGTGGATATACTTGTCACTAAGATGTTAGCTTCTAAATGATGTTGATAATAATGATGTTGATTCATTTGATGTCACTGTCATTCATCCATCCATCCATAACTGTTCTTCCATTATCCAGAACTCTTAAACTGCTCTCTTAATTCACAAGTTACTAATCTTCCATTTCTTGCTCCTACTAAACTTATTCTTTATCTTCAGTGTTACCTCTAAAAAAATTGACCCTTCTTTATTTTTCTAACCAATCATGCCAACCTCAATTTCTTCCCTTTTCAAGTTTTATTACATAATTAACCAATTCAATTATACTCTGTCATCTACCTTGGAATCCTTTACTCACTTGTCCTACTATCACATATACCAAAACCAAAAATATGTTAGCCCTATAATTTGCTTTCTCTGTTTCTTCTCTTGAACTGTTTAATGCCTCTTGAGGAAGTCCCATAAGTTGTATGAGTAATTTTGAAGTTGGCCCTTACTGTAATATGGTGATCTTTATTTTTCTGTTCGATCACAATGGCTGTTCCAGGACATCTCTCTTCAAGATTACTATAATACCCTTCCCTCCTCTATCTTAGCAGATCTTACCTGTTGGTTACTTCCCTGAAACATATATATGAGCATAACCAAATGAACAAAATGAGATAATATATTTAAAGCCCTGTGTAGATGCTGCAACTCTATATAAATATTAGCCAATTCTTAGTCACTGTGTCTATGCTTCTCCTACTCTCTTAGAACAAGACAAAGCAAAAAAAAAAAGCAACAACAAAACTTTCACTTAAGCCTGCC
This sequence comes from Phascolarctos cinereus, assembly GCF_003287225.1. Classification (NCBI taxonomy): domain Eukaryota; kingdom Metazoa; phylum Chordata; class Mammalia; order Diprotodontia; family Phascolarctidae; genus Phascolarctos; species Phascolarctos cinereus. Next base: position 73,723,701 of record NW_027555625.1, read on the forward strand.
TGCCTCTCAAGTTATAATCCTATATATCTCCTCTCCTTCATAGACAAACTCCCAGAAAAAGCAATCTACCCTCCCTTCTTCTATTTCCTCACCTTCACCTCACTTTTCAGTCCCTTAAAGTCTGGCTTCTCTCCCATCATTTAACCAAAACTGCTTTCCCCAAGGTTATGACTGGGTCCTTGATTGCTAAATTTATGTTCTTTTTTTTCCTTAATTCTCATCCTCCTTGACCATTCTGCAACCTTTGTCAACACAGACAAGCTTATCTTGGATACTCTGTATTTCCTTAGTTTATATGGCATTTTTCTCTTCTAGTTCTCCTACTGATCTAATCATTTCACACTCTTCTTTACTATAACTTCATCCTTATACATGCCCTTAACCCTAGTTATACTTCAAATCTCAATCCTAAATCATCTCTTCTTTCTCCACACTTCCCTGTGTACGCCAGCAACCCTGAGGGTCTTCCCCTCCCAGTTTGAATTTTTTTTAATTAAAGGGGCCATTCTTTGACTCATTTTTTTTCTTGGTGAGACAATTGGGGTTAAGTGATTTGCCCAGAGTCACACAGCTAATAAGTGTTATAAGTCTGATTCTAGATTTGAATTCATGTCCTCCTGACTCCAGGGCTGCTGCTCTATCCACTGTGCAATCTAGCTGCCCCCCTTGACTCACTTCTTAAAGAGGCCTATTCACTCAATGAGTGTTACCTCACTCAAAGTGAGAATCTGAAAAGACCTTAGTTTAAAAGGGCCAAGGTCTTCCATTGCATCCTGGGCTATCTGCAGTCATCCTCATGAATGTCTAACCACTGGGCCCAGCTGTCTCTAGAGGAGAAAGTGAGCCCTCCCTCACTCAAATGAAAGTCAATCGCAAGTCATGTCATCATCTCCCTGATGTTATGGTCCTCTTTGAGAAAGAAGGATGAACACGACAGCAACAATGCCGTTGTGTTAAGTGATGGAGATACATAGAAAAATGAAGCAGTCCATGCTCTCAAGGAGATTACGTTCTGTCTGTGGAAACAACACGTACGTGTGTGCGTGTATTTATGTGTGTATATATATATATTATATATATGCATATGTATACATGTGTGTATGTGTGTATGTATGTGTGTGTATATATATATATATATTTTATACATATATACATACATTTACACATATATAAACATTTACAGAATAATAAATAACATGAGACAGTTTAGGGCAGGGGGTCACTAGCAGTTGGGAGCGTGGCTGTTCAGAAAGGCCTAAGACAGAAAGTGGAGTTTGAGCTCAGTATAAACGATTATAAGGGAGGTAACAGACATAAAGAAGGAGTGCATTCCAGCATTTGATGCATAATAAACATTTCCTACATTTAATTGAACTCCCTTTAAAGCGCAAGATGGAGCAGGGACACAGAAGAGTGTGTATGTAGTAGTGGTTGGGGGGGGAAGTAAATATTGGTTGTGGAATAAGAAACGCAGTTCAGACATTGAATCAAGCATTTATTAAGCATCTATTACATGCAAGGGATTGTGGAGAGACAGGGGACACAGGAAGACAAAAATGAAACAGTCCTTGTCCTCAAGAAGTTACATGCTCTGGGGCAATATATTTTTACTTCCTCTGAGAAAAAGAAACTAGGTAACACAGTAAAGTGCCAGCCCTAAAATCAGGAAGACCAGTCTTCCTTAGCTAAAATCTGGCCTCAGCACTTACTAGCTGTGTGACCCTGGGCAAGTCACTTTAACCCTGTTTGCCTCAGTTTCTTTATCTGTCAAATCGCAAACCACACCAGTATCTTTGCCAAGAAAACCCCAGATGTGTTCACAAAGAGTCACAGACAGACTGAACAACACCTCTGACATGTTTTCTGTGTATTCCTGATTGACTTTCTTAAAGTACCACTGCTGCAAGGTGGTATGGAGGAGGGAAAAACTAGCATTTATTAAGGGCCTGTTCTGTACCAGACACTCACTGAATGCTCAAAATATCTCATTTCAACCTCATAAAAATTCTTTGAGGTAGGTAATATTATTATCACCATTTTACATTTGAGGAAAATAATAGGCTGCTTGCTAACAAGGGTTCTTACCCTGGGCCCTGGGTATATTTTCAACAGAATTTTGATAACTGTATTTCAATGTAATTGATTTCTTTTTTTTTTAATCCTATATTTTATTTTAAATATTTAAAGCAGTACTCTGAAACAAGGTCTACAGGCTTCAAAAGTCTACCAACACAGTCTACAACACAAGGAAAAAGATGAAGAGCCAGTATACTAAACTAAGGTTTATGCAACTTGAACAGCTAAAGAGAAAGAAAAATAAGGCTTAAAAATAAACCACAAACACTTCTAACTTAAAATTATCTTTCTTAAAGGGCAAAGAAAAATAACTGACATGATATACTAGTCTAGCCAAATGGGCCCCCCCAGCAGTCATGGAGAAGGATGTCTGAAGGAGTTTCTCATCTGTAAATTGGGCGTAGGCCAGTTGAAGTGTATCTCTTCCACCTGTGGGAGCATTTGCTAAAGAGGCCCAGCGTGCCACTTGGATCCATAAGTAGTCACAGCTGTGAAAAAGGCATTTGGTGCTGACTGAAGTGGGAACTAAATACAGGAGGAGTTACTGACATAATTTTTCTCAGAAAAAGAATGATCAAGGGAGGAGAGTGTGGGCAGTAGAAAAAAGGACACTCCTTCTTCCTCTACAGATTGGGAAGTGTTTTGTTCTAGAGGGCCTACTACTGGGGTTACCCTGAGACTAATTCAATTAAATTAACTAAATTGTCATTAAGCACCTGCTAGTTTTTAGAGCAGAATCATATGGTCAAAACCCAAACTATCAGTGTCCAGAGTGTTTACATTCAACTAGTCGCCAAATAGTAACCAATGCTACCTGGCTGAAGTCTTCTCTGGTAGGATTTCCTCCTTTAACAATTCAGCCATCTATGATTCTGATTCTGTCTGCCTCTAGAACAGGGAATTTCTGATCATTTATATGTGAGTGGAACCTGCTGTGTGTCAAAGAGCTGAAGGAAACAGAATGACTGAAGAAGGTTAGCAATTTCAGCAATTATGAAAGCTGCCCTTTCCTGACTTAACCTGAAGCCTCAATTAGAGGTAATATGCAATAAAGAGGAAAGATGGTGCATTTGAAAGGAACTTCTCATATTAAGGCTAGAGAACTTTTTAACATAACGATGGAGTGTGGAATGATTATCCTTACTGTTTTGGCAAATCAAATGTAAAAAGTTCCAAATGAATTTGGAATGCAATGTTATTGTTTGAGTTTTTAATGCCTATTTAAAAAAAAAGTCTGACAATGTTTCTAATGTATGTATCACTTTCCTTACTGCGGATGCAAACAATAATGAAGAGATATTTTGAATAAGTCAGAGGTGAGGGAGTTTGTATGTCTGCAGTTTAACAAAATGAATTAGCTCAACAAAGAGGAATCATGAGAGTACTAAGGTTCCTTACTTGACATTTGCTTTTCTGAAGCTTCAAAAATGAGTTGTCCTAAAAAAGTAATTGTTTTAGTATTTCATGGATATGTAAAGATCAAAAATTTTACCATAGCAGCTAAAAACTTTGAAAATCTGATGACACCCTACTTTTTTTTTTAAAACCTGCTTTCATCCTACACCCTTCCATTTAATTTACATTTCTGCCAAACTGGATTACTAACCCCTTTGCTGTACCTTTTCTACATTTCCTCACATTCCACGATTTTGCATGTTTTTTTTTTCCCTACCTTCATCTTGTTTAATTCTAAATGTTCTTTACATCCTAATTCAGATGGAATCTCCTCCAGGGAACTTCTAATGGTAAATGTAAGTGAAATAATGACTTTTTCTCCTTCCAATGCCTCAATTGCTAATCAGACATTCAGTCAGTCATCAAGCATTTTCTGAGTGCCTACTGTGTGCAAAGAAACAGGCTAAATACAGGTGATGCAAAAAAAGGAAAAAAGCAAAGCAAACAAAAAAGCAAAAACAAATAAACAAACAAAAGCAGTCCCTGGTCTCAAAAAACTCATAGTGTAATGGGAAATAAAGCATGCAGACAGATATGTAGGGTCAGGACAGATACTTGACAAATTGGAGATAATCAGCAGAGGGGAGGCACTGTCATTAAGGGAGATTAGGAAACGGTTCTTGTAGAAAGTGGGATTCTTGTAGAAGGTGGCCACAGAGGTTAGAAGATGGAGATAAGAAGGGGGATATCTATAGGAATGGGGATGTTAGGTATATATTTGTAAGGGACTGGAGAGGTAATTGAGCTGAATTCATCCTTGTGAAGGTAAGAAAACCACAACACAGTCTTTAACTTGCCTAGAGTCACACAGATAATAAGACTGTTAGGCAGGATTTGAATCCAATTCTTCCAGTCTTCAAATTTCATGCCCTACTGACTGTACCATGACATGTTAGGTATTTTTTTTTGCCTTATTTTTCATCAAATACTTGTTATGTTGAATTAACATTATTCATGTCTATTTCATATTCCTCTGCCATTCTGTAGGCTCCACAATGGCATGGGCTGTGGTTTTCTAGACTCTTTTCTCACCCCTAGTACTAGCTAAACACAGGGAGTTTGACACAAAATAGGCACTTAATAAAGGTTTATTGAATTGAATACAATTCTGTTTTCAAGCCAACAGGGAAGGATCAGCATTGAGAACTATTATAGGCAAAGTGTTTGGGAACAATATTGGGTGATATGTCTTCCCGACCACTGTCAGGTTGTCAGACTACAAAGAGTGAGGGTCTTTAGATTTATAATGATATGAAGTTTCATCCAAGTAGATGCTACCTTCATTGGAAATATTAGAGCATGAAGAGGCCTTGGAGTTAACAAATATGAATAGATCCAGGTAATTTATAACTATTATGTCTAGGGGAAAAAATAGGTGATTTTAGAAAATGATGAATCTTTAACCATTTCAAATGGAATTTTGTTTGTGAAACAGAAAAAAAAGAGCTGCAAATTGACTTATATTACAGATTATGCCTGTCCATATTTGCCATCTGTCCTGCATGATTTACATCGACATATGTCTTCTTTCATCTGTGAAAGGACTTATTACCTTGTCCTTCTAGACTCACTCTTTGAATTTTATTTATAGAGGGTGAGGAGATTAGAATTTATGGGATATGCTCATGAGAGAAATCTGCAATTATTTTGAGAACTAGATATAATGTGATAGTGGTGAGATAGATGTATACAAATAAAGTTACTTGTCTCCCAAAGATTCCCAGGAACAAACAGGGAATTGTTAAATCAAAAGGCATTTATCAAATGCCTACTATGTGTTAGGCAATATGCTTGTTACTAGGCTTATAAATGTAAAAGTAAAATAAAGCTGGATGCAATTCCACCAGGGGAAACAACACTTCATAGATAAAGTAAATACAGATTATTTACAAATGAAATACATAGTGATTTTGTTTGGGCACTAATGACTAAAGGGAAATCCTCTCAGAGGAGAACATCAGATGCATTTAGCTGAGATTTGAATAAAGATAGATGGTGCAAGAGAAGAAATGAGTACTGATAGCCTTCCAGGAATTAGGAACAGGCTATGGAGATAGACAGACATGTGAGACGAAATGTCACATAAGAGGAAAACAAGAAGTCTGGTTTGGCTAAACTCTACGTTCATGTGGCAGTGATAGATTCAAATTTGGAAAGGTAGGCTAGAGTCAGATTTTAAGGGATTTAAACACCATATAAAGTAGCATGTATTTGATCTTGTTGGCAATGAGGGATCACAGAAGCTTCTTGAACAGAGTGAAGTCATAGCTAAGCGAATGCTTTAAGAATGTAAATATTTTGTCACTATTGGGAGATGTCCAATGAGAAAAAAAATCTGTTTGGTCAATGAGCTGCTTTCACTTCATAAATTCTGTAAATGTGCAAGTAATACTGGAGAATTTTAGGTTCCGGAAGTATACAAATTTCTTAAAATTAATAGTTAACATAATAGCTTCCTCCTAGCTACTTACGATCATAGGTGTAGATACAGAAGGATCATCCTTAGAACTTATAAGATTCTCATTTTAAAATGAAGAAACTGAGATTCTGGTAAGTTAAGTGCCTTTCTTAAGGTGACTCAGAGAGCTAGCAGTAAATGTGGGATTTAAACCCAGGACTCTGAACTGTATCTGGCTTTTCTACAGAAGAGAGATTAGACTTTTTTGTTGTTGTTGTTGGCTCCAGATAAGGGGGTTGGTCTAGGTGAATTCTAAGGTCCCTAGTGAGGAAGTTAAGTGGCACAGTTGAAAGAGCACTGGGCCTGGAGTTAGGAAGACTTAAGTAGAAATCTAGTCTCAAAAACTTAGTAGCTGTATGACTCTGGGAGAGTGAATTAACCTCTGTCTGCCTCAGTTTCCTCACCTATAAAATGAGAATTATAATAGCATCTATAATAGCATCTCACTCACATGGGTTATTCTGATGAGTAAAATGACTATACACACATATTTGTGTGTGTATACACACACATGTTGTTACTGGGGTTTTTTTCAGTCATATTTGACTCTTCATGTCCTCATTTCTGGTTTTCTTGGCAGAGCTACTGGAGTGGTTTGCCATTTCTTTCTCCAGGTCATTTTACAGATGAAGAACCTGAGACAAATAGGGTTAAGTGTCTTGTCCAGTGTCTCACAGATAATAAGGATCTGAGGCCATATTTAAATGTACAAAGATGAGCCTTCCTGACTCCAGGTCCAGCACTCTGTATACTGTGCCATCTAGCTATTTCATACACAAGCATACATAGCTACATGCATACATACAAGTTGTGTGTTTGTGTGTACAATGGCAGAGTGCTGGGCCCACAAGCACTTAGTACATGCTTGTTGCCTTCTCTGTGCTCATTCCATCTTTAAATTCTCTGAGCTTATATTACAATGGATTAAGCATAACAGTGAAATATTAATATAGTCTTAGAAAATCATGTTTTGTTCTATAATGATAATTTTTAAAAATGTATACTAATGAAATATACAAAGGTAGGATTGGATGACTCAAGGTATTAAACTACAATGAGGCCTGGATGAACATTTTCAGGGTTGTAATATAATGTATATTACTGGACAGAATGAACTCAGAGGCTTTTTTTCCAATTCTGAAACCCTATGATTTTATGAATTCTGATATCTTTTATAATCAAGAAGATTTATATAAATATGTTGAAAGGTTACTGGGAATCAGCTTTCTCCTTTAAAGGAGCAAGCATCTATCTAAAATAATCTTTTATTTGGTTTTCTAGTGTTTATTCTTCACTAAGTTATGAATGTTTTCATAGCTGTCTAAAAAGCTTTCTTTGTTGACCTCTATCACTTTACTGTACATCCTTAGAAATTTTTCTTCTTCATTTTCTCTTCTCTATGAATAGCATTCCTTCAAAGAGGGAAGACGGAGCTTTTTGGTATTATTACTCTATTGTAACAAGTGAGTGAAAAGAAATTAAATTCTTAATTTCTAAGTCTTAGTCTTCATCATCTTGGCCAAGATCTTTGTATATGGTTGAAGGAATAATTCAATTCTGAGGTTTTTTAATAGCACCCATGACATCACTTTCCACTCACAGGTAGCTGGGAGAAGAAAAGAGATAGAGACAGAGACACAGAGAGAGATAGAGACATAGAGAGAAAGACACAGAGACATAGAGACAGGAACATAGAGAGTCAGAGACAGAGACAGATAAATAGAAGTGTTGAGATCATTAGACTTCAATTACCTGATGATATAACATAGGTGTGAAGAATCCTAAAGAAAAAAACAATTTACTGCCCAAAGGGCTATAAAAATGTGCATAACCTTTGACCCAACAATAGCTTTCCTAGGGCTGTATCCCAAAGAGATCATTAAAATGGGAAAAGGACCCACAGGTACAAAAATATTTATAGCAGCTCTTTTTGTGGTGGCAAATAATTAGAAATTGAGGGGATACTCATCAATTGGGGAATGGCTGAACAAGTTGTGGTATATAGATGGAATACTATAAGAAACGATGAGCAGGTGGACTTCAGAAAAACCTGAAAAGACCTGTATGAGCTGATGCTGAGTAAAGTGAGCAGAACCAGGAGAATGTTGTACACAATAACATTGTAACAATGTACGGTAAGGATGACTAACTTTGGTAGACTTAGCCCTTCTCAGCAATGCAAGGATCTAAGACATCTTCAGAAGTCTCAAGATGGAAAATATTATCCACATCCAGAGAAAGGACTATGGAGTTTGATTGAAGATCGAAGCATACTATTTGCTCTTTTTTTCTTCTGTTTTGTTTCGTTTCTTCTTTCTTGTGGTTCCTCCTACTGGTTCTATTTCTTTTTTACAACCTGATTAATGTGAAAATATGTTTAATAGGAATGTAAAGTAGAGCCTATACCAGATTGCACGCCATCTTGTGGAGGGAGGTGAGAAGGAAAGGGAGAAAATTTAAAACTCAAAAGTTTATGGAAGTGATTGTTGAAAACTAAAAATAAATTAATTAATAAAAAAAAGAAGAAGAAAAATGTTTCACCTGTAATCATGACCCTGCCAAATTTACAAATGAATAGAATCTAAACAATCAGTAATATATTGCTGGAGAGAATTTTAAACAGGAATGAATGACCTTCTTTTTCTTGGTTTTGAAACAGTAATTTTTCCTTGCCAATTTAAGAATTTCCAGGAGTTCAATGATAAGGTTACTCTTTTCAGCAACAAGAATCTGCTTTCACATATATCCGCAGGCCATCATCCTTGCTAGGAAGGGACCTCCTTCTAATCCTGACCTTTCAGGATAGGCTTAGAAATCCAGGATAGGTTGGATAGTTAGAGACTGCTTTATATGTATATCTCTAATACTTAGCACAGCGTCTGCACGTAGTACTTAATAACTGCCATTAGTGTCTTTCTTTCTTTTCTTAGCTTAAACCAATATCGCTTCATGCATTGACTATTTTAATAGGCAATGATTGTACACTCACTGCAGCCTCTGAAACTGAGATTCAACAAAATATGGATCAATTCTCTGCTGCTTATGCTAATTTTGGCATAATAATTAACACCAAGAAAACACAGGTGCTCCATCAGCCAGCACCACACCAGCCATATGTGAAATCATTGTTAAAGCAAATGAAGTTTTGAATGTTGTAGATAAGTTCACTTAACTTGGCAGTATACTTTCTAGGGATGTACAAATTGATAGTGAGGTTTACACCTGCATTGCAAGGCTTGCTCAGTGTTTGGGAGGTTCCAAAGGAAAGTGTGAGAGAGAAGATGTATTAGACTGACTACCAAACTGAAGGTCTACAGAACCGTTGTGCTGACTTCATTGTTATATGCCTATGAAACCAGGACAGTATATTAACACCAAGCCAGGAAACTGGATCACTTCCATCTGAATTCTCTTACGAAGGTTCTGAAGATCACCTGTCAGGATAAGATACCAGACACTGAGGTCTTTTCTCAAACTAAACTGCCAAGCATTCAAACTCTACTGCAGAAAGCACAACTACAATGGGCTGGCCACGTTGTTCAAATGACAGTGTATGTCTGCCTAAATGACTATTTCATGGAGAACTCACACAGGGCAAGCACTCACATGGAGGTCAGAAAAAGCAATATAAGGACGCTCACAAGGTCTCTCTTAAGAGCCTTGGAATTGATTGTGTGACATGGGAGACACTGCACAGAACTGCCCAGCATGGGGTGCCCTCCTCAGAGAAGGTGCTGTACTCTATGAGCAGAGCAGAATTAAAGTAGCTCAAAAGAAATGCAAGATGACCAAATTTAGAGAATCCACTTCAAATGTTCACATGGAGTATTTGTGCCTGACTTGTGGTAGAACATTCCAAGCTCATATTAGTCTAGTCAGCCACAGTCAGATATACTGTAACTCGACTCTAACATAGTGATGTGATTTTGGTCCTCTTCAAGAACAAAGGCCAATAACCAACCAACCATTTCAATAGGCAACCAATTAGGGTCCTTCATTCAAATCTTTATGCTCAAAACTATTGATTCTCAAATATTTTGGTCTTCAAGACTCCTTTATATTCTTCAAAATCATTGAAGCTTTCATTTATATGGAAATATATATATATATATATATATATACATATATATACACACACACACATATACATTTAATGTCACTGAAATTAAGACTTACTTTAAAAATATTTGTTCATTAATTCATTTAAATAATTATATTCATATAAATAATCAACATTTCATGTTAATATTAAACTTTTTTGTACAAATATCTGAATTATCCAAAAATTATCCAAAAAAGCAAGTGCAGTAAGAATAGAATCTTTAGATTTTTGTAAATCTCTTTAATGTCTGGCTTGACATGACAGCTACCTTCTCATATCTGCCTCTGTAATCAATCACTTGTGCTACATTATTCTGATAAGGGTATATGTCCATACATAGGTAGAAAGGGGAAAAATAACTTAATAGGCAAATTACATTTTAGTACTATTATGTAAATAGTATTGGCCTCAAAGACCCCTAGAAATGGTCTCGGGATCCTCCAAGGATCTGTAGGTCACTTTTGACATCTCCTGCTCTTAACATATTTCATCCCCAGTTAATTTAAGTTACTTGAGGTTTGTTTGTGTGTTTTTCCAGTATCTTCAATACCTATCCTCATACATCGACTAACACATACTTAAAATTCTTCCTTGAATGAATCAATCCATCTTTTCTGCCACTAATCATATAATCTTTCACATTATTTTATGTGGGGTGCCCTCATCAGAGGGCATCAAAAATCTCTGGCATTCCCGCATCAAGTAGCCAGGTGTTCCTGAGTCTTAGATATTCTGCTATATACCTCCAACTTACCTTTTTGTTGTTCTTCAGTTGATTCTAATTTTTTGTGAACTCATTTGGGGTTTTCTTGGCAAAGGTAGTGGAACAGTTTGCCACTGCTTTCTCCAGTTCATTTTACAGATGAGGAAACTGAGGCAAACAGGGAACACACAGCTAGCAAGTTTCTGAAGCCACATTTGAATTGACGTCTTCTTGACCTCAGGTCCAGCACTCTATTAACTGCCCCACCTAGCTGCCTCTAATTTACCTTTTTAATCTCATACTACTTTTTCTACCTAGCTTCCCCTAATTTACCTTTTTAGTTCAATCTATTACTACTTTTTTTTTAATGAGCTCTATATTCCATTAACCTAAACTACTCTTCATAACTTATTCTCAATACATTCTTTCTCCTGTTTGCTCTCACCAATCTTCACATCGATGATGGACTTCCCTCCCCCACTTCCATATGATAAAGTATTTGCTTTCCTTCAAGGTCAAACTCAGATACAGACTCCATGAAGATATCTGGTACCATACCACCCTGTACCCAAGGGAAAGTGAAATAATTTTCCTCAAATTTCTCAAAACATTTTGCATAACCCTCTTCTTTTTACTTACCTCAATCTCCTTTGTATCATAGGTCTCTGCCTTTCTAGTGCAGTTCAATTTAATTCACCAAATATTTATTGAATAACTGTGTATGTGCAATGTTCTATGGTAAGTACAAGATATACAAAGACAAAAGGATAGTAGAATCTTTATCTCTAGTGGCTAGTATAAGATTTTCATAGAATAGGTAGTTAATGTATATGTATAAAAGTTAATTTAATTTAATTTAGGGATTCACTTGAGAAATATCTCAATGACCACTTGAATATCGTCATTCACTGAGACAGCTCCATTGTGCAGTGATAGAGTTCTGGGCCTAAGGTCAGGAAGTGTTGAGTTCAAACACTTAGTAACTCTGTGAACCTGGGCAAGTCATTTAATCTCTGTTTGCCTCAGTTTCAACTATAAAATGGGGAAAACAACAGTACCTATCTCCTAGAATTGTTGTGAGGAATAAATGAGATAACAGTTGTAAAGCTCTTAGCATAGTACCTGATGTATAGTAAGTGTTAAGTGAATGTTTTTGTTCATTTGTTTTCAGTCATGTCCTACTGAAATGTAAGGTGAAACATCAGAATTCTTTTGATTTGCTTTTCTCTTATTGTTAGTGCTTTCCACTATCTTTCACGTGGTTGTAATTTTTTTGCAGTTCTTTTAAGAACAATTTGTTGATATCATTTGACCATTTATCTATTGGGGAATATCTGTTATGGGTGTGTGTGTGTGTGTGTGTATGTGTGTGTGTGTGTGTGTGTGTGTGTGTGATAAAGGTAAACTGAAGTCTTTGTTACTATCCATATCTTCTTGGAGCTCAGATATTTCCTTTATGAATTTGGATGCTAAGTTATTTGGAACATGGTTTGTTTTCTAAAGTTTTCTTTTTTATCCTTTTTATATTTTTGAATGTTTGTTTTTGCTTTCTGTAAAAGTATGATGGCAATTCTTGCTTTTTTGGATTCACCTGATGCCTAGTAATTTTTTCCCTCTATTCCTTCAGGTTAATTTTGTGTATATCTTTGGTCTTTTATGATTCTTATAAGCAACAGATTGCAAGGTTTTGCCTTCTTATCTAATCTGCATTCTTTTCATTTTTATTGAATTGCTTAATTGACATTTAAATTTAAGGTGTTAGGTTTATATTTTCCTGCAACTCTCTCTACATTTTTTCTAGTTATGCTCTTGTCCCCTCTTCTGCTATAATCATGGTAATATGCTCCTTCAGTTACTTTAATCTTTTTTAAAGTTCCCACTGATTCTCTTTACCTCATACCCTTTGATCCCCTCCTCTCTTTTATTGCCCCTTTCCCTTTAGAATTTTGCTTAATATTTCATCTCTCTTGCTTTTATCTGGTTATATGTTTCTACTCCTCTGTTTTCCCCACTCAGTCAGGTGAATTCCCCCCTGTTCTCTTCCTCTTCAAATAGTCCTGTTCATTTTTTTTGGCACCCTTCTCAATATTTTACACCCCTTTCAAAAAAAAATCACTGTTTTCATTATCCATCTTTGAATTTTGTTTGCTCCATGCCCTCATTCCCTGATTCATGGAACCTATAATCATTTGGTCTCACTCTTTTCTCCTTATTCTTAGTAGAAACAAAGCTTCCACTCAATCCATTCCAATTTCTGCCCTCTAGAAACTTTCTTTCACTGCCTTGTAGGGCTATCCTGTGGATTCACTTTAATATTGTGCCTCACTTTCAGGACAATACCAATTATTTCAGGTGTCAGAGAAAAAACTGCTCCGTGGTAAGTTTCCCCTACCCCTCCTACTGTTTTAAACCCTCTCTTGTTGACTTTTTTAAAAAAAAGCATATTTCTTGGAAATCTCTTTCCTAGATCCATGCTTTCCTACTGTTCCAGGTGCCAGTTGCCCTCAGATGTTCCACCTGCCACTGATGAGGTCTAGAGGTTAGAGGTGCTGAAACCACGAGACCTAAACACACGGGTCCAGCCTGCAAGAATTTGACCCAGGCCTTCTTTCAGCCAAAGACCAGGTTTATTAAAGATCTGCCATATTAGCCAGACTCTTGAGGAACCTGAGAGTCTGTGAGGTATTGGCTAGATTCTAAGAATCAGGGCAGTGGCTAGATTTTAGGAATCTGAGCATCTTAATGGAGATAAGATGGACCTTATATACAGAAAGACTGTGGGAGGAATCTAGGAGTGGCCAAGTAGTTTGGGGTGATGAGAGGAGGGACTTAAGGAGATCTGGATGGGAGTGGCCAGTAAACTGGGGTGAACAGAACTCCTGGGACCTGGACAATGGAGCCCTGTTAGGATTAAGTGTGGGAAATGGCCAGGGGCCATAGGGAGGGCTAGGCTAGGTTAAGGGTAACAGAATTGGGAGATTGGGTGTAGTCACAAAGTAAGGCCAGTTGATGGGATTATAGCCTTAGGCCACTGGGAGAGATTTGGCCATGTGGAAAAGTCCAGGGTTTTTCCTTTATGGGATTTAGCTCCCATACTCATCACCACCCCCCACCCCAAGACATGTAGAATTTTCAGGCACCAAAACTCTTAAGCCTCATCATTGTAAAATTCTCATTCCTCTTCACCCATAAAAGCATTCATCCACCAGTGCAACCCCCTCCAACACTCAAAGGATGGTCCTTCTTTTCTTCTCCCTTTCAGTCTTTAGCGCCCTCTCCTCACCCACTCCCTCAGAGGATCTTCTCTGACACAAGAAAGGTCATCTTCTCCTCACTGTTAGCTCTTAATTTGACCCTACTGCCTCACTTACTTCTTTCTGTACTTCCTCCTTTTTTTAATGGGTGAGGAATGGTCTTGAATTATTTAAATGCCATTTCCTTTGTATTTGAAGGTCTTTCTGCTTATGGCTTATAGAACTTGTTGTTTCTGACTTGAATTGTTAAATTTAAACACTTTCAGTCATGGAGTTTGTAGAATTTTTTTTTGGTTTTGTTTTCTTTTTAATTTATTTTTGGTTTTGTTTTTCCTTTCTGGAAGAATTGAAATTTCTTTCAATTAAAATTTAATTTTCTGTATTCAGTTCTGGGCAGTTCTCACCTATTGTTTCTTTCATGATGGTGTTGAGATTCTTTTCCCCCCATTTTGTTCTTCTGGTAGAAGTATGATCTTCAGGATTTCTATACACATACTAGCTTTTATATGTATATATACATATATACATGTTGCTTGCATTATGAGCATCTTTTTAAAATGTTCTTTTTTTTTTTGCTTTTCTTCTTCTAGATTTTCTTTCACTTCTGTGTATTTGCATTCCCAATCTATTGCTCTTTTTTTTTTAATGAGCCTTGCTAGTGCAGATTCAAGTTTTGATATTCTGCTTATTATTTTTTACTATATAAGACATATATTCTGCTCTCATAAACTCATTTCTCTCTTAAACCATTCAGGAATAGCATATTGTAGTTACATGTTCTCAACTTCCACAGGGTCTTCTATCTCATAAAGTGTTAGATAATTTTCTGTCATTTTGCAATGTTACTCATAGATAACTGAACTGGTTTAGTAGATCTGGAGGCCATATTTCTGGTGGGGTTGGGATCTGGGCTCCGGAAAGGAAAAACCCTTGACTTTTCCACTTGGCCAAATCTCTGGCTTTCACCTGAGGCTATAATCCCATCAACTGGCCTTTCACTGTGGTTACACACAATCTCCCCTCCCTTCTCTTACCTCCCTATGGCCCCTGGCCATATCCCACACTTAATCCTAGCTAGGCTTCATTGTCCAGGTCCCAGGAGTTCTCTTAACCCCAGTTTACTGGCCTCTCCCATCCAGATCTCCTTAGGCCCCTTCTTCTGTCACCCCAAACTACTTGACCACTCCTAGATCCCTCCCATAGTCTTTCTTGTCTCCATTAAGAGTCTCTGATTCTTATAATCTAGCCACAGCTCAGATTTTCACAATCGAGCCAAGAGCCCACCGATGGATTCCTCAAGAGTCTGGCTAATGTGGGGAATCTTCAATAAACCTCATTTTTGGCTGAAAGAAGGCTTGGGTCAAATCCTTTTAGACAGGACCTGGGTGTCATGATTTTGGGATTCCAGGACTTATAACCTCTAGACCTCATCATTTCCTTCTGTTCCTGTTTTTTTTTTCCCGTTTATTCATGTTTATATTCAATGTTTTCTTTTGTTTTGATTTTGAGATTTCTTCTCAAATTTTCAATCTATTCCCTGCCCCCATCCTTTTATTTTTCTTATATTGCTGACTTCTGATTCTCTCATCCCAGACTGTAATTTCCTTGGGGTCTGGATCTCAAAGTGTCTCGTTCTTCTTTCACACCGGACAATTCATGATTCACCAGCCTAGGTCTCTGCCCCAACTGACTTTTGAATTGTCAGAACTGAATGTTGTACTTTTCCCTCAGGCTTAGTGGAATACTGCACAGCTTCACACATATAGTGTCCTGTCCTGGTAACATGTCCCACCCATTTCTTAGTTCTTTGTCCTGTCACCACAATTCAAAGCCTGCTAGGATGGGTAATTTAGAGCTTTCTTTCCTTGGCACTGGCAGTTAAAAGCTACCATCACTAGCACTACAGAGCTATTGGCAGTTTAGAGCTTTGTAGCAACAGTTTTTCCCAGTTGCAGGGTTGTAGCCCGTAACCTCCACAGAATGGGAAAGAGGGAAGGCTAAGCAGAGTGCACGAGTTGGTTTTAATGTAAGCCTGTGTCGTGTCTTTGGTTCTGCTACAGCAATACTGCCAGGAATGTGTGTGTGTGTGTGTGTGTGTGTGTGTGTGTGTGTGTGTGTGTGTGTATGCGTGCGTGTGTGAGCACAGGCACAGGGAGGCCAGGAGGGGGTGGAGTGGGGGTGTGCTGAGTGAGCTCAGAGTCAGTGAGCATCAGTTTCTGGGTTTGGAGTTTGTTTTAACCTTTGGAGGGCGGCATTTTAGTGTCTTATACGATGGAAATAGCTAAAGTTGCTTTATCTTTGGCAGATCATTTCTGTTTTGGGAAGGTTTAAGAAGTCATGGGAATCAGGAAGACAAAAAGCCTACTCTGCCATTTTGTCATTCACATAACTTCACTGTGACTTTTTGTTGGTTTTTGCCAACAAAATCCAGTTTGGCATTTTTTAAGATTGTTATAGATGAGTGTATTGGGGGAGAATTGCAAAAATGCTGACTACACTTCGCCATCTGGTCTTTACTTGGGAAAATCTTTTTAAATTCAAATTCTTCAGCTCGCAATTTTTCATATGTATAAAACTTCAGGATATGATACAAAGATGTCATTCTTACATTGATAATTACCTACAATATCTTCCAATGAATACACTGGGTTACCTGCTGTCTTACCCAAATAGAGTATCTCCTATTTACTTCTGCCACTTTGCTTCTTGCTGGTTTGCAGTTTGGAGAAACAACTTCGACTTTCCCTCCATCACTTCTCTTCCCCTATTTCAAACAATCTTGAAAATTAATTTTTTTCTGTGGCAAATTGACAAAAAATGGGCGAAAGCAAGGTAGAAATGATAAAAACATATTCCCACTTTGACTTTCATAGAAGTGGGAAAGATTTTCTATAATCTCTTCACAAGGTTACTTGATATATACATCCAAATAAATTTGTTCAACCCTCTACTGATTATCAGTAAGAGATAGAACATAAAACATGGAGCCAAGTTTGCAATGTTTCATTGGAATCATGGAGAACGTGTCATAGAGAATCCAGATGGAAGATGGATTACCTATAGATAACGTGGTCCTTCAATTTCTTCTATTCGCAACCAATACTGTAATTATACTAATTCTACCAAACCCCAGAGTATAATAGAACCTTCTCAATGAGATCCATAACACGGGAAAAAGAGTCACCATAGCCTATAAAGGAACAGGATTAAAAAAGCTGAATGTTCGGGGAGAGACACTAGTGGGTGCCAGTCAACTGTAGCACCTCATCACCAGTAGCTTTTATGTAAACAGCAATGATATAAAAATATAAAGAAAATGCCTAGGTAACCAAGTAGTGCATTGGATAGAATATTGGGCCTGGAGTCAAAAAGACTCACGTTCATGAATTCAAATCTGGACTCAGATACTGTGTGACCCTGGGCAAATCTCTTAGCCCTGTTTGCCTCAGTTTCCTCATCTGTAAAATGAGTTGGAGAAGGAAATGGCAAGTCACTCCAGTGTGTTTGCCAAGAAAACCCCAAGTGAGTCAGACATGACTGAAAACAACTGAGCAACAATGTTAAAAGGATATATGCTAGGTATATAACAAGAGTAGATCCAAATGCTTCAGTGCTACCCATGAAATATTAAGAAATATAGAAGAAACTCTAATGTGTTAGGTAGTTCCTCTACAGATGATTTATAGGAGGACATGGAATTGCCCAAGATCATATAATGTAGATTAATTGTGATCAGTGCTGGTAGGAGTAATTGTGTAAGTATCATTTGAAAAATTATTACCTCATTTTAAGACTGATGTTAATATGATGGGATAAGATTCCTTTGGTTCCCTTCTCTGTTACTTTTGGGATCTTATTTTAGAAAGTATAAATATACATAGAAAGTATATATCTAGAAAGTATTTTAGAAAGTATTATAGCTTTGAGCCAATGATTTAGCTGAATTCTTAACATTTAAGCACAAATCTTTGTTTTAATTTACATTTTTAGATCTTTCTAGTTAACCCCTGAACACTTTGTGCTTGTAGCAAGATTCATATTGCTGGAAATGTTTAAGCCAAAAATCAACAGATTTTACTAGTCTCTGTTGACAGGCAAGTACGTGGAGGGAGTGTTGGGGGAAAAGCAGCCATTTTCTTGGAACTTTTTTCAGTGCTTGAGTAGTTAGGTATGTACACCTGGTTTCATCAACCTTTTTTTTTCTGTTCTAAGATGCCTATAGGTCCAAAGACCCACCTTGATATCCCATATTTTCTATAACTCAGTTCTTTCTATTTTTTTTTTGTTGCATCTGGGCTATTTCTTTCCAGTTCAGTTCTGCATGACCCTACTCATTCTTCTTTCCTTACATACCCTCAGAATATCTATCTGTTGTTAAGATATCTCCCTCTTTTTACAGAAGTTCTTCAGGATATAACCAACTCTCTTACACACTTGCTTGATTCAGGAAATTTAGGCCCTGTTTGCACTGATAGCTGATTTTATTCAATCAATATATGTTCTTACCTAACATTATACACACACGCACATGTGCGCGCGCGCACACACACACACACACACACACACACACAGTTACTTTAATTCTCCACTTTTGTTTGTCCCACTCCAGATCCCAAAACATTGCAGTTCCAGGTGACTATACTCCCACTGTAACTCTTTCATCTCTCCAGTCCTTTTTCTCCCCCTTCCCCTAGATACCTTTGTAGACCTCGTTGCTTCTATCCCCGATTGGTATAATACATTCTAGATTTTCTCTTCCTCTCCAGGTTCCGCTTCTCATATAATCATTTCTAAGCATCGAAGTGGGATATTTATAATGCAGAAGTGTTACCTTATCACTATATTGCAGGAAAAAAAAAAGTATTGACTAACTACAGAATAAAGATCATTTTTCTAAACATAGCATTCAAGGCCTTTCAAAATCTGGTTCCAGCAAGCTTTTAAACAGTGTCACAAAATAGCCTGTTCCACATGGTCTATGCTCCAATACGACATAAATTGCCATCCCATCTAATTCAATTAAAGAAACATTTATTAAACATTACATAAGAACCCTATGTTCAGTGCTAGGTAAAATATAAAACTTTGAAAGAGTTCTTGACTTGGTAGTTCTGATAGTATAAAAGTGTCCTTTCCCCCCCTTTTAAAATTTCATGCCTTTTTTCCCCCCACATATTGTTCCATACTCCTCAAATGTCCTCTCCACAAACTCTGCTTATCAAAATCATGACTATAGATGCAGAGCTGGAAGGAACTTTAGATGCCATCTAGTTCAAACTCTTCATCTTAAAGGTAATGAAAGTGAGGTAAAGATAGGTTGAGTGACTTGTCTAACTGGACCACACAGGCAGTAACAGACAGAATTTGAACTTTGAAGTTTTCTGACACAAAAGCCAGTTGTCTCTCTACTTTACCACACTCTCAGCAGCACAATAGGGAAAAAACAATAAAATCCTGCCAATTGTTCAAGAAATAGCTCAACTGACACATCCTCCATAAAGCCTTTCCTTGATCCTCTTCTCTGATATTTGTATTTCCTTTTAAAACTTGCCGTATTTTGAGTATATTTTTTTAAGGCTTTGTCTATCAATCTGGTGATCATTTCTTTCCAACGATACCATAAGTTCTCCGAGGTGATAAGTGGCTGTCTGACTCATCTTTGGCTCCCCTCGAGCAATTAGCTCTACATATGGTATGTGCTAAATAAATATTTGCCGAATTTGAAACATAGAATTTGCTGAATGAGTCTCTACAGAGCTTTAGATGGTAAGATGCTCAAGAACAAGCAGTATCATTTTGTCTGTGCTATTCACAGTGTTAGAAAATCTTACTGAGATTTTAGCCTGACCAAATTATCTGTTTTCATTTTCATTTCCACGTCTCTTCAGAGTGGAGACATTTTCAAATGATCTCTTATGGAAAGTCTCTGTGTAGTGTAACTCCATTTATCTCTCTCTGAAGGTTAAAACGTTGTCCTCACACACTGCCACCAGAAAGATCTCTAATTCTGCAGATGTGGGTAATTCCAAATCTAATGTCTTACAGCCAGATCATCCACCTGAGCTAAGCCATCCCCTCCAGTTTGATAGATTCTAATGAAACTGAACATGTGTGTTTTGTCACATAAGGGTTAGATATCATCGTTAAAAGGAAGGAATACAGAATTAAGCAAAGCAGGGTAACCTGTTCAAAGACATTCATGTCAGAAATCCTATTTTATGCATTTCCATTTTTTGTGTAAGATGTCATACAACGAATCCCTGAGGTGTTCAGTGCTTTGCCAAAGGAAATGGATAATATGCCATATAATCGCTGCTTCATTTTCAGGGGAAATATTGAAATGATATGTGTTTGTATACACACACATACACACACACACACACACACACACACACATACACACACACATATATATATATATATATATATATGTAATTATACACGTGCATATGCATATATATTTTTCATCTTCACAGTCGGGAACAAAAAGAAGAAATCTTGACTCTTTAATGTTTCATAATCAAAACTCTTGAACACAAAATTTTAACCTGAAAGGATGGGGTAAAAAAGAGTTAAAACCTTGTGTTTAACAATATACCTCAAGGAAAAGATAAAAGTAATCCCAGATCAAAATATATCTTATCAGAATTTTTTCTTCTAAGAAATATTTTTATTATTCAAAAATTAATTTACACAAGCGAATAGTACTTCAAAATTTAAAAAAAAAGCCCTAAATGGACTGAGAAATGTTGTCAAGCATCAAAACCATTCCAGAGTTCCAGTAATGGATTATAACTGTGTAGATTTTATTGGTATGTCTATTATTAATAGTGTAGTAGGCAATTTCTGTAGTCAAGATTTTTAACAATTGATAAGTAAGAGTAGGCTCTTGGTTATGTGAAGCTTATGAGAAACACAGTGGACTCTCTCCTAGTACTTCAGTGATTAGAGAGCTAAACAGACTAAACTATTCATTTAACCTTCATGGAGAGAAACTGCATAATATATGGAATTAAATAAATTCAAATTAAATCCTCCAACTATTCTAGCATTGCTTAACAACTTGACCTCACAAAATTCTCTTTTTATTATCCAGTACAGATTAACATATTAGGTGGTCATTGAATAGCTCAGAAAATATGTATGAAGGAGAATAAAAAAGTTATGATATTTTCATCTTATATCTTGCCCCCACACTTCAATATACCATATGAGTCTGTCCTTTTTTTTTTTACAAGTCTTCTTATGGTACAAATTAGTAATCGTTCATGAAAGCTTCTTCTGTAGGCATTCACTTCATCATACTTTAAAATATAACGATGTATTCTGGACGTACGGGATGTGTAGTGGATAGAATGTTGGAACGAGAGTTCAAATCTGGCCTCAGATACTTATTAGCTGTGTAACCCTAGACAAGTCACTTAATTATATTTGCCTCAGTTTCCTCACCTGTAAAAGGAGCTGGAGATAGAAATGGCAAACCCCTCCAATATCTTTGCTAAGAAAACTTCCAATGAGGTCACTAAGAGTTTGCTATGGGGAAGCGAGGTGGCACAGTGGATAAAGCACCGGCCCTGAAGTCAGGAGAACCTGAGTTCAAATGCGGCATCAGACACATAACACTCACTACCTGTGTGACTCCGGACAAAGCACTTAACCCCAACTGCCTCACCCAAAAAAAAAAAGTTTGCTACAACTGAAAAGATTCAACAACAACATGGAAGGTGAAGCATAGAAATAGGGTAATGAAGCATTCTATGTACCAATTATATATGTGAAGTGCCTTAAGAATCTAAAACTCCTATACAGTTATTATGGATATCAATCATATGTGAAGATGATATGATTTTGTCAGTATGAGAAATCTCTCTACAAACACTAATGACACCTGGTCTGTGATTTGGTAGAACTTCACATCCTAGGGAGATGATTAAAGCAGAGAAGTTAAATAACAGTCACAGAAATAATCACTATCATAAGTAGGATTTAAGATCATAGGTTGAGAACTAGGAGGAACTGTAGAAGCCACCTAGTCTAATTCCCTTATTTTATGGACAAACAAGCTGAGGCCTAGTTAGATGAAAGGAGCTTGACCAAATTCAAACAGCAAGTAGGTGGTAGGGTAAGATCAGATAATTCCAAATCTAGCACTTTGCAATGATACCAGAATCTTTCCTTGACTCTAAACCCAGCAATTCTTTCCACTAAGGCATGCTATTTCCCCATTAATACTATACCAGAGACCTGAACAGCATTTATTATTGTTGCTATTGCTGTTATTATCATTAAGGAAAATATGTTCCTAAATTGAATATGAATCTCAAAACTCCTTGTTAATAGGATACTATTGTATATGCAACTATGATATGTGACAAAACAGAAATAACCACACTACTGAATTTTCAGGATCTTTGGCCTCAAATCACTTCGTTTGACCTCAGTCCCCTCTACTCTCCTAGAAGAAGTTAATTCTGTACCCCTTACCCCAAAAACAGAATCTCTCAACTAGAAGTGATTTGTCATCATTCTAACTTGAGCAAGAATTCCTGCTATGATGTCCTAACGAGTATTTGTTTAAAGAGTTATTTAAACAGGGAACATTTTGTTTATTCAACAAACATTTAGTAACTGCATATTATAGACCAACTCACGTACTTTCAGGTAGTATTAATTGTTAAGAATTTTTACATTATAATTTGGCACTTTGCAACTTTTGACTTATTGCTATTAGTTGTGTTTACAGAAGTTAAGAAGAACATGTCTATTCTGCTTCTATACCAACTGGCAGCCCTTCAAAAATTTGAAGACAATTATGGTATTCCTCCTAAGGCTTTTCTGCTCTACGCTAAATAGTTAGTATCAGTAAGGGCTTGCTCTTCACTTCAATTCAACAAATTTATTAAACACTTATTATGGTCAAGCACTGTGCTAAATGCCAGAAGTAAAAATAATAAGAAGAAACACAATCCCTACCCTGAAGTAGCATATAATCTAAAAGAGGAAGACCGCACAAAAATGAAATCAGGAAAGGAGAGAAGGGCAGGGAGAGGCACCGAAGTGCTGCTGATGAAAAAGTGGATAATTGACTAGCAAGTTTATATCCCAGACATTTATAAAGGAAAAGTTGGGGAAGAATTCAGTATTCCACCCTCCAGCCTTCCAACTAGAATGAGAATAGGTTGAGAAAGATGGAAAGATGTTGAGTTTCCAAAGCTTAATTAATCAACATGATGATAAAATTTCAGATGATCATTTTATCCTGAGTGGGGAATCATGTTCTATGGAGTCCTAAACAAGCAAAATTCCTGATAAAAATGGAGTTAGCATTACTCTTTGTTAGTTGTATTCTAATGCTGTGGTATTCTCAAAGTAGAATGGGCTGCCTCTGAAAGTAAGCAGTTCCCTCACACTGAAGTTCTTCGAGTAAAGAACTGGTAGACTTTGTTAGATATATTGTTGAGGGAATCCTGTTTAAGACTTCTTTGGCATAGATGATTATGGAGGTCCCTTTTAAAGCTGAAAACCTTTAATTTTGTCATTGGAGGACCTAAAATCAGACCTAAAATCCCATGTATAAGGTGTCCTGAAAATCTTAATGGAATTTTAAGTTATTAAAGCTTAAATTTACAATATGAATTTTTGGGTCACCCTATATGCTTGGGACTCAAAGAACCTATAAATTTACCAGCCTGCACAATTTCCAGTAATCTCCTCTCTCCAGGACTCTACAATCAACACTAACTACAGAAACAAGCCTATCTTCACATAAGGGATAATGCCAATCTTCTAAAACTCTTCTTGGACACACCAACAATTTGCTTAAGCTAATCCAAATTCACTTTGTAACCACTATGCAAACGAAGGATGTATTTGGATCAGAATATTTTCACATTCTGAACATTTGTATTATATTCCATCTTCTGTATCATTATATCCCTCGTCCATCAACATTTTTCTATTCTGTCCTTGCTTTTCCTATTCATTCTCTCTCTCTCTCTCTCTCTCTCTCTCTCTCTCTCTCTCTCTCCCCGCCCACTCCATCCCTTGCTCCCTCCTACCCACCAGCCCCTTTCTTTAATTCAATTTCTTGTGTCTCTGAGGGTATTCCTTAAGAAACTATCCTCTGCCTTAATCTCGTACTTTGTCACTTTAACACTCATTACTACTAAAAAACTGCAGTAATCTACTCTTAGTCCAATCCATTTGTCAAGGTTTCTTGACATTTACTCACATAGTCTCACTAATCTTCCTTCCCTTTGTTTTTTTCCACCATGCTTAATCTGACTGTTGGCCATTAACATTATTTCCTTTCTCATGACCATGATCTTGCTCTTAACCACTCTGAACCTTCCATGCGAGTAGCATATGAAGAAGTTCTTTCTTGAAGTGGGGATAAGATGACCAGTGCTAACAAGCTAAATAATACCCCAGCCCCTATATCAAATCAGCAACCAAATCCAGTCCAATTTCATGTAACCATTTCTACCACAAATTCTTCAAGGCTTCTAATCTCAAGATCCAGAGGTCGGACTCAGCAACATTAAGCACTAGATGACTTTGAGTTCTACACTGGCATTGCTACCTGCCTACATTTAACCCACTGAGATGTCTTTCTATGACATACGGTACATAGGGTCTAGGAATGATTTGATGTGTTGAAGCATAAATACTTAATGGAGTCCTCTCCTACTCATTCAAATAATTGAAGTGAAAGATTTTCATCTTAAGTATAGAATTGGGAAAAATGTGTATTGAACCCATAAGAACTGTCAAAATTGACTGAGTCTTTCAGAATCAGTTTTTATCAGCAGTGTTCCTCTTAATACGATGAGCTAGGTATCCTCTGCGAGTGGCATATTCTGTCCATATCCCTCCTTATATGGAATGTTACTTTTCTCATATTTAATAATAGCTTGAAATCCAGCCTAATTTATCCCTTGACTTTACTCCTTCATTTCACGGTATAAAAACAAGATATAATTGCTTTCAATCAGAGCTTTTGGCTGGCATGGGAAAAGTGTCAGGAATTGACTTTCCTCACAAATGCTTGTAATATAATAGAATGGATCTCTGATAGAATTAAATTCAAAAGCAGCATGAAGCTTATTTTTTGTTTTGTCCCCAACATTGCCAGCAAAGCTGGCTATCAACTCCTACTTCTGAAACACTAAGGAAGGAGTAACTTATCTGTGTACATTATTTCCATTTAAGCTTTCAAACAAGCAGTGAAAGCTATACTGGCTCCTCCAATATTTTTCACTGCCTCTTCCAATCTTTCAAAAGTGATGGGATGCTTTCATAATGCTGCTGGTGATACTGCTATCAGTCCAACAACATTCATATTAATATCAATCTCCTAGGCTTTGGGTCTTTTTGCCTCACTAGTCACTCTCTTTACATAATTAGTGACTATAAAGGGCTCAGAAGGATGCCATACTGTGTTATCTCCTAATATTTTCACATCACTACTCTCAGAAACAACTGAACACAAATGGCACGATAGCTTTCAGTCCGAACCTCGATCGCCATGTGATCTCTTTAGTCCCTGCTTTGTACTTTATCCTTAACACACAACAATAAAATTATTCAGCGTCCATACTTTGCATGGCCACACCAAATAATGATCACAAGCAACAAGTGGATGTCTTAATTTCCTTTTATAGCTATGGAAATAACTAATAGTTATGGACAGCTATAAGCCCCTTTCACCCATATTGCAGAACTGCTTACCTTTGAACTCAGGTTTCACGAAGAAGTATGCCTATGTTCTTTAAGGAGTCTTCTGGCAGTCATCCCTTACGGCTCTTCATCATCCTAATTGCCCACCTCTGGATTTCCTTCACCTTTTCCATTCCTTTAAAATACGATATACAAATATGCAATACTTTTTAAGTCTGGAAGAGCCAGAGTACAATATTACCATCTACCGCATTCCAGAATCTCTTAATATAGAGTGACTAAGTTTTTACTACATTATTG
This sequence comes from Phascolarctos cinereus, assembly GCF_003287225.1. Lineage (NCBI taxonomy): Eukaryota > Metazoa > Chordata > Mammalia > Diprotodontia > Phascolarctidae > Phascolarctos > Phascolarctos cinereus. The sequence continues at coordinate 73,749,728 of NW_027555625.1, forward strand.
TATTATTGATTAATATTGAGTTTTGCACAATATTATGGATACCCGAGGCAGCTAGGTAGTACAATGGATAGAGTGTTCAGCTTGGAGTCAGGAAGACCTGAGTTCAAATCTTGCCTCAAATACTCACTGGTTGTGTGACTCCGGGTAAGTCACTTCACCCTGTTTGCCTCATTTTCTTCATCTGTAAAAATGAGCTAGAGAAGGAAATGTCATACCACTCTAGTATCTTCACCAAGAAAACCCCAAATGGGGTCACAAAGAGTTGGACAGGACTAAAATGACTTCACAACAACAACAACAAGGAGAGCCTAGATCTATTCCACAGGAATTTTTTAACAAATTTTTATGAATTGTGATCTATAGAAGCTACATTTTGCAACCATATTTTTGGCCTAATGATTTGGGTGTCACTGTACTACTTTTCAGTACAAAAAAAAATAAAATTCCACACTTTGCCTTCACTGTGATTTATTTCACTTCAACAAAGTTTTAGCAAAATTGCAATATTTTATTTCAAATATCTATATAGTAATTCCAAGCATGAAAATCAATGTATAGTGGATGTGGATAGAAGTCTATCCTTAAAACAAGGAAGAACTATTTTTTTTGGTGACACAGTTGGTTTTAAGTGACTTGCCCAGAGTCACACAGCTAGTGAGTGCTATGTGTCTGAGGCCAGATTTGAGCTCAGGTCCTGCTGACTCCAGGGCTGGTGGTCTATCCACTGTGCCACCTAGCTGTCCTGAAGACCTAAATTTATTGACAAGTTGTGCAGACTATAAGTTGCTCAGAAATTGCCAGTTTCTTTTGGTAGAAGAAGTTTATTTGCCTGGGAGATCCCGATGCTAATGAAATCACAAGTTCAGTCCCTATATCTAATTCCAAGCATATTGACTAAAGACTAATTTCATCCTTGTAATGGTAGCCCTTTTGTATTCATCATCTCTTTTTATGTCTGCTATCATAGATGGGAATTTTTTTTCATAGACTAATATTTATACAGTGAATATAGATTGTGAAAGAATTTCAATGAACTCAAACTGCTTTATGACACTGATCTTCTTCTTTTTATCATTGGTACCCTCCCAGTATGCTGTATGACTGCAAAACTTAGACCACCACCATTTCCAAGAATACATATTACCAGTAACACAAAAGAAAATGTTGGATGGCATGGTGGGTATCAATAGGCTGAAACATCTTATCATCTAAACCTATAATCCAGAAGTGGTATGAAAAGTGGTATCTAAAAGACAGCATTTAATAAATGTTAGTATGGAAGAGGATGTAGAACAGTTATGTAGTACAAGTGAGGGGCAGTATATGAGCAACCTTAGTGTTACTTTGCAACTCCAAAATGTCAAAAGATCTACAGGAAGGTACTGAGCATCTTAGGTCGATTTTTCTTGAGTACTTGTGGGAGAGCCTGAGCAAGAATTTCAGAAGATAATAAGAAAAACATTACTACAGATGGATTATGAGCTGCATAGTTTAAAAGTGTACTCATTTTGGTGAGATCAGTCAACAAGTATTTTTAAGCAATATTCTGTAGATTGTACTTAAGATACAATCAAAGAAATGAAACAGTTCCTATTCATGAGTAGTTTACATTCCCTTGATGGAGAGAGAATTTACCTATGTAAGCATTTACCTACATACAATACAAATAAGAATTTATGTATATAACCAGTATACACAGGAACAATGCTATGAAGTTAGGAAAGGAGATCATGATATCCATTGAGAAACTGAAATAAATATAATTGGAGAGGAAGAGTTGAGGCAGCAACTCAGCCAAACTCTCCCAAAATTCTCCACCAAACAATTTAAAGTAGCACCTTACATCAAATTCTGGAGCAGCAGAGCCAAAAAAAGGTTGGGGTGAGACATTTTGATCAATAGGAGACGTCTGTGACGCTGGAGTGGTGGCTGACTTGGAGGACACACAACGGCAGCACTAGCAGTGAACTTTGGAGGTGACTGGGATAGTGGTAGCCAAAGTTTCAGGAGCTCTTAGTCCAGAGATGGTAAGGAGTTAGGAAAAGTGGTCAGAAAGAGATTATAGGAGAGCCTTTGCTGGCAATGGGTTTAGGACTGGGTGCTCTATTGCCCATATGCTATTCTGGGTCCCAGTAGCAGAGAGAAGAGGAGTACTTACCGACAGTCACGAGGGAATAAGGGCCCTGGTCTCAGTTTCAAGGCAGAAAGGAGAACTAGCACTTGCAGTCCCAAGGGAACAGAGACTCTTCCTATGGAAACGACCAAGAGAGCAGTGACCACTTCTCTCCAGAAGCACTGAAAACTTATAGACCTATAGAACTATCTCGGAAAACAGTAGCATAAAAAAGCTTGAACATGAGACAGTGCCTCCCTAACCCCAGGATACAGAGACAGAGGAAATGGATTTGAGTTGAACATGTTAGGGTGATCTGAAACTATCTGTCACAACATTTCTTAAAATACCACATACATTTCACATCTATCATATTGGCTAATATTACAGAAAAAGAAAATGGCAAATACTAGAGAGGATTTGGAAAAACAGTGATATGTACATTGCTGGTAGAGTTCTGCTCTGTTTCAACCATTCTGGAAAGCAATTTGGCACTATGCCTAAAGAGCTATAAAACTATGTATACCCTTTGACTCAGCACTACCATGACTAGAACTGTATCCCCAAGAGATCAAAGAAAAGGGAAAAGGACCTACTTTTATGCAGTGGCAAAGAATTGGAAATTGAGGGATGCTCATTAATTGGGGAATGACAGCAAGTTGTAGTGCATGATTGTGATAGAATACTACTGAGGTATAAGAAATGACAAGCAGGGGGCAGCTAGGTGGCACAGTGGATAGAGTACCGGCCCTGGATTCAGGAGTTCAAATCCGGCTGAGACACATAACACTTACTAGCTGTGTGACCCTGGGCAAGTCACTTAAACCCATTGCCTAGCCAAAAAAAAAAAAAGGAAAAGAGAAAGAAAAGACAAGCAGGATGGTTTTAGAAAAAAACTGGGAAGATCCTGTATGTGTCTGTGTATGTATGTATGTATGTATGTGTGTATGTATGTATATATGTATAAACTGATGCAAAATGAAGTGTGGAGAACCAATAGATCATTGTACACATTCAGCTTCTTTGATTCCAAATCCAGTGCCTCTTTTTTTTCATTTCATTATCTCTTCTACTTATGTGCACATGGGCAGGTCACCAATTTACCTCTGCACCCCCCCCAAAGAAAAAACAAAACAACACAAAACAAAAACAAACTTTCACCTGTGTGGTCAAAATATCCTGCTTTTTTTTTTTAATCTCCCTTCCTCTAATCCAGACTCCTGGTTAATCATAACCTGAGGTCCAAACACTCTCAAAGGTTCCATGTGTGTGGGACAGATACCACTTACTCGAAAATAAAAACAAAGACTTAGATACCTTGAAAGTAGAAAGGAGTTTATTGCTGGCCAGGAGAGTCCCAGTTGGTACAGAAATCAAGGCTTATTTATACCCTGAGGTGAGCTCCTCCTCCCTAACCCCCTTCCCTTTATCCCATTGGCTGGGCTTTCAGGGGGTACAATCTATTCAAGAAGACACAAGTTTGCCCAGAGACAAGAAAAGGCAGGAAGCTTTTCAAGGGCAAGCAGTTCAGGTTGGGGGCAGGGCAATTCTTTCTGCTAAGTACTTAAAAACAGGGTCTGAATGGGGTAGGGTTTTGAAAGCAACAATCAGGAACTATTAACAAGAACCTGAGGAGGCTTCACTTCTGAGACATCATCTCTCACACATGCATAGATTGTAGTGGGTCTGTGAACTTGGATGAGGAAAAATTGCATCTTTATTTTTGCTAACTTCTAACTGAAATTTAACATTTCCTTCAATTGTTTAATTTTATTCTGAGAAGGGATCTGTAAGTTTCAAAAGAAACCCAGAGAAATCCTTTATATAAAAAAGATCAAGAATCCCTGCTCTAATCTCTCCATTTTCTAATTTGTCTTTCAACAGTTGCCAAATGATATTCCTAGACTCAGTTCTGATCATGTCCCTTCCCTTGCTCAAGAAGCTTCAGTGTGTCTATCTACTGACTCTGTTCATATAATAAAAATCATTCTGTTTCCCTTCTCCAGCTCTTAATAAAAATAGTTTACCCAGCAAAGTTGAGTATAATCCTGAACGAAAAAAAAAAAAAAGATGGACATTTAACAAAGTGAAACAATTTCAGGTATTTGTAATAAAAAGACCAGAACTCAATGGAAAATCTCATATAAAAGATCCAGAAGAAACATAAAGAAAATATTAAAGACTAATTACAATATGCTCATTAAGGGAAAACTGTTTATTATACATGAAAATGTTAAGAGTATTTTTAAAACTGTCATCATTACTAAAGTCGTTTGAAAGAAAGGTTGGGGCTGATTTGTGAATGATGGAGTGATTTTGAAAAACAAAACTGGGTAAGAAAAAGAAAAAGAGAGCAATTATATTGCAAAAATAGGGCGTGAAAGGAAGAACTAATACAGAGAAAGCAGGTGGGGATGGAGAGCTTGTAATTTAGAACCTTATTCTCATCTGGGTTGAAGAGGAAATAATGTGTACATCTGGAAGGGTGTAAAAGTCTGAACATATAGAGTTGAGAAAACTGGAGGACAGGTGGGGAGGGACTTTTAGAGGGGTGTGTATTTTGGTATTTGGAAGGGCAGAGGAGAATATGGGGGAGACTTTTGTAGGAGTATGTGGATTTTGAGATTCAGGGGGAGGGGGAAGGGGACGGGAGGACTTTTAGAAGGGTGGGTGAAGTGGAGGGTGGGAGGATGGAGGAAAAATATAAGGTAGCAGGGATAGTGTAAAAAGAGGCTGAAAAAGAAAATAGTGAATAAAAATAAGATGGAGGGAGAATCATAAATAGTAATTATAACTTTGTGAATGGTATGTTTATAGCAGCTCTCTTTGTGGTGGTAAAGAACTGGAAATTGCAGGGATCCCTATCAATTGGAGAATGGCTGAACAAGTTGTGGTGTGTGGTTGTGATGAAATACTACTGCACTATAAGAAAAGAGCTCAATGATCTTAGAAAGGCTTGGAGAGACTTGAGCAAAATGATGAACAGTGAAGTGAGCAGAACCAAGAGATCATTGTATACAGTAACAGCAATATTGTTAACAACTTTGACCAAAGGTCTTATGATGGAAAATGCTATCCACATCCAAAGAAAGAACTATGGAGTTTGAATGCAGATCAAAGCATACTATTTGCTATTTTTTTCTTCTGTTATGTTTTGTTTTCTCTTTCTTGTGGTTCTTCCTATTGGTTCTAATTCTTCCTTACAACATCACCAATGTGAAAATATTTCTAATAGGAATGTATATGTATAGCCTATATCAGATTGTGCACAGTCTTGGGGAGGGAGGTGGTACGGGAAGGGGAGAAAAATTTAAAATTCAAAAGCTTGTGGAAGTGATTGTTGATAAATTAAAATAAATTAATAAAAAATGCATCAGAACTTTCAAAATACACAAAAAAGAACAACTTTGACCAACTAAGTCATTTTAACTATTACAAATACACAGATTAAAAATAAGTGACATATGGAGACAAATGATATTTGCATCCAGAGAAACACTTGGTAAATAGAAGTATATATAAAATAATTATATGTGTATATGTATGTCTAATAGTAGCCATCTGTAGGGAGAGGGAGGAGGGAAGAAAAAAAAGGAAAACAAAAGAAATTTGCATGGTAACTTTGTTGTATATTTGGAGGGAATAGCAAGTTGTCCGTGGTAAACTTGCAATTTCATGTGCAGTCATCTGGTTTTATTATACCATTAGGGAAATGCTTGTTTTGTTCCGTGAATTAAAACAAAATAAATTTAAAAGCAGAAAAAAGAAAAAGGAAAAAAAAGAGAATATGGCTCAAAAATATAATTTCTAGTTGACTTTCGCATTATTCTTTCTCACTTTTCACATTCAAGCAAACTGACCGACTTCTTATTGTCTGTTTCATCTCTTGCCTCTAGGTCATTGCTTACACTATCCCTCAGGTTTGGCATGCTCTCTCTACTCCCTCTAAGAGTACCTAGTTCCCTTTTTGCCTCTGCTCCTGTGGCACCAGCTATTGTAAGCATTTCCACAAACTGTTAGATTACTTCCCCCCCAACATTACTTTAAATTTTCATTGCATATACTTTGTATTTACCCATCTCCACACAAATTGTTTGTCCTCAGAAGAATGCAAACTCCTCAAGGGCAGGGAACTTACTGCTCTTTTTTTTTTGTATCCTCATGTCCTAGCATATTGGGTCACTTCAGCTTTATGGACTTTTTCTTTATTGGTAAAATTAGGGAGATGGACTAATCATTCTAATGTTAATAGTAATACTAAAAATCCATAAAAGCATTCATGTAGGCCCATTTTTCGTAGAAACATATCAGTATATTCCAAATATCATACACCTTAGTATTTAGGGCTTCTTGAAATGTGGCAAACAAACAGAACAAAATAACCAACATGCAGCATTCTGGTGATAAGTTTGTCCTCTTGTGAGAGATGAACTAACTCTCAGAGGTGAAACCTTCTCAAAAGGTCAATAATTTTTTATTATTATTTTCAAAATCCTCCCCGGCTCAGACCCTGTTTTTAAGCACGTAACAGAATAAGCCCTGTCCCACCCCCAACCTGAGCCATTTGCCCTTGGCTTCCTACCTCTTTCCTTGTCCTTGAATTTTGGGCCTGGAATGTAAGCCCCACATCCCAGTTAAGGGGGTAGGAAGAAACTTTCCAGCTTAGAATGTAAGCCCCACCTCCCAGTTAGAATGTAAGCTCACCCCCAGTTAAAGAGGTAAAGGATAGTGGTAGGTGGAGACTTGTTTGAGTGGTGGGCAGAGATTTGCTTTTATAAGGCGTCCCCTGTTACGCACTCTCTCTCTCTCTCTCTCTCTCTCTCTCTCTCTCTCTCTTCTCTGTGTCTCTCTGTCTCTGTCTCTCTGTCTCTCTCTCTCTCTCTCTCTCTCTCTCTCTCTCTCTCTCTCTCTCTCTCTCTCTCTCTCTCCGTGTATCGAAGGAGCAGACAGCCATCTCGGGAGATTGTAAGAAAGGTAACCTTTGCTTTCCACCTTGAGAAGTCTCTGAGTTTAATTTGGGTTAGGGTAGCTATCCCACACACTCTGACGAAAGATGCACAGCTTTTTGTGACATCCATAACTGGAGGTTTTGAGGGCTTGTCAATAATAATGGACATTAATTTCCTGAAGTATTTTACACACATTATTTCATTTAAGCCTGACTGTAATCCTGCAGTAGGTACTACTGTTTTCATCCCATTTTACAAGTAGGAACATTAAGTTTCACAGACTTCATGCTTTCAGTGCTGATATGCGTCTGCTCCATTTGAGCCCAGGTCTTTCCTGAATCCAAGTCTAACATTATATATACACTATACCAAGTTGCCTCTATAGGCTGGATCCATCAGAACTTGGATGGGCTTCAAAAATCCAGGGTCATCTCCATTCCTGCAGGAAACCTCAGAGATTTGTATATGAATCCATGCAGAAAATTATAACCTAAACTTCAAAAGTTAGAGAAGGCTTTGAAAGTTTTTGTTTTGGTTTGTTTTATCTTGGGTATTGGTTAGTAGGGTGTGGACCATAACCTTACCAAAAACTGAAGCATTAGTCTAGATGTTTGTCACAAAATCAACCCCTAAAGTGTTATTACTAAGTCAATGTTTCCTTTTTCATCAAGTCCAAGGAAATTATGCTCTAATAGAGGCATTTGCCATAGTAACATTTTTATCATAACTAACACAAGCTAATATTGTGTGTAAAATTACTACCATGAATTAACTTTATGTCTATAGAAAATGGTATTGTATGTAATTACTGATTTCCATTCACAATAAACTAAGCAAATTATCTTCACCAACATAAATGCACCATAAATTTGTTTTGAGGCATAATGAAGAAATAAATTCCTGAAAGAAATATGGACCAAATATGCCAAATTATTGTAAATGATAGCGCCTTTAAAATTAGGGCATGTAATTGCAATTGGAAAATGTTATTCTCTTAATGATTACATTATTATTAGGGTAAAACAATAATCTTCTTTGCTGATTCTTCATTTCTAGCATACTGGCAGATTTCATGCAATTTTTTTAAATCAAAATGCCACCAGATTTTTAGATACAATGATTTGCCATTTGTGGGATTACATTTGCCGTAATAAATTGCCATTTGTGAGTTTAATGTAATGATTTTTTAATTGAGAGACAATGGTTTAAGAAAATAAAAAAGCAAGATATTTTACCTCCAGAAATTTTCAACTTTATAATCTTCAACTGAGGATATTTTCCATACATAAAATTTTTCTAACATATGGCCATATGAATTTAATCTTCACAACTGAACATAACCTTTATGAAATGACATTTTAAATCAAATCGAATAATCAGACTAATTTCAGAGTAGTGCTTTATAACAATTACATGTTTCTTTTTGTGCAAAAAAATGCAACATCTGCATCTCAGAATGTCACAGATGATAAAAGTGGCAATCACTGCGTGGTTAATCTCTCATGCTACAAAATGCTTGGTGAGACAACTCTATTACTACAGACAATTCCAGCTCACTAGTAATACCACACACACACACACACACACACACACACACACACACCTTTCATTAAACTTCTAGAAGTGACTAATCATTGTTTTCAGATCTTCACCACTTAAGGGGATTAACCAGTGTGATATTTTCCCATTCGTCCAAGTTATTTGTCCAATTAACTCAAAGTCCCCATTTGACTTATCCCTGATACTCTTCCAATATTCATTATCTTATTTTCTTTCCTTAAATTCTGCATAGAATTTCCTTGGAGCTCTTCCTTTTCACTTAATTCAATTTCCCTTTTATCATGGCTATTTGTTGACAGAACTTCCTCTCTATTAGATTGTCAGTCCCTTGAGAACAGTGTCCATGTTCCTCACACAATGCTCTGTATGTAGTATTTCCATTCCATTTACTAAGCCTCCCTATACAGAAGACATTCTAGTAGGTAGTAGGGATGTAAAGACAAAAAAAAATCCCTAACATCAACGGGATTTACATTGTATTAGGGAAAAGAAAATGTACATAGAAAATTAAGTGCAAAATAATAGGGTAAAGGTTACAAATAAGAAAAGGCCTAGTAGTGGAGGTAGCATTTAGTACTTGCCTCATTATCTTTTGATAAATTAATGAATTTGATTATAAACTTCTTGAGATTAGAAATTGTGTTTGTTCTCGTTCTATATTGAGATACTTCAAAGTGGAAAGGATCTCCTTACTGATCAATACAGATTCTTGTACAAAATATCAATCAATAAGCATATATTAAACTCCATCTATGTGCCAGATTCCACTGATGGGCACCGGGGATTCAAGAGCAAAGAATGAAACAATCCATACTTGAAGACAATCATATTATAATGGTGGAGAAAGGAAGTGTATATAAAAATAAATATACTACAAATACAAGTTACTAAATACAAATACAGTCAAAGTTGTTAAATAAAATACAAAGTTGTTTAGGAGGGAGGGCTCAATGAATTGCAGGGATCAGGAAAAGCTTTATTCAGAAGATTGGGGATGGGGCTGGATAGGAGCTATACTTTAAGAGAAGTATTTGAAGAGGCAGAATTGAGGAGGAAATTCATCTCAGACAAGGGATTGGACAGTGCAAACATATGGAGTTAGTAGATGGAATTTGTTTTTAATGAATAAAAGGGGTAAGACTTATTTGGATCAATGACAGTTTGAGAAAAGGAGTAGCATTCAATGAGCCTGGAAATAAAGGCTGTGGAAATAAAGGTTATGTAGAACTTTAAAAGCCAAACAGAAGGATTCATCTTTTATCCTAACAGGCATTAAGAAGCCACTGAAGAAAACTTTCTTTGGTAGCAGTGTTTAGGATGAACTAGAATGGTAAGAGACTTGAGGGAGGGAGACCAACTAGGAGGCTGTGGAAATAATCTAGACATATAATAGCAGATCAATGAACGCTTGCTGAATTTGAAATTCATACCTAGAATGTAACAGTTGTGTATAGCAATAAGCTAACAATTGTAATTCTTTTGTGTTGTAATGAGTCTCATACATTCCTAAAACATCCCTAAAAATGAGAACAATGGACCAAATCCAATCAGATGGAAATCCAAGTAGAATGTATCACTGTATTTATTCATGTGGGGGGAGGGGGGGAGGGGGATGGGGCGGGTCACTTATTTAACTATGCTATTTAATTAAATGTAGTTTTCTTTGAAATCACTTGCCTTATATTTTCACAAATGAAAGATATGCATAAGCAGAATTTTATGAGCTTTTTTTTACTGTTAATCCTTACCCATTAACCCACAACACTCTTCAAGTCCAAGATAGTTTTGCAAGAGTTGTGGTTTGTCCTTTGTTATCCAAGAGATGATGACATCACTTGCAATTAACTTTGATTCCAGTGATAGAGGGCTGTGCAAAATCACCTGCCTCACTTTTTCCTCTATAGACATCTGGGTCCAGTGCCCAGATATCATTCAGGAGGAGTGGAGAAAGAACAAACTCACTTCTTAAAAAGGCGTATTCACTGAATGGGCATTGTCTCACTCAAAGTAAGAACTTGAGAAGACCTTAGCTTGAAAGGGCCAAGGTCCCCCACTGTATCCTGGGCCATTTCCACTTGTCCTGATTGACATCTGGGCACTGGATCCAGATGGTTCTGGAGGAGAAAGTGAGGCTGGTGACTTTGCACAACCCTCCCTCACTCAAATCAAACTCAATTGCAAGTCATGTTATCATTTCCCTGATGTCATGGTCCTCTTCAAGAACGAAGGACAAACCACACAGCCACAACCATACACAAGTTTTGCAGGGGCTCATGCGTGATCAAATCCTAAATGCTTTAGTAAATTTAGTCTTGATTTGGTTTTTGCAACTTTACCCCAAAGTATTTAGTCCTAGTTGAGAGCTACTTGCTTTTCTTTTCATATGGATAATCATGGATTTGTCAACTTAGCTGTGTGAAAGAAAATGAAAGGTCAGAGAAGGTTAGAGTCAGAATGGAATTTAGATATGATTTAGGGCGAACTCTTCATTTTATAGTTAAGGAAACTGTGGCCTATAGAAAAATCTTAGGAGGGAAAAAAAATTCCCTCCTCCTGGAGGGAGTTTTCTGGTAGTCCTTCATAGTCCTCCGCTGATCAGTTCTTGGCCTGTTATCTTATCAATACTTATCAAAATTGGGCATGACACAAAGCTGGCGGGGTTAGATAATATGAAACATGACAATCAAGATTAAAAATTACTATATTAAGCTAGAAAATTGAGCTTGAATCAGCCAGATGGGATTTAACAGCTCTAAATGTTAACTCCTATATTTGGGTTCAAAACATTAATTACACAAATGCAGGATTGGAGGAATATGGCTTGAAATCAATGAATGTTAAAAGAAAAAAAATCAAAGTTTTATTAAATACAATCTCTATATGTGTTAACATTGTGATGGGGCTATTAAACTGGAACATAATCTTTTTTTCTTTTTTTAAATCAGACCTGCAATTTTGTTGGTATAGGCAATTCCTTCAACCAGTGCAGTCAGCACCTACTCTGAAATTTTATGTTCTTAGATGATTATTTGGTGGAGGGACTTGAATATTAATAACAAAAACTTAATTCACTTTCCAAGTTTGTGTCTGAGCTGGCATTTAAACCCAAGGCTTCTCCACTTGAAGAGAAGCTAGGCCATCTTACCTTAACCATACAATCTTATACCATGGTAATTCATATGTAGCATATATATCCCAAGATTTTTAAATAGATCCCACTGAACCTTGTAATGCTCAGTATGATTCTGCAATAATGAATGTAGTTTTGGGTCTCTGCTTCTTAAAGGGGTGTTGATTAATGACAGTATCTAAGGGAGGGTTAGGTGTTAGATATGTGGAAATGATTTTATATAAGAAAGTAGAATAAAATGGAAATGGTTAGCCTTGAGAAAAATTGATTAAAGTAGATGGTTAGGGGTACATACGTGGGAAGGAACATGAATATATATATGTATATATGCATATATATAGATAGATATAGATATACATTCATATATATTTGTATGTGATATATATATATATACATATATATGTATATATATTTGTGTATGATAGATTTTTTTTTGAGATGGTATCATGTGTAAAAGAGAACCAGCTTTTTTTTTTTTTGCTTGGTATCAGAAGGAGAAACTGCAATGAGAACAATGGGCTTAATGAGGGAGATGACAGTCCATTTAGAGGAAGAACACTCTTAAAGTTTAGGCTGATCATCAATGGAAGAATCTGATTCATGATAGAGAGAACTCCTTATCCCTATTAGAAATAAATCTTCCTAACAGTGTTATGGACTGGATCCTTATATGAGTGGGTAGTTGGACTAAATGATTTCTAATGACTTATAACTTTTAATTGTCTCCTTAGAAGAATCATATTGGGGAGGAGAAGATTGGGGGTTAGTATCTTTTTTTCTGAACAGTAGCTTTGAAAATACCCATTTGAAGGGGCAGGTAGGTGGTGCAATTGATGGAACACTGGCCCTGGGGTCAGGAGAGCCTGAGTTCAAATCTGGCTGAGACACATAACACTTACTAGCTGTGTGGCCCTGGGCAAGTCACTTAACCCTATTGCCTAGCCAAAAAGAAAAAAAAATACCCATTTGAATATTTTGATGGATGACATGGAAAATTGTGAAGGAACCAATTGTCACAACCTTTGTTTTTTTCTAAACCTGCAAATATATATGTATATATTTAAATTAACAGCTTCAGAATTGTTCCAAATATAACTTTTGAAAAAATACCAAAAAGTACAATGTAAAGCACGTTCTCATTAAATACAATTTTTTTTCATAATGCATTGTGTTAATGTGGTGCACTGATCTTAATGCAAAGATAATTTCATGTTGCATCCTAGAACACAGAAGTTGCTTACACTGAAAGAGGATGACTAACCCAAGTTATCTGCTTACACTCTTACATCAGGACTTTTCCCCCAGCTAACATAATGATTTCCAATGTTTGTGAAAAATCAATAATAAAAATTTTCAATTTAGTAGTAGCTAATGCAATTTTGTATTTTTAAAAAGAAAACTTTAGGTTGAATAATGTTATGGGAGCATTAAGACGAAAAACTTGAGAAATAAAACCAGTCCTGCTTATTGCTTGATATACTTCATGTAGACATCTAATAAGGGATTTCAAAATAAAATATCACCTACATTTATTTTTTGTGGAATCATTTCTAAGTCTAATGCAATAGGAAAATTTAAAAAAAAATACTCCCTTTTCAAACTCTTCTACAAAAGATGTTGAAAACAAGCGTGTCAGTCATATTTTAGTTATTCTTTTTTAAATCATCGATCAACCTGGACTACTCTCACTTTAAAATCTATTTTTTCATGGATTGACTATTAGCTTTATATCCATGAAAATGATTTGAAAGGGGTCCCTGGTCTGCATTAGAAACATAAATGCCCTAAAAACAATTTTAATTTTCTTGTGGATTCCCTGGCTGACTCCCTGTAATTCTTCATCAGTATAAACCAGGAAATTATTCTCATTCATTCTGACTTCTTTGGTATATGTACACAAATGGCATTGATAACTTTCTTTTGCTAGCTTCTTAATAGACCAAAATAAAAATCCATAAGGGGCAGGAGATGGGGGAGAGGATAAACTGAGGAGATAAGATGGGGAAAAACAAAAAAAAAACTTTTTATAGGAAAATAAAATCAACACTCTTAATATGACCAAAAACCCTAATATCCATTTTTTAAAATGACAAAGCATGTCAAAAAAGTCAGGTTTAGAAATGACAAGACCTGTAGATAACATGTTCCAGTGTATTTTGGCGTCATACCACTCATGGTACACACCTATCTAAGGATGCCTCAAACACATTTTTGAAGCAACAGGCTCCTCAAACCCCAAATACAATTACCATTTCTCTCTACAAAAGTCTGGATATCACCCCATTAACATGAAGTTGATCACAAGTGAAAAACAAAGTTACCACTCATCCCCTATTTACTTTTCTCTTTTTTTTCTATTTCTTGTTTGATTTTACAAAGCCCTTTTTTTTTTGTTTGTTTCTTTTTAAAGATGTCACCTCAATATTTTTTTCCAATTTGTTTAAAGAATGTAAAATTTAACATCCTGGGTGGTGGAGCTTAGTACATTAAAGATGTTAACTTTATTTCTGAGATTTCTAACAAGTTAGATTCAATTTCTGGATGTAGATCTCAGGTCTGTGTCACTCTAGACAATACCTATGACCTAGATATGAAGCATCAAGTCCCATCATCCATCTGTTTACTAGCCGCCCCTTAAATTAATTCCCTTTTCATTTCTTTCATTTGATAAAAAATTTAAAAGTGAGATTTTTATAATAGATGTTCTCCCTCACAGTTACTATATGTGATTATGCATATGCAAACATGCATTTACAACCTTTAAACACACTGATACTAATGCCTGGAGTCAAATCTCTTGATAAAATATAGTCAGGACAGGTTTATTATTCAAGAAAAATAAAAGGGCATACTCAGAAACTACGTTCTTTGTGGGCCCATTACATATAAAAACCTCAACTGAGGAGAAAACAATAGGTATATACAGGCAAAAACTGAAATTCTGAATTTATTGATGGACTTTGAATCCCTGATGGTAAAATACTTTTCCATGTAAAATGCTAATCAGGGAAGAAATGGACTGATACAGACTTTAACAAACTCTATAAAAAGAGATTTACAATGGACATGTCTAAGCAATCTAAATGGGTAGAGGAAAGAAAAGCTACTAAATAGAACTATCACAGGTCTGTTGCACACATGCTGCATAAGTAACCAGAGAAGACTGCTACCCCTTTATCATCCCATGAAGGTCATGTAGAATTTTCTGTTAGATCGCAAAACACACTTTAAAAATAAATCAGAAAGCAAAAGGCAGCAACCAGGTCCAGGGCCTGGCTACTTGCTTTGGCTTAGCCCTGGGTAAACAGGTAGTCGCCGCTGATCAGACAGGCATGGGCTTCAGTGTATCCTAGGGAAACACAAAGACACCCCACTGGCCTCAGCATACCCCAGACACCCACACAAGGAACCCAGCTCAGCACCAAATAAGCTGCCAGACCCATGCAGCCTCTGGCAGCACCAGCCATATCCCCACTCCACCCCCTCAGTGCAGCACCAGATGAGGGTTCGCCCATGGGCCTCAGGCCAACATCAGTGCAGCACCAGGTAAACAGCCAAGGCCTCCAGCCCTGTAGCACAAGAAGCCTGAGACAGTACCCTTTTCACCTCAGGAACAGAGAACAAACTTAAAGAAAAAAAGGCCAAAAAAAAGATAGGCAAAAGCAAACAAACAAACAAAAAAAGAAATAAAGAAAAACTGACCATAGAAAGTTATTATGATGGCAGGGAAGACCAAGACACAAACACAGAAGAGGTCAACAAGGTCAAAATACCAAAAAAGAGAAAGTGCTCTCAGGCCCAGAGAGGTAGAAGAAAAATTGATTTAAAAAAATGAGAATGATGCAAGAGAATTAGAAAAAAAGCCAACAGCGTAGAAAAAAAATGCTTAAAAAGTAGTACTGGCCAAATGGAAAAGGAGACACAAAAATCCACTGAAAGAAACAACTCCTTAAAAATAGTATAATTGGCCAAATGGAAAAGAAAGCACAAAAGCTAATTGAGGAAAACAACTCTTTAAAAGTTAGAATTGGGTAAGTGGAAACTAATGACTCTATGAGACATTAAGAATCAATCAAACAAATCCAAAAGAATGAAAAAATGGAAGAAAATGAAAAATACCTCATGGGAAAAAAAAACTGACTTGGAAAATAGATCCAGGAGAGATATTATCAGAATTATTGGGCTGTCTAAAAACCATAATCAAAAAGAAGACCTGGGCAGCATCTTTCAGGAAACTATCAAGGAAACCTGACCTGATATCCTGGAACCAAAAGGCAAAATAGGCATAAAAGAATCCACTGATCACCTCAGAAAAGACATTCTGAAATAAAATCTCCAAAGAGCATTATAGTAAAATTTCAGAGATCAAGGAAAAAATACTGTAAGTTGTCAGAAAGAAATAGCTCAAATATCTGGGAGACACAATCAGGATTACACAGGATTTAGCAGTTGCAACAATAAAAGATTGGAGGTCATGGAACATGATATTCTAGAAGGCAAAGGAGCTAGGATAACCATGAAGGATCATTTGCCCAGTGAGATTAAACATAGTACATTGAGGGGAAAAAACGGTCATTCAATAAAATAGAAGGATTTCAAGCTTGCATTAGAAGACAAGAATTAAGACAAAAATTTGATCTCCAATATCAAGAAAAAAAGAGAAGCTTAAAAAGGGCAAAAGAGAAAAGATAAGGGTTTCATAGAGCTGAAGTGATGGCATACCCACCTAGGAAGATGGTACTTTTAATTCTTAAAAATTGTACCACTAATGGTACAGCTAAAAGGAATAAACATAGACAGAATGTACAGGTATAAGGTTAATTGGAGGGAATGACATAAAAAATAATTAAGAGATGAGAAAGAGGACTACACTGCATGCAGAAGGAGGGGTGAGGTAGAATGGGGTAAATTATTTCACATGAAGAGGCACCAAAAACCTATTAGGGTGGAGGGGAAAATGGGGAGGTGGGCAATGGGCATCACTTCAACCTTGCTCTCATCAGTATTGGATCAACAAGGAAATAATACCATGGTTTGTTCAGCCATTCCGTACTTGATGGGCATCCCCTCAATTTCCAATTGTAAGCCACCACAGAAAGAGCTGTTATACATATTTTTGTACATGTGGGTCCTTTTCCCATTCGTATGATCTCTTTGGGATACAGCCCTAGAAGTGCTATTGCTGGGTCAAAGGGTATGTACATTTTTATACCCCTTTGGGCATAATTCCAAATTGTTCTCCAAAATGGTCAGATCATTTCACAACTCCACCAACAATGCATTAGTGTTCCAATTTTTCCACATATTCTCCAACATTTATCATTTTCCTGTTTTGTTATGTTGGCCAATCTGTTACGTGTGATGTGTTACCTCAGACTTGTTTTGTATTTTTCTGATCAATAGTGATTTAGAGCATTTTTTCCTATGAGTACAGATGTCTTTAATTTCTTCATCTGAGAACTGCCTGTTCATATCCTTTGACCATTTATCACTTGGGGAATGACTTGCATTCTTAGAAATTTGACTCAGTTCCCTATATATTTTGGAAATGAGGCCTTTATCAGTGACACTAACTGTACAAATTGTTTCCCAGCTTTCTGCTTCCCTTCTAATCTTGGTTGCATTGGCTTTGCTTGTGTAAAAACTTTTAAATTTAATGTAATTCAAAATATCCATTTTGCATTTCATAATGTTCTTTATCTCTTGTTTAGTTATATATTCTTCCATTCTCCATAGATTTAACAGGTAAACTATTCCTTCCTCTCCTAATTTGTTTATAGTATCACCCTTTATGTCTAAATTGTGGACCTATTTTGACTTTATCTTGGTATATGGTATAAAATGTTGGTCTATGCTTAATCTCTGCCATAAAATTTTCTACTTTGCCCAGTAGTTTTTTTGTCAAATAGTGAGTTCTTACCCCAGAAATTGAAGTCTTTGTGTTTATGGATGACTATAGTCATTGACTACTGTTTCTTATGTACCTAACCTATTCCATTGATCCACCACTCTGTTTTTTAGCTAGTGCCAGGTGGTTTTGATGATTTCTAGAATCGAAATTCTTAAAGGAGAAGTTAAATAAGTTACAGCCATTATGAAACATAAAATAGATAATTTTGATTTTATTAAAATAAAAAACTGTTGAATAAACAAAACCAATTTAATCAAGATTAGAAGGAAAATATAATGCTGGGAGATAATCTTTACAGCAAGTGTCTCTGATAAATGCCTCATTTATCAAATATATAGAGAAATGAGTCAAATTTATAAGAATACAAGCCATTCCCCAATTGATAAATGGCTAAAGGATACAAAGAGGCAGTTTTCAAATGAAGTAATCAAAGCTATCTATAAACATAGGAAGAAGTGCTCTAAATCACTATTGATTAGAGAAATGCAAATTAAAATATCTCTGAGGTACCACCTCACATCTATCAGATTAGCTAATGTGACAAAAAAGGGAAACCAATAAAATGTTGGAGGTGATGTGGGACAATTGGGATACTAATACACTGTTGGTGGAACTGTGAACTGACCCAATCATTCTGGAGAACAATTTGGAACTATGCCCAAAGGGCAACCAAACTGTGCATATCCTTTGATCCAGCAATGCCACTATTAGATCTGTAACCCAAAGAGATCATATCCAAGGGGAAAGGACTAATACATGTGCAAAAATATTTATAGTAGCCCTTTTCATGGTGGCAAAATGTTGGAAATTGAGGGGATGCTTATCAATTGAGGAATAACTGAAGAAGTTGTAGTATGTGAATGTAAAGGAATACTATTGTGCAGTAACAAATGATGAACAGGGACATTTCAGAAAAAAAAAACTGAAAAGACTTGGATGAGCTGATGCAAAGTGAAATGAACAGAACCAGAAAAAATATTGGACACTGCATCCACAACATTGTGTAATGATCAACTATGAATGACTCAGTACTTCTCAACAAGACAATGATCCAAGACAAGTACAAAGGACTTACGAAGGAAAATACTATCCACATCCAGATAAAGAACTGATAGATTCTGAATGCAGATCAAAGCATACTTTTTTCACTTTATTCTTTTTAGTGTTTTTTTCTTTCAATCTGTTTCTTCTTTCATAATTATGACTAATACAGAAATATGTTTTATATGATAGTGCATGTATAAACTATATCAAATTGCCTACCATTTCAGAAGAAGGGAGGGAAGATGGAGAGAGGGAAAAAAATTTGGAATTCAAAATCTTGTAAAATATGAATGCTAAGGGGCAGCTAGGTGGCATGCCCAGGAGTCAGGACGACCTGAGTTCAAATCTACCCTCAGACACTTACTAGCTACGTGACCGTGGGCAAGTCACTTAACCCCAATAGCCTTAAAAAAATGCTAAAAATTGTTTTGACATGTAATTGTAAAAAAAAAAAAACCTATTTTAAAAAAGGAAGGAAAAAACCAGAATAAATTAGGATTTCCCTGGTGTTATTTCAGGGGAATACTTCATACATTAAAAAGAAAAATACTATTCCAAAGTAAAAGTAGTAAGAATTATTTTCTTTTGTCTACTCAACTTTTCAAACAAGTTGTTGTCACTCAAATGTCCCTTTGAAAGAGTATCAGTTACAAAGTGGCTTTCTTTGTTCTGAGTTCCTTCAAGTTTCCAAATTGCTCATTCACAATCACCCCAGTCTGTTTTCCAACACTTAATGTCAAATTATTAGGGAAATCTTAAGAATTTTCTCTTCAGGGTGGTGCCTTTTCATCAAAAATATATAGGAGGATAAATTATTGAGGCTATCTTAGCTACTGAAGGATTAATTGCTTTAATTAATTAATTGCTGGTTGATTTGGTCAAAATTTGTCTAGTTATAGTAGAAGTTCACCATTGATGAGTTCTTTTTGCCGTCCAGAGGTAGAGAACCTACAAAGTTTGGATTCAGTTAAAGTCCTGCACTTGAGGCCCTGGCCTCGAGGCCACACATTCCCCACCCCTGGACAATTGTACTGGGTGCACCTAGGCCTTTAGGCCTCTTCTGAAAAGGAAGGTCTGGCATGTATTTTTTTCTTTTTCTTTTTTTTGCTGTTTTAATTTAGCCTCACTCCTGGTGAAATTGACTGGAACATTGTTTCTTCTGTTTAATTGGCTAGGTCTCCAGAGAACTGGGTTTGGTTTCCTCTGAATTTCATTTTGCCTCTGATAGTCTGTCTTCCTTTTTAACCCTGGATAATATTGAGTATATTCTTACTTAGAGGCGGTCAATTAATAAGGTTGATTTCTTTATGAACCCCATTTGCTTTCTGAGCTTCCAGGTTAGTTCCATAAAAATGTCTTTTTCCAGGGCTCATTCTCCCTCTTCAGCCCAACCATTTTTACCAAAACCAGTCCTGCTTTTGTATTCTCTATGTGGCTACTCTCATCTTGAATTATCTAGCATCACTATGTTTAAGTCTTTTATTTAGTTTTGAAAAATTCTGCTTTCTTTCTTCCTTTTTCTTCAACTGGATGATGTCATCCAGAGACAGAACATTCTTATGAAAGTTTTTTATGGGTGCTGGTCTTCAACAGTAGTGGAGTCACCACCGAGGCTGCCATCATGAAGGCTGAGCCTGTTCACTGGAACTTGCTAATAGGAAAGGCCTGTGTTTCAACCTGACCAACTCCCACTGACTGACTTGCATTTTTTTTTTTTATCAGTAGAGGCATGCCACCCCACGGTGCTCCTCTTCTCTCCTCATCCTTTCAGTTTTGTGTATGTGTTGAGATTCTCTACCTTGAATCATAAAGTCTGATGTAATGTCACAACAAGATCTTGGAAAATGCTAAAGCTCCCTTGGCAAGGAATTGCCAAGATCAGCTGCTACAAAGAAAACTTCCTTTATACAAAATGTTGTGGTAAAAACAGCAGACAGAAGGCACTTGTGCCATCACCAAAGGCAAAATCCCAGAAAAAAATAGAAGTCGGCACTTTGTGTTGTTGTTTTTGTTCATGTTTTGGTTGTTTTTGTCACAATATAATAGAAGATAGGCTGGCAACTTAACATATAATTTTTTGGTTTTGTCATTTATTAATTATATATTTTTGCCTACTTGTTAAGTCCAAAAAAACTAATACCCCTTCTTATTAATTTGGATAGGGAGAGTTATTCAGTTTTTATTCCTTTAGAAAAATTTCCTGCCACAGAAGAAAAAAAAATTGATAAAAATTTGTATGAGCAACAATATAATAACATACTTCTAGCACTGTTATAGAACAGTCATAGTTCTGTAGACGCTGTACTTTAAGTATACTTCTGAATATCAAAGTAGATCATAGAGGATCTTCAGAAAATATATAACAATGAGAACATTTCCATAACCAAATCACTTAAGTTCGTAGCATTCCCTGCACTGTATTTTAGCTATTGCTCATGTTTCTAAGTGCACTCAGATTTTTCATCAGCCTGTGCACGTTTATAAGGAGTAGGCTCATTGGCTAGTCCTCTGGTTCCATATTGTCGTAAGGAGTCACTCCAGCATTACCACTTGAAACACAATTTAGCAAATGTCCTTCATGAATGAAGGTGACCCCCAAAACCATCATCTGATGTCCTATATTTTGGTAATTCGAGTATTCAAAATTAACTAGGCTGTTCTTCCAATGACAGATACAGGCTAACACCAGACCTGGATTCAAAGCCCTTCTAGCTTGGGTATTTTCTCTATTTATAAAAAGAGAGTCTTAATAGCTGGGTTATAGTAGGCAAAAGAAAAAGAAAATAAAAGAAATAATTTAAATAAAGAATTTATAAACATTAAAACTCTAAATAAGTGTGAGTTGCTGTTATTCATTTTAGGTGCCAAAGGAGTTCATGTATAAACCTACTATTCACACATTCCTGTATCCTATGACTACTATAACAAGGCAGCTAGGTGGCGCAATGGATAGTATACCAGGCCTGTAATCAGAAAGACTCCTTTTACCGAATTCAAATCTAGCTTCAGACACTTACTAGCTAAGTGACCCTGAACAAGTCACTTAACCCTGTTTGCCCAAGTTCCTCATCTGTAAAATGAGCTGGAGAAGGAAATGGCAAACCATACAGTATCTTTGCCAAGAAAACCCACAGAAGTCCTGAAGAGTTGTCCACAACTGATATGACTGAACAATAACATGAATACCATCAAACTGAAAAAAACCCTGTCATTATTGTTAGCAATAATACTGGTGTTTTGGCTTTTCTTACGATTAATGGACAACAAATAGGACACTTTATGTGGCACTGACAAACACTATAGCTATGCATGTCTCCCTATTTTATGCTTCACTTGATGTCCATACAAGGATTGTCATATAGCTAGTTCTGTAGCCAGATCTTTCATTAGTCATACATAAAAGTTTCAAACGACTCATATAACTTTGAATCCTTTAATTAACCCTAGGTTCTGTGTAGAGTGATTGGGGTAATTGTAATTATGAAAATATTAATCAAGATGCCATCTAATGTAATGGTTTTTAACCTGATGTCCATAGGATCTGTCCATTTTTATCTTTGCTTTGAAAACCATATTTAACATAATCTTTTTTTCCTAATCCTAAGTATTTCATTTTATGCATTTAAAACATTCTGAGGAGTCCATAGGTTTTACCAGACTTCCAGCAGGGTTCATGGAACAAAACAAAACAAAAAGTTCTGAGCTCTTTACCTAGTGCATTCTCTGCCAACAAAATAAACACGAAAAATCTATCAGATTTCAGTGTATTTAATTAAGACAGAATAGCAATGAAAATAATAGATGAAAAACAGTCAACATATTCCAAGAATCACAGAAGTCAGATTTAGAAGGTATCCCAAAACCTTTCTAGCCTATCTCTTCCTGAAAATGGTTACCTACTAGAACACTAATGATGAATAGTCAAAGACCATTGCTTTAAGACCTCCAATTAAAGGGAACAATTGTCTAGCCTTAATTGTAAGGAAATACTTCCCTAACACAAGGTTCAAATTGCCTTTTCCCAGGCAAACTCACAGTGTTGCACATATTGTTTTTTGTTTGGAACTCGCAAGCTAAGCAGGAACACACACACACACACACACACACACAAAGCAACCATATAAGTCTGTCTTCTACATGTCCATCCTTAAATACTTGAGGACATCTATCTTATATCCATTACATTTTCTCTAAGCTAAATATGCCCATTTTCCTCAACTCATTCACACAAGACAGAAACTTGAAGCCAATAACAACTGTCTTAGTTGTCCTGGGGCAGGCTTTATTTGGTTTATCAAGACACAAAGGTTTATAGTCTCCCATAGATACTTACTCTATTGAGGAAAGAAAGAGGCACTGGACAATTTGTACTCAGAGATAAGAAGTTGCATTATGCCCAGTATACCAGTTTGGTTCTATCTCCCAGCAACATGCTGCGACTCCACCCATCTCCAAAATGGTCATTTGCTTCAGCTTTGATAAACTGCTGCTAGAATCTGATGGAAATTTTATCTGATGCAGTAGCTTCCTCTTCCTAGGTGGCACAGAAGTGAGCTTTACCTATCTTTTGTGAGATAATCTTTGTTCAATTAGTCTGAGGCTACTAATCAATAGATATTAAATTCTGACATAATTCATTTAAGCCAGGGGTGTGGACCCTGCAGCCTTGATACCACATGTGGCCTTCTAGGTCCTTGGGGGAGGCTTTTTGACTGCGTCCAAGTTTTACAGAGCAAATCCTTTTATTAAGGGGATTTATTCTGTGAAGTTTGGATTCAAAGTGTCACACATGAGGACCTAGAGGGCTACATGTGGCCTTGAGGCCCCACCCCTGACTTAACCCAGGCAAAAGACCTTCAAGTGCTTCAGTAAGCTCAACTTCATGTCCCAAAACTATCTCAAACTAAACATATTCAGAACAGAAGTCATTGTATGTTCCTATAATACTTACTTCTCTTCCCGACTTTTCTTGCTGTCAAAGGTATCCCCATCTTTACAATCACTTAGGTGTGCCATTTGGTGCTATCCTCAACTCTTCAATCCCCCCCCCCCCGACATCTCCAGTCAGTTACTAAATCTTGTCATTTCTACTTCTGTGACATTCCTTGTAACTATCCCTTTCTCTCCACTCACATAGTCACCCCCTAGTACAGCCTCTCATCACTTTATATATGGGAGATACCGGTACAGGACTGCTCAGCATGGCATGCCTACATCAATTAGGCACTGTGCTTTATGAACAAATCAGAATTGCAGTAGCACAAAGGAAACATTAGAGGCACAACTCTAGAGACATTTCCATCCCAAAATAAACTATTTGTGCATAATCTATGATAAAGCCTTCTGAGCTCTCACTGGACTAATCAGACAGAGTCGAACACACTGTACCTTGAACCCAACATTGTGATGTCATTGGTCCTCTTCAGGTACAAAGGACAAACAAGAGCCAGGAAAAATGAAGTAGCCTCCTAATTAGTCTCCCTGCCTCAAGGCTCTTCCCTTTCCAATCTATTCTTGACACAGTTGCCAAAGTAATTTTCCTAAAGTTCAAGTCTAATCATGACACTTCCTTCCTCATTAAACTCCATTTGCTCTATGTAGGTTGTAGGATCAGTTATTATTTCAACTTTATCTCAGTCTTTATAAATGAATATTTTGGAATGAGCTTTATAACAGATCATCTATTAATATAATATTATATGCATAATGTATAGATTTGTGAAAATAAATATAATTCTATTGAGTGTGGGCACTCATCTTTTTTAACTTGTAGTGACGCACGATGAAAAAAAAATTGGAGCCCACTGATCCTGACTACAAAAGGCAGTGAGATGACTCACAGATTTAGTTTATCAACATATAACAGTTGCTAACTATATTCAATGATCTAGGCCTGTAACTGAATGTGCATATGGCATGGGGGAAGGAGAGCTGATGGAGCTATACTGACTTTCAGAAACTGAGATTATAATTAACATATGTTAAATGTTAAAATCACTTTGCAAACCTTAAAGCACTATATAAATGTTATCTATTATAAGATCAGGGTTTACTAGGTCAACTTAATTTTAAAGATGAGAAAACTGGATTCCAGGCAGAGTGATTAATACCTTGTCCAAAAATCCCACAGAAAGTAAACAGCAGGTTTAAAATTTGAATGCAGAACTTATGTTTCTGTTTTCACTCTATACCACCCTTCTTTGCCCTCAATGATTTCAAAATCCTAAGTTCCACAAAGTCCCAATAATGAAACACTAATACTCTTCCTAGTCTCTCTATATGGGGAGAAGGGAAGAGAAAAAAAATATATAAAGTACCTACTATATAGCAGGTGCTGTGCTTAAACATTTTACAAATATCATCTTATTTGATCTTCACAACAACCTTGAGAGGTAGGTGCTATGATTATTCCCATTTTACATTTGAGGAAAATGTGTCAGAGAAAGATTAAGTAACTAATCCAGTGTCACACAGCTAGTAAATGTTCAAGGCTAGATTTGCACTCAGGTCTTCCTCATTACAGGCCCAGCACTCTATCCACTTTACTCCCTAGATTTCTCTAAAAATGACTGTAAATTGTGGAATATCTTTGTCTTAGAATGATGAGAATTATATGTAAAGCAAAGGAATGAGGCATTGTGCATTTAAGTAGGTAGTGCCATATCACAAAGAATGACTTGCATGAGAGAGAGAAAAAAAGATCATCAAGTCAAGACTAGTTTAGCAGAAATTTACTGGACTTGGATTCATCAGAAATGGATTTGAATGCCATATTTGTTTTATTTGCTAAGTGTTGACAGGCCAAATGCTTAAGTCTGTTTTGCCTCAGTTTCCTCATCTGAAATGGGAATAAAAATATTTGAAATATTTCTCTCAAAGGGTTATTTTGAGAATCATATAAAGCATTTTATAAGGAATAAGAGGAAGCCAAATGTCACCTATTTTACAATTGGAAAAGTTAGTGAACATGGGGTATGGTGAGATAGAAAGAAAACAGATTGATATTCCACATGTGACTTTGCAATCTCAAAAGAGTATAATTACAAAAAAGTATATCCTCTGGTACATAGCATGTGTCTTTTATGGAGGCTTTATGGAGCTATCTAAAAGAATCACATGTGTTAAGAAGCCTGGAGAGATTTTAATCTGTGTTCCTTGAGGTAATTACCATATTAATGAAAACATAGGTCCATCAAAGTAAGTGGCCAAAGTGGTAGTATTAGTTTTTTTTTTTAATCCCTAATATATAATTATCATTTCAAGGTTAACAAAGAATGTGCATATGATATAATGGGTACTGGACTCAGATTTGGGAGAAATATAGATTTAAATTCTCTCTCTCTTACCAAGCAATGCAAAAAAAGAGTATTAGGAAAAACAAAGACTCCGGAGTAGATGAGGCAATCTTATTTATTATATGTTCTTGCAATAAGTGGGTGTACTTTCTTCAGTGTCCTTTTTTTCCATTTGCCCAATTGTATGTTTTAAACACTTGTTTTCTACAGTTAATTTTTGTCCTTCCTGTTCCAAGCTATTGACTCTCTCTTGCGTACCTCTTGTTTCTTTTCCCAATTTTTCTTCTACTTCTCTTATTTCGCTTTTAAAATCCTTCTTGAGTTCTTTCAAGAAGGCTTTTTGGGCTTCAGCCCAGCTCATAATACCTTTTGAGGTTCCAGATATGGGTTTGTTGACAGTGTTGTCCTCTTCAGAATTTCTGCCTTGATCTTCATTGTTCCCATAATAAGAATCTACAATACGTTTCTTTTTGCTCATGGTGTTTGCTTATTTCCTGGCCTTTGAAAAAATTGAACTCTCCTGCTGGGGAGCAGGGGACACTGACCCAAGCTTCTTGTAATGGGAGACTGGGGCCTAGTCACTGGCTTTGTGTGCTGGGGCCTCAACTGCTGTCAGTTGGAAGCTGTAGGACTCTGGTAGGTTCCTGGTGTTGGGCTGGAATTGGCAAAACTGGAACTCTAGAACTAGGATTGAGTAGTTTGGTCCCTGGAGATTGCCTGTTCATCTGGGCCTTTTCTTTCCCTTCTCTGATAAGGGCCTCATTTCTAAAATATATTAGAAAATTAAGTCACATTTATAAGAATACAAGTCATTCCCCAATTGATAAATAGTCAGAGGATATGAACAGGTAGTTTTCAGATGAAGAAATTAAAGCCATCCATAGTCATATGAAAAAATGTTCTAAATCACTATTGATTAGAGAAATGCAAATCAAAACACTCTGAGGCACCACACCACACCCATCAGATTGGCCGACATGACAAAACAGGAAAATGAAAAATGTTGGAAAAGATGTGGGAAAATTGGTACACTAATGCATTGGTGGTGGAGTTGTGAAATGATCCTACGTTTTGGAGAGTAATTTAAAACTATGCCCAAAGAGCTATAAAAATGTGCATACCCTTTGATCCGGCAATAGCACTTCTAGGGCTGTGTCCCAAAGAGATCATACAAATGGGAAAAGAAGGACCCATATGTATAAAAATATTTATAGAAGCTCTTTTTGTAGTGGCAAAGAATTAGAAATTGAGAGGATGCCCATCAATTGGGGAATAGCTGAACAAGTTGTGGTATATGAATGTAGTGGAATACTATTGCTCTGTAAAAAATGATGAACAGGTGACTTCAGAAAAACCTGGAAAGACTTGAATGGATGATGCTGAGTGAACTGAGCAGAACCAGGAGAATGTTGGCCACATTGTGTGATGACTAATGTTGATAGACTTAGCTCTTCTCAGCAATGCAAAGATAGAGGATATCTCCAAAAGTCTCACAATGGAAAATGCTATCCACATTCAAATAAAGAACTACGGAGTTTGAAGGCCGATCTAAGCATAGTATTTGCTATTTTTTTTCTTCTATTTTGTTTTATTTTCTCTTTCTTGTGGCTCCTCCTATTGGTTCTAATTCTTCCTTACAACATCACTAATGTGAAAATATATTTAATAGGATATATTATATATATTTAATATGTATAACCTATATCTGATTGCATGCCGTCTTGGGGAAGAAGGTAGAGAAAAGTTTAAAACTCAAAAGCTTATGGAAGTGATTGTTGATAAATCAAAATCAATTAATTAAAAAAAAAGAAATAGATGTGCTACTAAGGAAGACACACCCTACAGAAGCTAAAGCAAGCAGTTATATTCCTCCTAAAATGCAAGATCCCTCCCTCATTTCTTCATTGGCTGGATACTTCCAGGTGTACAACCTCTCGACATGTCTACTTATTACTCCTTAATATATATCTCCTCCTTCTACACACAACATTGTGCCTAAAATTGTGTTAATCCTCCCACCCAGGAGAAGATAATATTCATAGCCTGATTAAGTATGCGTAGTTTAAGTAGTTTGTAACCTTTGTCCTACTTTCATCACTTTTAACCACACTACTAATTTTGAAAAACAATTCTAAGTAAAACTTCTCCTTTCACGCCTGTTTTCGACTGTAAGACCACTTCCTCTACATCTGTGGAAACATAATTTCTTATACTTTACACAAGCAAGTCAATTGAAGAGGTTAAGTCTCAGTTTCCTCATCTTTAAATGGAATAATTACACCTGTAATACTTACCTCATATACTTATTGTGAGGAATAATTAATATAATGTGTATAAACTACTTTTTCTATTTTAAATATATATGTATATGTGTGTATATATACATATACATATGTGTCTAAATGTGTATATATGTTCATTATGGCTAGTTCATTATATATATATATTGTTCATTATGGCTAGTTTTCTGTACGTTAGTATGTAAGACACCTCAAGGCAGATTCTATTTTGTCTTTTGTATCACTAATTCCAAGCACAAAGACTTCAATGTAGTAGCCATTTAATGAATAATTGCTTAATTGAATTTGAACCTCACAAAAGATACATTGATCTGTAGATCATACTCCCTCTGCTTAATCCCTTGGATTCATCAGTATAGCTCTCCAGGTATAGAAGCTTTCTCTGGCAATTCATGTCAGCAATTTGTCTGTAATTTATGGTTCTAGGGCATTGCCTAGGGACACTGAGAGTTTAAGAAACTTGCCCACAGCCACATAAGTAGTATCACAGTCAAAAAATTGAATGCAACTCTTCCTAACTCCAAGGCATACACTCTTTCTGTGATGTCAGATTGACTAGATATGAGACTAGAGTGTCAGAGAGATGAAGTGACATCCAAAGTTCATCAGCTTACAAATATTTCTATACATTATTAAGTACATATATCATGTACAAATATTGGGAGGCACTAGGCAGTAAGAAATTGGAGATTCATAGGGATTGGAGGGAGGGAGGGGTATGTACACCATAATTCCTGACATCAAGGAGCTTCTAACCTGCTTAGAAGATAGCATTTATATAAGAAAAGATCACAAACAATACAAGGCACTTGGCTAAGTGCCAAATGAACGACAGAGCTCAGAAGTGTTAAAAAGAATATGTGCATAAGGTGTTTTTAACAGATAGTTTACTTCCACTTTCTTTCCTACTAGATTTAATCCTCACCCAGGATGGGAATCTGAAACTCCCATAATTAATAGTAAGAAAAAAAGAAAATGCTTTTTGTACTATTTCTGGTTCATGAACCTTCTTCAAGGTTCACTAGAACAAAAGTTGATGAGGAAAACATTTTTAACCAGCAGTTTACCATTTAAATGAATGAACTAAATAGATAAGGAACTGGAACCCATTAAAGGCCACTTTATGGTCTTGAGTAGGAGTAATAATCCAGGTTCCCATGAGGGAGGAATTTCTCCTTTTTCAAGGGGGAAGTTAAGTGACTAGCAGGAAAGAAATAAGATGTTCCCTGAAGCAGCTATTAAAGCTATCTGAGAATGCACCAATGCCCTTTGTAATACTTATTTAACGTTTTCAAAGCACTTTCAGCTTCTTGGATTAAAGAAGTTCAACGTGTTTATAGTAGGATCACCATTAATGGCACTAGCACATTCACTCGTGAAGAGTAAAATAGTTCTCTGAGTTTGCTTGTTGGTTTAGTTTTCTTTTAAGGTCCACTGTCTTTCTCAAAAAGGAAATGAGAAACTTTTATCCCCTTTCTCCTCCTCTCAACTCTAGGGAAAAAAAGAACTACAAAACAGTTTAATGGGAGAGTGACAGGTTGAGATATACAAGATCATCAGAAGTGGAAACATTTTCATAAAAGGAGGAAACCCCTCAGTTTCTGAAAGGTGCACTGCTCCTCTGAATGACATAATAATATGCAAATGCTTTCTTGAATATTTGTCATATCTGTCACTCTTCTTTATCGGACACAGTGCTTTATCACAACGAAGTGGAAAGAAAGCAGGAAATGAGGTGGAAAATATTATAGATTTTTTTTAAAGAGCATGCTTTGATAGAAACTAAAGACAGCTGTTAACACTACTGTATTTAAGAACAGATGTGAGTAATGAACCATGAGGCAAAATATGTAAGGGAGGGAAATATTTCTGCCAATATAGATACTCACTTACAAATTCTTTTTGCATGGAATAATAATAAAGTGTGGCCTAAGGGTACATGGTGACATTGAGCAGGCTGTTAAGTGTATTCTCCTTGTTTACACAGCCGAATACATAATAGCTCATATTTATACAGTGATGTACAGCTCACAAAGTGCTTTCAAAAGATGTCATCCTCACAATGCCATAATATAAATAGTGCAAACATAATCCCCATTTTACTGTGAGCAGAATAAGTCTCAGAGAGGTTGTGACTTCCCAGGTTACCCAGCTAGGAAGTGATGGATCCAGCTCCATCAGTACCAACTTCTACTCATATCTTATTTTCTTTCTTACACAGAAAGCACATTGCCTGAAGGGGGAACATCGAATTGTAGGGTTAAAAGAAACCTTCATTGGTGTCCAGTGCATTCCATATGGAGTATTTTCCTTTGGAAATAAAAATCCACTCCCACAATATGGTTACATTAAAGTTCTGATAAATTATAGGAAATGAGTAATAAATGCTAATTTGCAGATATATGTTTTTAAAATCATTAGGCTATCTATTCACTATAACTCGTAAAGGCAACAGCACCATCTTGATAGTCACCAATTGAGAAATTGTTGCTTACTGTTGGAAATCATTGTTAACACTGTTTTCAAACTAAAACACGGGCAGCAACATGACTTGTATTGATCATGGCTCCACGCTATGCTAGGTGTTAAAGCTTTTTCTTCATTATTAATTTTCTCCCACTGCCAAAGGAAAATAAAGGATAGGATTTATCACCAAAAGTAGCTGTATGAGTCAACAATATATGTAATAACTTCCTGAGTGCATACTGTGCATGGTGTGATAATCAGTGCTGGGAAATAAGAGTCCATCCCCACCTTTCAGTAGCTGGCCATTTTATAGGGAGGAAATGGATATGTACTCAAGCATCTATCAGTTTAATTTACATCAACAACCATTTACTAAGCACCTAATATGTACAAGTCACTGTTCTCAGCTATCTTACAATATTCTGAATACGTTTCCCATTCCTCTCCATATGAGACCAGTATAAAATCTCAGTACAATGTTATTTCTCAGTTGGAAACTAAAAGGATAATACAAAATGGTGACTGCATTCAAGGAAATACAGTCTATTGGAGGGGATAACATATGCACACAACTGAATCAGCACAATGTTATAAGAAGTCATTTCAAGTAGGAAAGAATACTGGATCTAAACCAAGGGGATTGGGAAGGACCCCATGTGATGTAGGAGGTGGGACTGAATTGCAGTCTGTAAGAAGACAGAGATTCAAACACATTGTAAAATACTAAGTGCAAAGGAGAGATAGAAAATATAATGGGATACTTAAGGCAAGATCAGTTTAAGTCTGGTACAAGTTAATCTTATAGAGGATATGCACCTGATTTAGGCCTTGAAAGAAGAAAAAGATTAGAACATAGAGAAATTGGATTTGGGTTTGGGTGGTTTGGAGAGAGGAAATGTTCCTGATGGGGGAGGGGTTTAAGGACAGAGACGAGTGAATGACCCAAAATGTGTAGATGGGACAGAGCATAATTAGAAGAGGGATAATGAAAGTTCCACTTTGGTTATAATGTAGTTATGTGTAAGAGGAATAACTGGCTGAGATATTGTCTGTAGTTATGGTTCTTTATTCTCAAAGAAAACCAATAACATCATGAGGGTGATGTCTTGACTTGCATTTGAGTTGGATTTCATTGAGGCAGAATTATGCAATGTCATCAGCTTGACTCTCTCCTCCAGAGTCATCAGAGTCCAGTGGCAAGACAAAAGTCAAGATGACTGGCAATGGCTCAGCTGAAAGACTTAAGCACTGTGGAATACCTGAAATATAGCAGACATTAAAAAAATGCTTACTGACTAATGATGAAGCATTCTACCCACTTTCTGACAGATAAACAGTGTATTCAAGATGCAAAACAAAACATACTTCAAATGTAGCTAACTTGGAAATGTGCTTTGCCTGATTGCATTATTTGTTAGGAGTTGGTTTTTCTTTTTTCCAATGTGGGATGTGGAGGAAAAAGGGCAGGGGAGGTTGATAGGGCAGGGATAGGTAATGAAAAAGAAAAGAAACAAAGGAGGGTCACTCAGGCATTTTTTAAATGCAAAGAAGAGAATGGAAAGATTTACTAACATTTATTTTACATGGACTTTCTTCACTACAAGGATTTTATGGGAATTCTATAAGTTATTCAAGTAGTAAGGGAGCTCAAATAATGGAGGTGTGTTGCAAATTAAGGTATTAAGGTATAACCTATTTTGAAATGTGGCTGTGATTTTAAGGACAATATTACTGATGAATTCTGCTTATTTCATACTTCTCTCCTAAGATGATCCATGTGCTTCCCGTGTTCTCTCCTTTACCAGATTGCTTTTTAGGTAGCACACTAACACCCTGGAGCAGGTGTAGGGAGTCCACCACTCTGTTACAAGGGGCAGGGGAGGAGATTAATTAAAGGTATTCAGTGTGAACAATGTGTTCATGTCTCTGTGTTCTTCACAATGAATAATCTATTCCACCAATTCTCAGTATGAATTAATTCTATACTGAAAAGTTAAGACAAGATGAAACTCTAGACTGGGGAAAGTGTAGGATAAAACACAGAATCCAAACTGATACTCTAGAAATTCCAGATATTATGTTAGTATGAATATAGGTGGCCCTTTCCTCCAAAATTAGACTACTATGAAAGCTGAGCGCAGACTATAATCAGTATTTCTTAGTGCAGACTTATGCATGTGTTTGATTTCCAAGGATTTTTTTTTTTAAGGAGACTGGGAGCTGAAGCCTGTATTATGATCCTTGGCAAGTCACTTAGTTTCTTCGTGTTTTAAGACATTTTCTTTAGAATTAAAAGGTGCCAAAATATCTTTGTAAAGGAAATTTCTTAGACTAATGAAATCGTAGCTCCAATCGCTATCCCCCTTACATATAAAATAATGTCATTTCACTTAAATTGACATTTCTCTCCTACCACATCCACATTACTAAATATTTGGCCTCTTGGATGGGAACCTTGGATGTTTTTGTCCTTGTTTTTGTTATTTGAGTCATTCTTTTCACAGAAATCACACAGAAACATCTACAATACTCAAAATTTATCATTTATTCCACAAGTGTGGGATTAGATGATTGCTTGAAAGGGATGTGTTAGAGATGTATCACTCTCAGTCATGCTGTTTTTACACTGAAATTATGCTTTAAGTCCCCTACTGGGCATGCTCTCTCTACTGAAGCAGAGACTACAAATATATTGTACAATGCAGAATCTGCAAATTCATTTCCCCAACACAGGCATAATAATAATGGATATTGTGAGAGTAGAGTGCAGTACATAGCACAACTCCCAAGACTTTCTTCTTTATAATGTTTTTTCCCCTCCTCCTCCTATTCCTCTACCTCCTTCTCCTCCTCCTCTTCCCCCTCATAACAATCCTGTGTCATAAATTCTGTTATCATCCCCATTTTATAGCTGAGGAAATTGGGGCAAAGAGAGTTAAAATGACTTGTCCAGGGGCACTTGGGTAGATTTGAACTAAAGTCTTCCTGATTCCAGGATTAGTTATCTATCCACTGAATGAGAAGCTAGAATGTTAGGAGGAGGGGAAGGAGGACAGAGTTGCTGATGTAAGAGGAGAAGGAGAAGAAGAAAAAGTACGATAATAAAGGGATTATATTCTTATTGGAGGAAACAATATATACACATCAGAATTTAGCCAAATTAAAATTAGCCAAATTAAAAGGCCTGGAGCTTACCTTATCCAGAACACCATAGTTTTCGAGTTGTTCATTCTCTACTCATCCAAGTGGTATGCATGTAGATGGATGATTTGTAGTCAGGGACCTGGAGGGGCCAGGCTCAGAACCATTGAGAAGGGGAGATCTTGTGGGAAATCCATGCTTGAGGTGGGATAAGGCAATGTGTAAACACTCCCTATTACTTCCCGGTTAAGGCCAAGATGAGGCAAACTGTATGGTGATAGAATTGAGGTGGTGAAGGAAGGTAATCTGCATTGGAACAGAAGGGGGAGGCGAAGAGGCCCAAAGAATCATTCACATAAACCATATACTAGAGGTGGGGTCACAAGGGCAGAGTGTTCAGGCGGCAGGAGTTAGAGGTCTCATTTTTATAGAATTATTGTGGAGGACAAACTACCTCTTAACATGCCACCTTGGAATTAGTTCATTAACATATGTACATCATATCGACATTGTCAGTACAACTGGGGTCATCCCAATGTGGTCAAAAAGAGTTATGATCTGCAGGCCTTACTATAGATACAAAGTTTAACTGAAGTTTATATATAATAGGATCAAAAGGCCCTGACATAAAAGCCCAGATGGGTTCCCCTGATTCAATACATATTGCCAGAATGTGATTTTTGGTTAATTTTTGTTTTTTGGCAATTGGGATTAAGTGACTTGCCCAGGGTCACAGAGCTAGTAAGTGTCAAGTGTATGGTCTGAGGCTGGATTTGAACTCAGGTCCTCCTGACTTCAGGGCCGGTGCTTTCTCCACTGAGCCACCTAGCTGCCCCCAATTTTTGGTTAATTTATAATACAGTTTGTAAGTTCTGCTCCTTCTATGTTTGGATGGTGTGTATGTGACTTCTAGGTTCCCCTTTACAATCTTACTTCCTGGTATTGCTACTTTATACTGGTTACTAATCAATTCACCATACTAATTAGAAGGGAGGTGGGTGGTCAGGGACAAGAACAAGATAACAGTTTCAACACACAGACACACAGACACTCACATACACACACACACATACACCACTCTGTTGTCGATGTTCACACTATGTATTTGTTTGTGTATAACCAAAACCCATTACAGACAGTACGTGCTTAATAAAATTATGTCTTTTAAGTTGAAATGAGACAGCCCCTACCTTCAAAGACGTTTCATGTCACTGGGATATGGGTAGGGAGAGAATATAACACCTACATAGCTAAGTACAGCTCCCTCTATAGTAGATCAAAGGAAAAATACAGAAAAAGGCTCAGGAAAATCAGTTCACGTTGCTGTGGTCATAGAGTTGGAAGTGTCTTATTAAAAGCCCCACAACAACTTTAATAGTTCCCCACGTTGCAGCAATAAAAGTTGGTTTATACCACCATTTTAATATATTTGTAGACAGATGTAAAAGAGTTCCCTGTTCTCTTACTACAAAAGGTGCATTTATATCCAGTAGCCATGTGTCAGGTGTTCTGTGAGAGTAACACCTTCAGTGCATTTCTGTAGATAGAAAATGACTCTATAGCCCTTTTATTACTGGAGCTCTCCAATGTGGGGCTTTAAAATTCCACAAGGCAAGACACTTAGAAGAGGAAACTTAACATTTGTATCACAACTCACAAACTGATAATATAGCAAAATGGTGAGCAAGGTTTATTTCAGACCCAATTTGAGTTATTGAGCACATACCAACAAGTCTGCCAGCATTCATTACTTTAGAGAGACAGATGGTCTGGACTGAACAACCAATTAATGCAAAATGTGTTCTTTGTGGCACTTACCACAGAGAGAGAGCAAGAGCTTTTTCTTTCTTTCTCTCTCTTTAGTTCTTTCTTTCTTTTTCTTTCTTTCTCTTTTTTGTTCTCTCTTTCTCTGAAGCATCTCATTAAAGTTTATTCTAAGTCAATACTAAAATTCTTTTAAGGAGCAAATAAACAAAGTATCTGTATACAAACTTTCTGAGGCTTTATATTTTATATGCATTATAAGCATTAATAACTATATATTTTTAAGCATGTAGGCAGTTGGGGTTGGGCCTTTGATTTCTTTTCTACATGGTACTTTTGGGGAGGAAATTGCCTTAACCAATGAAGGTCAGCATCCTCTCTGCAAATTATAGCCTTAGAGAGTTGCTTAGGTCACTGAGAGCTTAAGTGATTTGTTTGGGGTCATATAAGTAGTATGTGTCAGATCTGTGTCTTGAAAACAGGTCTTCCTGACTTTCAAAGCTGTCACTTCAGCCACTGCATCAAGCTGTCTCTCATATGTATTTTCATGCACTGTGAGTACACATATTATATATGTATGTATATACAGATATCATAAATATATCAGTATATCTATACTGTACACATACATATATATACACACCCTATATATATAGAGACAGAAAGAGAGAGAGATACTATACACACACACACACACACACACACACACATATACACATATGCATACATATATGCACATAATACATATACAGTACCCTTACCTGGCATTCATTACCTCTCTGTCTGTCTGTCTGCCTGTTTTTCTCTCTCTCTCTTTCTGTCCCTCTCCCTGTTTCTCTGTAATGGCAATGTTTAGGACAGGACCTGCTGGACTGCTAGAGAAAAAATATTCACATAAATTTCAGTAAATTAAGAAAAGCCACTTTATACAAAGATCAAGTAGAAAAATAAATCTGTAGTGTTTTATTCTCAAACCTATCATTCTAGCTCCTAAATGAAATTTCATTCTTAAAGGCATGAACTATTTTCTGAGATCAATTAATTATCTTCATGAAGATGTGCAATAAGAAAATGTAATTACAGCATGAAGGTTTCTCAACAAAGAATTCATGTTTTTTTCCTCCATTTATTGCCTGTGTGATTTAAAAAAAAATTTTGCTTTCCTTCTGAAAGATAAGTTGTGTTGAAAATAATTTGGTTTTTTTCTTTTGATACATTAAAAGTTCACCTAGTTTTTTCATCAAAAATTGTTTTTGGCCAGCTTGTCTTTGATTAAATCAAATTTATAAGTCTATGGTTTGGAAGTCAATTGGGATGCAACTGTTTAATAATAATACAGTGAGTGGTTGACACTTTGCTGTACTTACATCTTCTAGACAAAATGATTACATATACTGCATATCAATCACTTGACATAACTAAAATATAACCATTTTAATAGAACAATATCATATGATAAATACCTCCCTCCTTAAAACTTCCAATCTTTGCCTCATTTCTATTTAATTAATGACTTCCTTTCTCCTTGACAGTCCTTCCCTCTTCTCTATGCAGATGGAGACCATCATCTTGTGACATTTTATGATATTTGTAACATTGCTTACTTTAAGACAGTTTTCTTTCTTCTTTCACCCTTTTAAAAACTTTAAATTGTATTAATTTTTTTTGTTTTTATATCACATTTATTTCTGAATCTAGGCCACCACTCTCACCTACCCCAAACATCTATGCACAGACACACACAAATAGTGAGCTTTCCCATGGAACAAATACACACACACATACACACACACACACACATACATATACACATACATACATACGTAATAATCCTAATTGGTACACTGATACATATAATAATTTATACAACTTTCCACTCTTACAGTTTGGAACTTCTTTGAATAAAGAAGGAAATTGCATTTCTTTATTTCTTTTCTGAGTCCAAGTTCTATCAGTACCATTATATAGCCTTCATGTTCATTTTAGGGTTCTTTAAATTAACATAACTGAATTCGTTGTTAGTACAGTTTTCCTGGTTCTGCTTGTTTCTTTCTCTATCAGTCCATCCAACTCTTCCTTTGTTTCTTTGAATTCTATAGTCTCATTCACTCTTACACAGCAGTAATAATCCATTTGCATTTATCAACCACAATTGGTTTATCCTTTTTGCGATGATTATGCACTCAATGTAGCCTCTGAAGCTGAATCACTTCCATTCGAATTGTCACAGGAAGATTCTGAAAATCACCTGGCAAGATAAAGTACCAGGTGCTGAGGTCCTTCCTCAAGCTAAACTGCCAAGCATTCAAAATCTACTGCAAAGAGTACAACTCTGATGAGTTGGCCACATTGTTCATATGCCAAATGTATGTTTGCATAAAAGACTATTTTCCAGAGAACTCACACAAGGCAGGCACTCATAGGGTGGTCAAAAGGAGTGATACAAGGATACTCTCAATGTCTCTCTGAAGAACTCTGGAATCAATTTTGTGGCATGGGAGACACTGACAAAGGACTGCCCAGCATAGCATGCCCACATCATAGAAGGCACTGCCCTCTATTAGTGAAGCAGAATTGAAGTAGCTCAAAAGAAACATGAGATGCACGATTTGCAGACATCTCCACTCCAACTATTCTTATGGACTATTTGTGTTCCACCTAAGGCAGAGCCTTCCAAGCTGATATTGGTCTGATTAGCCACAGTCATATTCACTGGGCCTCGACTCCAACATAGTGATGTCATTTTGGTTCTCTGAGAACAAAGGACAAAAATCAACCAACCAACCATGTGATGGACACTTTCAGGACACAAAATATAGCATTTTGGGGGAACACATCCCTAATATATTAATAGCATAATTTTGTTATCATTTATGTTTTTTATCTTATCCTCCTACAAGATGGTAACTTCTGTAAGGATAGAGACTTTTGTAATTCAGCTTATATGTATTCCAATGGCTATCACAGTGATCTATACACAGGAGATATATGATAAATTTGGTTGAATTTATTGAATTTTTATATCTTTGTTATAACCTTTTGCATGCACAAATTTGGAAAATATCCTTCTTGCCCACTTAGTCTCATCATCTTAAATACCCCTGAAAGGATCGAAAATCTTAAGTCTTTTATCACCAGGTCATAAGTCTTTTGACTTTTAATCAATCAGGATTCCAGTCAAAGGAGAATCATTTACCCCCTATAGACTCAAATTTTCTGTTTTGTTTACTTTTCTATATTTCTCTACTTTTTCCTTTAACTGTGGCAGGGCAGAGGGTGATATAACACCTTTCCCACTGTGTGTTCTGCTGCTATCATCTTTGAGAATCCAGGATCACCTACAAGTTGTAAGACATAATTTTAGCATGGGAGTTGATGAATATAGTTACATTTTAATTTTAACATAAAAAGAAAAGAATAATAAGGAAACATTTTAATTTCTCAGCTAACTATACCTATAGTTAAAGACTTTTGGAACGTGGTAAAGCAGAAACATTAGCCCCTTCCTCTCTTACACCTCCAAGCTATCCATTTCTCTCATGAGCACTCCTAGGGAAACAAAGGGAAGATGTTTATATCTGATTCTTCATTAGAAAATTACCCTTCAAAGTCAAAGCCCTTTTGAGTGTTTTAAGTAAAGAGTGTGAAGGGAACCTTTTCTTCCATCAATAAATCCAATGAGCACACTACTCTGGTTTCATAATTGCTGCCAATCCCTGCCCTAGCTGGTGACTGAAGGAAAAGGGTGGAGAATGTCTTTTTCTGTCATGAATTCATTAAGGAGTTAGTAATCAGAGTATGCCCACTTCACTACTCATTAGATATAAGGCTCTTGAAGAAGACTGTGCCAAATTGTCTTCCTTTGTACAGTGTCTCCCACAGAACAATGAACAATGGGACAATCACTCCCTCTTAGCATTAGCCATTTTAGCTGCTAGATCACACTGCTGACCCAATACTGTTCTCTCTAGATCAATGATACAACATTAAAATTAATTTTCCTCCCCTCCACTCCCCTTTTATTTACTGAGAAATACTGTCTCTTCAATGAATCACTAACTGGTATGACAAATGTTAGGGACATTTAGGTGATACAGTGGATAGAATGCTGGGCCTGGTATAAAGAAGACTCCTCTTCTTGAGTTAAAATCTGGCCTCAGACACTTAATGGCTGTATGACTTTGGGCAAGTCACTTAACCCTCTTTGCCTCAGTTTTTTTCATCTGTGACATGAACTAGAGAAGGAAATGGCAAACCACTTCAGCATCTTTGCCAAGAAAACCCCAAATGGGGTCAAGAAGAGTTGAATATGACTGAAAAATGACTGAACAGCATTACAAACACTTCAACAAACTTTTGGGATTTTGTTTTGTTTTGTTTTGT
Source organism: Phascolarctos cinereus (assembly GCF_003287225.1). Taxonomy (NCBI): domain Eukaryota; kingdom Metazoa; phylum Chordata; class Mammalia; order Diprotodontia; family Phascolarctidae; genus Phascolarctos; species Phascolarctos cinereus. The sequence continues at coordinate 73,789,784 of NW_027555625.1, forward strand.
TTTTAACTTTGTGTCTTAGATGTTTTAACATGATGGGAATAGTGTGAGGGTATGGGGGAGAGAGAGATTGATGGATTCATTGACCAGAGCCATTGAGTTCAGTTCTCTTTGGCAAATAGGCCTTACAAAGAACAGTAGTGCATGGGGAAGGAATGTGAGGGAATGGGAAACACTCTCTTTTTCAGCATCCCATTTCCATTGTCCATTTCATAGTTCATCGTATCTTAGGTCTCAGAAGTCTCATGCAGCTGTCTGGTTTCTGAGAACATCTCTAGTTGAAGTTGTATGGTCTTTCAGAAATCTCTCCTCTTAGGCATTCTGGAATAGGCTGGTTCTCAAGGCAGCTACTTCTAGCAAATCTGTTTCTCTGGTTCAGATCACTCGCAGAGATTTGTTTTCTACTAAAATTTCCTCCAAATGATCTTAATAAAATCTAATACAATAACTTTAATTTTGCTTTGCCAATAACTAAGTTGTATGGTGAGAACTAGCTCAAACCTTATAGTTCTGATAAGAACATCAAATTAGGAACCCTTAGACAAGATAATTTACGTTTTTCCATATTCCTTGCTGTTTCAATCTTTCTCTAAACCAGTGATTTGATTTAGACACTGCCAGCAATACACTAAAGGGAAAATCTAAAAGAATCTATGAAGATATGACTTGCAGAAGGACTTTTCTAATATACATATATATATATATATATATACATATATATATATATATATATATATATATATATATATATATATATATATATATATATATACACACACACATATATACACACACACATATATATACATATATATGTATACACATATGTATATGTGTATGTATGTATGTATACACACACATATATTTACTCCAATTATTTACTCTAGTTCTGCATTTTTGGCTGTTTATACTCAAAGACCAATGAAAATAAATGATGAATACAAATATCCTAACAACTTACAAGCAATTATTTAGGCATGTGTAGCAAAAAAAAAAAGTTAATATGCTTAGGCCTGATCAGAAAAAGAGGTAGCATGGTCATGTAATGAGAAGTAGATAATTAAAATGTTTGCATTGTTATCCACCCAGTACTGAAAGCTTTTGTGGAGGAATTATAGAAAGATAGGGAAAGGAATTGGACAAGATGAGAATTCACAGATCAAAAGTTATTTGTCTTGTAGGAAAGTGAACTCACACTGATGTAATTACAGATCCATGAAAGAGTGTGTGTGTGTGTGTGTGTGTGTGTGTGTGTGTGTGTGTATGTGTGTGTGTGTGTGTCTGTATGCGTATATGTTGGAGGGGAAGCATTAGTCATAAGAAAAGTACTATTGAACTGAGGAGAGTATTAAGACAGTAATATTTGCTCTAGTTCAGACTTTGTTTTGAAATTCATTCACTCAAAGATACAATCAAAAATCAAATGCACTGGAGAAGAGTCACTACACGTTAATAGATTCTGCAGACTCATACTCCTAAGGCTATATATCATAAGATTCCACTTATTTTCTCACCTTTCAATAATTATCCACAAGCCTTGATTAGCTCAAAACAAAGACATTTATTGACATGCATACTAAGAAAATTGCAACAAAAAATCATCCTGGTGAACCTAAGTGGGATGCACTCTTATAAATATGTTGAACATTGATGAAGAAAGTATCCACACATAGAAAACATAGGAAAAGGCACACAGATATGGAACATGTGTGGCTCAGACATGCACGAGGTCAATTAACTCATACCTTTACTACTGCAGGGGTAGAGGGACATAGCTATCTCCACATAGTTCCCTTCCTCTCACAACCTCTGAAGGATGCTACAACACTGGATATAAGGTCTCTAACACCTCCAGTTTCCTTCTGGCTCAGCTAAAATTCCTCATGACTTTGAACTCCAAGCAGGATGATGCACAGGAGCCATATGGACTACCATCTTCCTTCTCCAAGGAGCAGGATACATCCAAATACAAGATCAAGTAAATGGAAATTTCAGAATCAAGGATTGTTGAAGTTGAAGTTACCCATGAAGAAACTCTCAAAATTGCTTCTAGCTTTCAGATCTCTCATTTTTGCTAGAAAGCTAGAAATTAGATCATGCCATCTAGTGGACTGAAAACATTGCCTCTTCCAAGCAGAAGGTGAAGTTCAGGAAACAATGCCCTTGTTATCGCCATACCAGACTAAGCCCTAGTAGTGGTCTCAAAGGGTTTCTGCTGAATGAAATAATAGCTAATTATAAGGAAGAGAAAAAAAGAAACCCCTTCCACCCCACTACATCATCTAACAGACACACGCAAGCCTTTGAGAATTGAAAATATTCTCAAGAGCTAATTCTTGCTACCAAATCTGGCTTTCTTCTCAACATTATTTAAGAGGGTTAGTTCCCTCATTCAGAAACTATTTTCCATTGTTTGCCCATGTAAAATCATTGAGGCAATCTATACTCATGGATGAAGTTATTGTCTTTTCCAATCTTCAGTTTCATTTCTGAACTCATATGCAAATGGATTAATCAAAATCTAGCACCCTTATAAGTTCAAATAAGCAATTCAACATTTAAAAACCTTCATTTCTTTAATCCATTTGGGGGACTCAATTGATTAGGAGCCCCCTAATCAATCCCCTAGCTATATTAGAATCTATAGAGATGTTATGTTTATTGAAAAATTAATTAAATAACAAGTAATATGGTATATTAGAAACTGGATTCAGAGCACCCAGATTCAAGTCCTTCACCAGTTACTTACTTACTATTCGGGTGATCTTGGGCAAATGGCTAAATACTTTTGTGCTGTAGTTTCCTTCTCTTCACAATAAGGGTGGTGGACTATATGGTCCCTAAAATCTTGCAAACACTAAATTCTATAAAGTATGTGAGAAAAGGGGAACCTGACAATGAATGCTTCACACAGATCAGAATTTCATTAAATATAATGTTAAGAATGCAGAGACTCAGACTTTTACAATATATGTTTTATTGGTCAATACTTAATTCTTAATTTAATTCATTCTTTTAACAAAATAAATTTTATTCCTTTAATTGGTTTTCTAAGCCACATTTGAGATGGGCCCTTTGTCTGCTATTCTTTTTAAAACTACTGGAAGAACTAGGCTTATAAAAGGAGGTTATGCTAATGAATGAATTGTACAAGAGAATGTTCTTTTCTTGCATATTTTCCCCTATTTTAATTACTCACTTAACAAAGAGAATCTCCATCTTCTTTGTACCACAATGGAACAAACTGCTGAAAAAGAAAGCCTGCATGGAGTACATTTCCACAGATAGTCTGTCTCAGTTAGTGCATGTTATTTGTTTATGATTGAATTTCAGGCTGGCCATACTTCTCATTTAAACATATTCAGATGAGCCTTCTTATGTTTAAATGGCATGAGTGAAACATAAGCCTTATATTCATCACAATCCAGTCAATGTTCATGCTGGACTAGAGTCATCTGGGAGAAAAACTGAAGCTTCTAATAGAAAATATTTTTGTACAGAAAGAATTATTAATCAGAAAAATGCCCTCAACTTACTAAGTGAGAATATCCTTGCTTAAAAATATGTGTGAAGGATTTCTCTATTAATTATGCCCATTGAGATTTCCACAGTAACAACAAAAAAGGCCACACATGCATGTACTACATAATTATCAGATCCCTAAATATTAGAAATCATTTGTATTATCCTTCTTATGTTCTTGAAGTCAGTCAAGAAAACTGTTTTGAAAAAGAATTCAACTTTAACTGTGAGAGATAGTAAAATAGAGAGGTTAAAAGTGACTAACAGCTATCTTTCTAAGAACAATTGCAAAAGCATTAATGAGTCCAGCTGATTTTAATGTAGGAAAAAGAATTATTATTATTATTATTATTATTATTATTATTATTATTATTATTATTTTTTTACTCAGCAAGTCTTCCAAATAGCTAACATTATATCAGGGTCCATGTAAAAGTACGGGTTTGTGGTTCTGCTCTCGTCCTCTGTTTATTCTTCTGAAATATTATTTTAACAAAACTTGTTATTGTTTATCCTTCAATCTTGAAGAGGACCATAACATCAGAGAGATGATGCTATGACATACAAGTGAATTGGATTTAAGTGAAGTAGGCCTGTGCAAAATCACCAGCCTCACTTTCTCCTCCAGAACCATTTGGGTTCAGTGGCAAGATAAAGATCGGGTCAACTGGACACGGTCCTGGATGAAATGGGAGACTTTGGCCTTTTTAAGCTAAGATCTTTAACAAGTCTTAATTTGACTGAGGCAATGCTAATTCAGTGATTAAGGCTAGGTAAGAAATGAGGCAGAGAATGGTTTCCTTTACCTAGTCAAAAAAAAATAATAATCTGGGAGGGGAAGACTCTCGGGTTTTCTGGCCAAAACAGAGACAATTGCTATTTACATTCATTCTGAGCCAATCTGGGCCCAAACAATGACCAAGTGGGGCTTCACTTGGGACCTATTGTTGGCCAATCAATGACAGCCAGAGCCGTTTGGATTTAAAGCATGGTTCTTAAGAAAAAAAGATCTAGCCTGCAAACTCCAAGATATATTGCTAGATTTCAGGCATCAAAATTTACATTCCTTTGGCCAGAATATCTGCAAGTAAGGGTATGATACCCTGTGTGGACAAAGGGAAGGAAAGGGGAAAAAATGAAGAATGAAGGAGAGGGGAAGAGAGGGGAGGAGAGTGAGGAAGGAAGGAAGGAAGAAAGAAAAAGAAGGAAAGAGAAAAAAGAAGATATGAAAGAAGTGAAGAATGAAAAAGAAAGAAAGGAAGAAAGGAAAAAAGAAAGAAGGAAAGAAAAAACATAAAGAGGAAAGAAGAGAAAGGGTTTTTTATGTTCTGCTAAAATATGCAATTATTAAATTCACATCTAAGTTGGTTTTATTGCTGCAAATGACTGCTACTTTACTATTGATTCAGAAATCAAACAATGTCTTAGAATCTCAGCTGCAAGGAAACACAGAAGTCATCTGGTCCAACCTGTACCCGAATAGCTCCCTCCTCTACATCATGCTTGACCACTTGAAGATTTTGGGCATCCTACTAACACTTCACTTTTTAAAGGAGGGAATTGTTAAGAAAATGTTTCTTTTATTGAGCCAAGTTCTGTCTCTGAACTTACAGGAAAAATGAGAAGCTAGTCCATACTTTCTGAGAAAGGAGAGTGCCTACTATTACCAATATATGGCATATATCTATATCATATCAGACTTTAGGGTGGGGAAGGTGGAGATGAGGAACTAATGCAGCTAGATCAAAAGAGGGATCATCCTAGGACATGAATAGAGAGTGATGAGTATAATAGTGCCTACACTTGACTCTCAAGGCTGTGAATCACTTATAGACCTACCTGAATGACGTGGGAAAGAAGCAAGGTTTCCACTTTGAAACAAAGTCTACTATTTTCTACATTATAGTACATTGGGAAAAGTGTAAGAGGTGGTAATGACGTTATTTTAGGATAGAAATAAAGTATGAGCTTCAAGGAAAGTGTAACCCTCTCATTTTTCATTATATCCTCCAAAGCTTCACAGGAGTAGTATTCATGGAGGAGTAATTAGGTTGGAAATGTGAGACTTTCTGCAGGTCAAGTGGTAAGCTTAGATTTACACTGAATATAATTTTTCTTTCATGATTTTTTTAATGTGTATGCTTTCATAGTACCCTCTCAATCATTTCACTTCTTGTTCAACTTTTGTTCATTGGTGGACCAGGTTCTTGGAGGAAAGCTGACTACTTTTATTTTTGACTTAGAAAGTAGCATAAGGATCTCCCCTCCTCCTCAGTAAAAAGCTCCTCAGACAGTCTAAAAAATTCACTGGGCCAAATCTTGAAGAGGAAATTGAAGAAAAAAGTCACAATGAGTTTTATGTGTTTGTGTGTGTGTGTGTGTGTCTATATATGTGTATGTATACATGGGTGTGTGTGTATATATGCACACATACATACATACACATATATACAACACAACACACACACACACACACACACACATACACAGACACCAGGTTAATATATGGAACCAACCGTGAAATCTGAGGATATTGGGGATGAGTTTGGCCAGGATTGATCCAGGGATGTCACAAGCTATGTGCTAAGTCAAGAGATAGTATCAGATTCCTCCTGATACTATCAGGATCAGAACTCCTAATGGTGGAGTTCCAAGATAAGGAACTGTCATAGAGCATAGGCTGTACACCTAGAAACAAGCAAGTTCAGAGGCAAGCAACAGCAGTGTGGCTCAGATCCTCACAGCCAAGAGAGATTTCAATTCTAGTTACTAACCCAGTGTAAAAACTACAGAGGAATAATCAAGGCAAGGAGTTCAGACCAAGAAGGAACCTGGAATTCTACCATTCTATTTTTTTCTACCATTCTAAATCAGCAGAACTTACCAATGGGCTGATGATGGCTATGTCCATAAGCTACTATTTATTGGTCCCAAACACAGACAGGGGACTTGAAGTGCTCAGATTGGGAGGATGGGGAGGCAGAGGCAGGGCAAGAATAAGCAGATTTTTTTTTCCCTGGATCAGACTCACTTTGGTAGAATTAAAAGTTTTTAAGTCTCAGTATGGTGGTGATGTTGAGATCCTGGAATATCACAACACTTGATACCCCAAGAAATCATTAATAGGACCAGCCTAAACTTTCCCTCCAAAAGTGTGCAGTGCATGAACCTACAATCAAGTCAAAAGCCAAAAAGTAGGCTGGAATAATAAGGAAAAAGAAAGAAAGAAAGAAAGAAAGAAAGAAAGAAAGAAAGAAAGAAAGAAAGAAAGAAAGAAAGAAAGAAAAAAGAAAGAAAGACAGAAAGAAAGAAGAAAGAAAGAAGAAAGAAAGAAAAAGAAAGAAAGAAGAAAGAAAGAAAGAAAGAAAGAAAGAAAGAAGAAAGAAAGACAGAAGAAAGAAAGAAAGAAAGAAAGAAGAAAGAAAAGAAAGAAAGAAAGAAAGAAAGAAAGAAAGAAAGAAAGAAAGAAAGAAAGAAAGAAAGAAAGAAAGAAAGAAAGGAAAGAAAGGAAGGAAGGAAGGAAGGAAGGAGAGAGGGAGGGAGGGAGGAAAGGAAGAAGAGGGAGGGAGGAAAGGAAGGAAGGAAGAGAAAGAAAGAAAGAAAGAAAGAAAGGAAGAAAGAAAAGAAAGAAAGAAAAGAAAGAAAAGAAAAGAAAAGAAAAGAAAAGAAAGAAAAGAAAGAAAAGAAAAGAAACACGCTATAAAAGTTATTATTGTGAAAGGGATGCCCAAAATAAGAGAATGAATCCAAACCATGTCCAAACAAAGTTTTGAAATAAAATACAACTTAGGCACAAATTCAATTTGAATTCTTAGGAGAGATTTTAAAAAAAAACATTGAAAAAGGATTTTTTTAAAAATAAATAAAATAAATGTGAGAGGAAAAAATGGAAAAGAAACGTGATCTATGGAAGAAACAATGACAAGAGAATTAACATCTTGGGACAAGAGATAGGAACTCTTGCCCAAGTAACAAAATAACAGACCAATAAAATCCAGTAACTCCATGAGACCACAAGAAAGTTTGAAAACAAAGTTAACTTAAAAAGAGAGAGAGAGAGAGAGAGAGAGAGAGAGAGAGAGAGAGAGAGAAAATGTAAGGTATCTAATGGCAAAAACAACTGACCTAAAAACACAACAAAGAAAATAATTAGGAATCACTTAACCTCATGAAAATCTGCTAAAAAATTAAAGAAAATAGAAAGAAAGAAAAAAGAGCCTAGAATCATGTCAAAAAAGGAAAAAAAAATCAGCTTAGATTCTTAAAATCTAGCCACAGCTCAGATTCTTGCAATCTAGTCAGTGGCTCACTAACATTCAGACTTCTTAAGAGTCTGTCCAATATGAGAGATGTTCTACTAAACCTCGTCTTTGGCTAAAAGAAGGCTTGGGTCAAATTCTTTCAGACAGGACCTGTGTGCTGTGATTTTGGGGTTCCAGCACCCCTAAACCCCTAAACCGCAACATTTTGGTGGCCTGTACAGGGAAACTGCCAAACCCAAGTTCTTCTCCAGCCAAGACTGGAAGGTATGTAAGCCTCCCCCTACCCTCCTTTCTTGCCCTGCAGTTGGGGTTGCTCTCTAAGCACCAAGGCTTGGAGGTGCTTTTCAGGCAGACAGTTTGAGACTGTCTTGAACCCAGCCTGACATTCTAAGGCTCTCGGTCCACTGGATCAGTTTGAGGCCATGGACCTGGGTACTCCTTCCACGGCATAGAGGACAAGGATGAACTCGTTGTTGGGAAGTGTATGCTCAATTCTTTCTATTCTTTCGGTGCTAGGGAATTGGGGAAAATTGCAGTTGCTTTTTGGTTCCCTGAGGCTTACTTACTCCCTTCTTTCTATGTTCCTGAATCCTCCTTCATAGAGGTTACAGGGAAAAATTAGAATAGCTAGAAATATCTTGGCACATTCTGGAGGTTTTGTGATTGATCATTAAGGTGTTTTGAAACACCTCTGTACTACCTAGTCACTCCCTTCCCTTAGTCAAGAGGGTATCTATTAATCCCTCTCATAGGAGAAGAGAGTTTTACTCTTTCTCCCTCACCTTTGATTTCACCCTCCCCCACCTGGGGAAAGGAAAGAGGGGAGAAGGATGGGAGCTGCAGCATAGGCCCCACTGGCAATGGCCTTGGGTCTTGGGGCAACCTTTGACTGGAAGCATCACCCAGATTTAGCACATCCTGCTCAAGGTAAAGAAGCTGGCCTCCGAACTTGAACTTGGGTAAGCCTCTCTTTTTAAAGTTGTGGTTTTAACTGTTGATGAGATGTTGATTCTCTGTGCAAAGTAATTTGGAAATGCATTTAGCAAAACTGAAGTCACCCAATTGGTAATGGGGTTTGTTTCAAGTTTCAAATTGGTGAACATTTTGTATCAGTTATGTCAAGCAACTTTTCATAATTTGGGTACCACTAAAATAATTTGGCTACTGTTGGTTATTGTTTTAATATGGAAACTAGCCAAAAGGCTTGTTTGGGTTATGGCTTGCTGAGAAATTGAAAGTATATAGAAATCTCTAACGATTGGCTTTTTATACCAGGACAAATTTTAAGTTTGAGATGTAAATCCTGGAAAAGTTTTTCCTAAGTTGTGATTAGTGAAACTTACTGTGTGAGGTAAAAGCTCATAGGCTTTTATTTTAAGTTGTCTGATGGATCATAATAATTCATTGATAATCAATAATCTACCATCTGAGAGAAATGCCACGAGCTACTCAGAGAGAATGTGATACTGGTGGGAAGTAAGCATCGGGAAAAGCTGAGAGGACAATTTTAGTCTCAGTCTAAGATGGAATCCTCCTGGCTCAGTTTCCTCATTATGTTCTTTAGAAAAGGAATGTTACCCACCTGGGTATTTCTGAGTCTGGCTATAAGGGGGATTTGATAATGCATGGTTAGAAAACTGAGTTATCTGAATCCAAATAGAGCTAAGGATGTTTTAGCCTGTCATATCTGAGCCTTGAAGTCTTTTCTGTCAGGTTTGTGTCTTCCAGACTACAGGCCATTCACCTATAGTTGATAGCCAAACAGCGGGTACCAGCTAATGTCCCTCCATCATTCCCTGGATGCATCTTGTGCTCAGTTCTAGTCAACCTCCTCTATTTGCAACCCCCTTGAGGCAGGGACAGCTCTATGCCTCCTGCCAGCAGGAAGCAGTTCCAGAAGCCGAGATCTTTGCCCTTTCCCCCAAAAGAATTTGGGTCCCATTTGTTTGAGGGGGGAATGATGAGGATGGGATCTAGACCCCAAAAATGAAAAACCCTGGACTTTCACACATGGTCAAATCTCTGGCATTCCCCTAAGGCTATAATCCATCAACTGGCCTTTCTTTGTGGCTACCCCCAATCCCTGTTACCCTTCCTTATGGCCCCCAGCCATTTCCCACCTTAATCCTAGCTAGGCTTCATTCTCTCTTGGCACTTGGTCCAGAACCCAGCAGTTCTGTTCACCCCAGCTTACTGACCACTTCCATCCAGATCTCCTTAGAACCCTCCTCCAGTCACCCCAACCCACTTGGCCACTCCTAGATCCCTATCACTGTTGACCCAATAGCTCACTAACATTCAGAATCCTTAAGAGTCTTCCCAATATGACAGATGTTCTAATAAACCTTGTCTTTGACTGAAAAAAAAATCATGAAAGAAAACTGCCCACATCTCTTAGAACTAAAAGGCAAAGTATAAATGTAATTCCCTGGTCACCTCCTGGAAGAAATCTCAAATGAAAATTCCCAGGAACTTAATAGCTCAAATCCAGAGATTCTATGTTAAAGGCGGAAAAAAAACAATGTGTGTGTGTGTGTGTGTAAGTATATATATATATATATATATATACATATATATATATACACACACACACACATGTATATATATGTGTATGTATATATATGTATATGTGTATATGTGTATATATATGTATATGTATATATTTGTGTGTATTAAGCATACATATACATTTGTGTGTATGTATATATATTTGTGTGTGTGTGTGTGTGTGTGTGTGTGTACATGCTGTAAGCATCCAGAAAAAAAAATCAATTATCAAATAACCACAGTCAAAATCACATTTGACTAAGCAGTCTCTTCCATAAGAGCACAGAACTTAGAATGTGACATTCTGGAAGGGAAAAGATATAGGCTTAAACAAACAAACAAACAAACAAACAAAAAGATATAGGCTTACAGGCAAGAATAATTTACCCAGAAAAAGTGAGTATAACTCTGCAGAGGGAAAAGTAATATTTAATGAAATAGAGGACTTACAAGCATTACTGATGAAAAGACCAGAGCTGTGTAGAAACTGTGAAGTTCAAACCCAGGAGTTGAGAGAAACATTAAATTAAAGAGGAATAAACAATCTAAAGGGACTAAATAAGAATAAACTACTTACATTTAATATGTCCTCTCTGAAACCTATCATCATCGGCAGTCAAAAAGACAGACTAATTAGACAAGGTCTTGGAGTTATTCTGTTATGTCTGCATCTCAGGACAGAAAGGAAAGAAGAAGAGAGCCACACTAGGAAGGTTAAAGAAAAAAACTATCTCGCATAATCACATCTATACAAAGAGGGAGAAGGAGTTGGTGTGGGATCAGCTAACTATGGAACCTTACTTTCATCTGAACTGATCAAAGGAGTGAAGAATACATGCACAGGGGATCATATGAACATGAACTTATACATGCACACATGGATATATGCAAACACACAGACGATATTGAATATATTTTTAGTTGAAAGGAGATTAGAGATAAGGGGAAAAGTGAGAAGGGGAATTAGAGGGAAGGTAGATTAAGGGAGGTATTAATGCAGAGTAAAACAAACTAAACGATGACAAAATTGTAACACAGAAGCTCTTACAAAAAAAGGAATATTTATGTAAGAAGGAATGGTCACAAATATGCAAAGTTGCTTCAACATGTGGGAGGCACTATCTTCTTGCCCACTTGCACCATTTTATACCTTGGGGAGAGGAAGGGTGTTAGGTTCATAATTTAGTTCAGTTCTCATACAGCAAAGTCTTAGTTCCAGGTCTAGAACCACCCCAGGCTTCAGATCCAGGAAACTTGGTTTCTCAGGACTTTTGTTCCTGACTGGCTGGCCACTATACCCTCATCCCCTGTAATGCTGGCTCCAAAGGTGCCGTGGCTTGAACTCCCCATAATGTAAAGATTATTCTGGGCATCTGAAACTGAGGACAAACAACATGGGGCAGAAACAGACACACTCAGGCACATTTTTTAAGATCCTGGGTCAAAAAAGGAGAGCAGGAAAGAACCCTCTTCAAGGTTCAGCTCATCATTCTCCCTGAATAAAATGGGTAAGAGTCACTAAAAAGATCCTAAGGTTCATTTCCACAGATAGTCTGTGTCAGCACATATATGTGTTTGTGATTGAATTTCAAGCAGGACATACTTCTCATTTAAATATATTCAGATGAGCCTTTTAATGGTATGAGTGAAACATAAACATTACATTCATCACAATCCAGTTAATATTCATTCTGGGCATTAGTCATTTGAGAGAAAAAGTAAAGCTTATAGTAGAAAATATGGTGCAAAGCAAGGGAACAACTTTTCTTGTCAGTTTTATATATGCATACAGTCAAACAAGGAAGTTATCCTCACCCATGTAGTAGACAACTCAGTGGGCTCCAGGTTAACCAAACTGGATATGCTTAAAGAAATCTAAGTTAAAAAAAATATAGCTCTTTTTGAAGTGACAAAAATAAAAATGAGAAGCTGATGGGCTGCCCATAAATTGAAAATGACTTAACAAGTTATGGTATATAAATGTGATGAAATATTACTGGGCTCTAAGAAATGATGAAGCAAATAGTTTTGAAGGGACAGGGAAGATTTATATGAACTAATTCAGGGTGAAATTAACAGAACCAAGAGAAAAAATATTATGTACTGACACCAATATGATAAAGATATGAAACTTTGAAAAACTTAGGGAGTCTGAGTAAGATAATGATTAACTATGATTCCATAGGATTCTAAGGATGAAACATGTTCATGCTACCCACTTGCTGAGATTAAGGACTCAGAGTTCAGAAAGAGATACATTTATTTAGGACTTAACCAACTCAGAAATTAGTTTAATTTAATTACACATGCTTGTAACAGCAGTTTTGTTTTTCTTTCCTTTTCAATGTGTATATAGAGGGGGAGCATTTTTTGCGGGAGGAAGTGAGAGGGAGAGAAGCAAAATTTTAGTGATTGAAAAAATTTAAACTGAATTTTAAAAAATCAAAACACATTTAAAGAACAATTGTAGCAAAGGGGTAGCTCCTAGTTACTAGGAGTCTTTTTCTTGCTTGATAGAGGCCTGAAGAAGTTCTCATTACTTATAGATCCCTGACTCTTTTTAAAAGTTGGTGATGCCTTTGAAGAGTCCATGGCTGACGCTTTTGTTCAGCTCAGAAGTCCTACGAGGGGTTTGTGCTCAATGACTCACCAATCAGCTAGACAAGAGCTCTAAAGCTGAGTGTATTAAGTGCCCAGGGCTACTGGGTATCCGGAATTACATAACTTTGTGCAAGCTGATTCACCTTTCTGAGGCTCTGTTTCTTTATTTAATAGTGTAGGCACTTCCAGGAGGGTTGCTGTTGAGAAAATTCTTTATCAACATTAAAGTGCTATAGATGTTAATTAAAATTAGACCACTAATATTAGTCAATATATAAGGCTTTAAGTTTTACAAAGCATTTTACTTATAACAAATAAGTCAGTATACCCAGGTACAAATAACAGTTGGGTAACTCATCCTCAGTTTCCTCTCACAATTCCTCAGCTAGAATTTATGGAGTCTTTTAAGATTTTCAAAACATTTCACATATATTATCTTATTTGATCCTTACAACTCTGCCATATAGATACTATTTTCATCCTTATTTTATAAATGGGAATACTGAAGCTGGGAAAGGTTAAGTGATTTGCCCAAGGTCATACAGCTACTAAGTGCTGTAGATATGATTTGAACCCAGGTCTTCCTCACTCCAAGTACAACATTCTCACATAGTGTTCTTTCTAAATGTTAACTAAAGTTCCTTCAAGTTCTAGTTGTGCGAACTTATGCATAACCCTGAACAGCTCATACTGACTTTTGCTATTGGATGTTTGGAGGTTGTTTGCTTAGGCCAGGCATTAGGTAGCATTAAGAGGTGTCCAGTTGTTTGTGTCTAAGCTTCCAATATTCATAGCCTTATAAAAAACCTAAGTGCCTAGAATTGCCTTACCACTTTCTGCTGTATAAATCCCTTTGTCCACCTATTTATATATCTGTTATCAAAGGTAGAGTCCAGAAACAGCCTGTGAGACTCACCCTCGTTCCATAGGTACTATAAGGAAACTGGGCAAGAAATAGTTTCAGAGTTTCCTTCCCATGGATCTCTGACCTTCTGATTTCTGTTTTACTTTTTCTCCATTATTACTATCCATGCATCCCTGAATTCCTGAACTCTTACTTGATATTTTGAGTAATACCTTTGCTGTCCTTTGTGTTTCATCTGCTTGATAATATGTTGCCTCATCTAATGTCTCTTTCAGTCTTCTGACTTGGTGATCTTGACTCTATCATTCATTCTGCTACTTATCAATTGTGGTTTGTGGTTTCTACAATTTTTTTTCAGCATACCATTTCTGTCAGTTCAGTTGTTTTTCAATCATTTCTAACTCTTTCTGACCCTACTTGTTTTTTTTGTTTTTGTTTTTGTTTTTGTTTTTAACAAAGATACTGGAGTGGTTTGCCATTTCCTTCTCCATTTCATTTTACAGATGAGGTACAGAGGCAAACAGGGTTAAGTAACTTGCCCAGAGTCACACAAGTAGTCCTGAAACTGGATTCGAACTCATGAAAATGAGTCTTCCTCATTCCAAGCCCAGTGCTCTATGCATTGTACCACCTGCCTTCATCCAAACCACTGATAAAAACATTAAATAGTATAGAACAAAGGACTGACAAGTCCTGGGACATATTAGGGAATGCCATATAAATAAAACTGAAAACCATGTGAATGTGAGATTTTCTGATGCTACTGTTTTGACAGAATGGGTTTATTTTAGTAGAAATACAGCTCATTCAAATTCTCAAGACAACTTGGTTATTACAATTTGTGAATATATTATTTCTTCAAAGGTATAGATTTGTTTTCTGGCATTTTTGTCTTCAAATCATGGTAAGCTTTACAGGAACAAAAATAGAACTTTCAAGCTTGTGTGAGCCCATTAATATTTGTGCTTTGGGTCTTCGACCAGTCCACCTAACTACTTTCATTTAATCCATATTTCTCTGTCATATTCATAAAGATGGCAAGAAAAAATGTCCAGTGCTTTGCTCCCTGTCCCTGGTGAAAACTAGGTGCTAAGCTTTTTGGTCTTCTTACACATTGATCCCTCCATGCACACTTTCATTTATCTATGTTGCCTTACTTGTTCCTCACACGTAATACTCTATCTCTCCACTTGTTGCATTTATACTGGCTGTTTTGCATGTCTTTATGTCTCTCTTTCCTTACCTTTTAACATCTAGCTTTCCTGACTTCCTTCAGAATTCAGCTCAAACTTTACCTTTTCTAACAATTCCCTTTTTGTCCTCTTCCCTCTACCCATACCTATTCATTAGTATCTTCCCCTCTAAGATCATCTTCCATTTACACTGACTGTATTTTGTCTGTATATCATTGTTAGCATGTTAGCATCCACTACTAGCATATGAGCCTCTTGAAAGCAAGTCCCATTTTTTTTTAACTCTTTTTGTATTCCTAGCACTTTGTACAGTGACTGGTACATTGTAAACACTTAAAAAAAAAGATTCATCATTTCTTGATTGTTCGGTATCAGTGGACCAAGGAAGACAATGGCAATAGAGAGTATCAATTTTATCCAAAATAGGATAAAAATGAAACTGCCACAATGCTGAAACAGTGGACTTTGTCCCAAAGTTACTATACTCTCCTTGCTCATGTGTAGAATTAGACTCATTGGTCGGAGGTGGGACTGAAGCAAC
Organism: Phascolarctos cinereus; assembly: GCF_003287225.1. Taxonomy (NCBI): domain Eukaryota; kingdom Metazoa; phylum Chordata; class Mammalia; order Diprotodontia; family Phascolarctidae; genus Phascolarctos; species Phascolarctos cinereus. The sequence continues at coordinate 73,805,312 of NW_027555625.1, forward strand.
AATTAGGAATTAAATAGTTCTGGTGGTCAAGGTTAGAGAAATGTGAGAGTGCAGGGAAAAGGACCAGCTCATTAAAAATACTGATTACAATGTACACGATGGAATAAAACCAACTGGATGCGAGCTTTTCTGGTGGTCCCCTTTTTCAAGAATGAATACGATTTTTAGTAGAACTAGAGCTGGCTCATTTTTCCAAGGTATACTTCTTTTATTAAAGTATCTGAAGATACCAATTCATCAGTGATGGAGATAAGATTCCTCATCTAATAAAATATTAATGTTCATTCTTTGTAATTCAAAGGATTGTCTTCTAGCAACTTTTTCCTGCCATTAATTAAAATAATGAGCAATGTAATATTAAACGTATAATTCTCAAACAAGTACTCAAGTGTTTGCCTAGAAGTCCCTTTCTACCTAAAAACATCTGGAAAATAAGATGGTAAATTAAAAAGCTGATGTTTTAATATACTACAGGGTAATCCCATAGTCTAGGTAGGCAAAGAGCCAAAATGGCAATGCTACTGTTCCTGGCACAATTCCATCACTTCATCATTTTTCCTGATATACTCCCCTTTACTATTTTCACTACTTTACTTATCAAATAAGAAAATGGTAAGCAACCTGTTTCACATCTGGCTAGGTTCTCTATGTAAGATAGGCCATGTCTCTGGAGGGCGTAACTGCCATAAACATTTTAACTATGCTCTTGCTCTAACATACTTTAGAAGGCAGTGCAGTTAATAGAAAAAAGAAATTGTTGCCTGACTTCTGCCATAGTAATAAAAGTAAATTGCTCACCCTCACTGCATTTTACATTGTCTGGTAGATTCATTTTAATGGTGCTCAGTTGCGTGTCACCTCTCCTGTGTCTGTGTGGCTTTGCATACCTGCTGCCTTTGTTGTTGTCACTGTTGTTGTTGTTTTGTCATCCTTCTATCTATCTCCTTTCTTTTGGAAGCTGAACAATTTATTATGAATGTGGAGATTTTAAAAGCAATAATCAAAACCTGCTTTAAATGGGTAAGTTGTTTTGCCATTTTTTCCTCACTTTTGATAATTAGTCTGGGGAAAACATGATGTGAAATACAGTGTATCTCTAGATTGTTTCTAGATAGCAGCAGTGGTTATGTGCATTTGTGTATGACAAGTCGACAAAGACTGACAAATTGACAAAACCTCTTAAGAACAAAACACTGTGTCAAATGATGGGAACACAAAAACAAAAACATCCCTAAGGAGCTTACATTTTACTTGGGATGAGAATGGAGAGTAAAAAGGTGACTGGATTTTAATTCAGGTCTTCCTGATGCCAGATTTGGCTCTTGATCCAGGGTGCCATCTATCTAGGTGGTTGAAACTTTCAAAGAGGTAGATTTAGGCTGCATGTATTGAAATAAATGCAACACGATTTCAAAATGGAGATAGTTAGCAAATGATGGGATAAGGAGAGAGAGAGAGAGAGAGAGAGAGAGAGAGAGAGAGAGAGAGAGAGAGAGAGAGAAATCTTCCTGAAAGAAATGCTATATACTAGTTCATCTTCTGTCTTTCCTCCCCAACACCCCTAGCCTGGAATACTGTTTCTCAAAACACTATGCAACCCTAGAGCTCTATAATGAAATTAGATTAATTACAGCAATAATACTGAAAAAAATCTTCATAAGTCTTCTCCAGATGTTTCTTCCTGGTTGTAGGGGTGACTATGGATTCACATAAGCTGTGCCTATGGGACACATATTCTGGTAGGTCCTCTGTAGCTGGAGAATCTTCATTGATAAGCCTGACCTGTTTCTCTGTTATCCAATAAATAGCCTAGATAATCTTGAAGAAACTGATAATAAGAAGCTTGGCTAACAACTGATACATTTTTTAACTACAGAAATTCACAAATCAAAAGCTTTCAATGCTTAGGCTCTGCATTAGTGGAGGGAATGCTCACAGAAATCACGCCTTTAAAAAAAGAAAAAAAGAGATCACATGTCTTCCAGAAATTGAATACTAACAATCATGATATAATTTTGAAACAAACTCCATTCTTACACATGTACATGTGTATACACAGTATACATACATGTGTACATGTGTTTACACACCTATATATTTATGTATAATCAATTATATATTTATACACACAATTATATACACATGCTCACAGTGCATATATGCACATGTGTATACATATACATATATATACATGTGTGTATACACAGTATATATGTACATGTGTGCGTGTGTTTGTATATCCTGTGGGGGACAGAAGCATTTTAATGTGGTGCAGTTAAAAAAAAGCTAGACTTATAATAGAAGGCCCCGAGTTCAAATCCCTGACTGCTGCTTGCTGCCTTCACTACCTTATTTCAACCATCTAGTCCCTTAGAATTTCAGTTTCCTTAGGCTCTCCTAAATGATCCCTAAGTTTCTTTCCTAATCTAAAGCTATGATCCAATTACTTTGAGGGATGTCGCTTTTATTTTCCTTTCTTTTAGCCCAAAACACATTTTAGCCAGGGCACTGGAAAATTTCTCAGCCAAACTCCACCCCAATCACAAGTCTATTATTATAGATTTAGATGTAGAATAAATTAGTTGAAATATAGTAGTATGTCATAATGCATGATGTAAACCAAAGCTGGAAAATGCTTTCTTCTACTTTTCTGCTGGGAAAGTATTAGTGTATTAGTGTAGTTGCAGGGAACATGCATATATATATTTGTGTATGTGTATATATATGTGTGTATGTGTGTGTGTGTGTGTGTGTGTACATGTGTGTATATATACATATACACACATACATACATATATAGCGCAAGGTAAGTTGAATATGGAGAGATGATATCTAAAAAATAAAATTAAGGGGTGAGAGAGGATTGTACTAGGAGAAGGAGAAAGGAAGAGGTAAAACGGGGTAAATTATCTCACATAAAAGAGGAAACAAAAGCTTTTACAGTTGAGAGGAAGAAGGGGGAGGTGGGAGGGAATGAGTGACTTACTCTCATCGGATTTGACTTGAGGAAGGAATAACACACACACTCAATTGGGTATGGAAATCTATCTTATCCTACAAGAAGGTAGGGGGGAATGGTATGGGGGGAATGATAGAAAGGAGGGAAAAGAGGAGAGAGTAATCAGAAGCAAACACTTTTGAAGAGGGACAGGGTCAAAAGAGAGAATAGAGAAAAAACAGGGGGGTGAGATAGGATGGAGGGAAATATAGCTAGTGTTTCACAACACGACTATTAGAGAAGTGTTATGTATTTTATATGCATGTATAACCTATATCGAATTGTTTGCCCTCTCAATGAGGGAGAGTGGGGAGGGAGGAAGAGAGAGAAATTGGAACTCAAAGTTTTAAAAACAAATGTTAAAAATTGTTTTTACATGCAACTAGGATATAAGATATACAGACAAAGCGGTATAGAAATCTATCCAGTCGTACAGTAAAACAGAAGGGGAAGGAGATAAAAGAAGAGGTGGGATTGATAGAAAGTAGGGCAGTTTGGGGGAAAGGTATTCAGAATGCATGCCATCTTGCAGTGGGGAGAGGGGAGAGATGGGGAGAAAATTTGGAACTCAAAATTTAAAAATCTACAACCAAAGCCACACACACACACACACACACACACACACACACACACACACACACACACACGTATAGATGAAAAAATTTTGGGTGATATTGCAGAAAGTTTTGTTCAGATATGGAATGAACTGTCTGACTTCTTGGCGAGTTGATTCTGTGAAGATGATTACAGCTTATTTTTCAAAAATTTTGCAAAGCATGCAGAGATAAAGACATTTTACGAAAAACATGTTGATATTGTCAAAACAGTCAGAATTTATAATTTGTTTGATGACTTCAATTTTCAAGTGCTTATAATTGAATATAAAAACCCATTTCAACATAGTTTAGGAGATCAAGAAATGTGTGTTATTAAAAAATTATAGGCTTTTCAAAAGTCTTAAATACATATATCATGACTATTGAATTGAGAAGAAAAGCAGAAGGGTACCTCAGGAAAAAAGAGTGAAGCATGGAAAACATTGAAAATAATCACATTTTTTTTAAATCGACAAACAATAGAGATATAGCTTACATACTTTATCCAGGGGAGGGGAACTTGTGGTCTCAAGGCCACATGTGTCCCTCTAAGTCCTCAAGTGTAGCCCTTTGACTGAATCTAAACTTCACAGAACACATCCCCACAGTTTATATCTTTTAGTCAAATGTATGACTGCAAACACAATTAGAAAATTAAGGAATAAGCATAGCTTTCCTTTACCTGTATTTAATCAAAAGTGCCTTTGATTTATACATTTATTATTCTCATTAAGGTTTCAAAGAGACAAAACTATAGGCATATGGATCAGTACTTACTGATGAATTATGAATTCCCTTGTTGAAATTTATCATAATAGTATGTAGAATCATTTTCATCATCTGAGAGTATCTGATATTTGAGATATCTTGAAATTCAATATTAATCAATCAAGATTCCATATTAGTCAACCAAGATTCTAATAATGGTACTATGTGATATATCTGCCTCCTGACGGAGAGAGGATGGACTCAAGATGCAAGAAAACATATCTTTGTATGTGACCAATGAGGAATTTGTTTTGTTTGACTCTGGACCTTGCTTATCTTGCTTTTATCTTTTCAATTAGAAGAGTGAGACGAAAGAAGAGAAAATAAATGCTGGTTAATTGAAAGAAAGTAAAAGAAAATAATTTAAAAAAAATATTTTAAGAGAAGATCAGTTCCCAAATGGTAGTCAGAGTACTTGTATCAGAGATTCCTTACCCTCAAGCATAAAGCCCTCAGAATGACTTTGAAGGACTTTCCACTTATGTTACTGATTCTCCCCACACAAAGTATCTAGGAACTTCCTATTTTAGACCATTATGTTTATTTTCACTAATCCCCCTTGCAAGCACCAAATTAAATGGTTTCATTAGTGATCACAGTATTTATAAGTAAATTAAAGAAGCATACAAATAAAATTCATATTGTAAACTATAAAGATCATAATATTCAGCAGTGAACGCTCTCCCCCAGAGGCCACTATAACCTCAGATATTAATAATCTATGAATCTATGAAAATGGGGATGATGTTACTTGCAAGATCAGGCTCACTGAGTTGCCATGGGGAGAGAAATTTGCTATATAAATGCAAATTATTTTTATTATCACAGGCAGACTTGAATGAAATAGGCCAAGTAAATAACAAAGGATAAGGCCAGAGTCAAAGTCAACAACAGTTCTTAGATCATTAACAAGTAGCCAAGATGTACAGATACAGTCCTGAATGAAGACAATAGGGATTAGATTTTTGGCTTCCCTACTACAAAATGAGCCTCTGAACCTCTCAGAATTTCTTTCCATGGTGTCTGTGCACTTTATACGTCTTGTGTCCCATAAGATCTTTGAATTGAAGTCAATTTTAATTTCTCCCTTTTCTGCTCTGTGATGGAATTATCCCTAGTTCTCAATACATTTCATTTTTTACATTATAAAGACACTTTGCTTTGTTCGATTGAAATTTACTGATTACTCTGGGCAAATTGTTATCTAAACCTCTCATGGATTTATATACTCACTCTCAGGACTAGATGTGTTAGTTTGCTATTTCCCTTTGGAGAAATCTGAGTTATGGATCCAAATTTAGAAGATATGACTTGTGGCTCAGAAGGAATTTTATTCCAGTAAGTTGGAATGCCCCCACAATTCCCCATTTCCTTACAACCTTTACCTTAGAGCCTGATACAATGGTAGAACACATTGTAACTGAAATTAGTAAACCCAATTTCCAATCTTAGTTCCATTAAGAGTGACCTAGGGAAATAATTTCTTCTCTCTGGGCCTCAGTTTCCTCATATCTAAAATGAAGGTGTTAGACTACATGATCTTTAAGGTCCCTTCCAGCTCTGAAGCCTATAGCATGTGAGTCATGTAGCCGGCTCTAGGTCCTCAATAGTCACTTTCTCTAGGAAATTAAAATAAATTGCTTACATACATAGGTATAGGGATGTCAATTTGGCAAGCCTTTGCCACTTAGTGGATGTTAGGATTGAGGGAGAGAGGAAAGTTGAGAATAACTCCAGTGTCAATTAGGATTGTACTGAGCACTAAAAAGTTACACAGTGCAATGAATTGAATTGAATTGAGTTAGGGCATCTTGATATAAGTATTGGATCTCAGGAAAACTGGGTCCTGAAACTCACTAGCTGTGAAACTCTCAGAAAGCCACCTTCCTGCTCTGAATCTCAGTTATCTCATGTATAAAATAAGAGCATTGTGTTGGGTTATCCTAGGATCACTTCTATCTCTTACATTGTGTGATTTAAATAAGAAATTGAACAGTTTTTCTTTCATTGATCAGGGGATTGGGACATTTTGAGTTTGAGATGCCTATAATCATTTGGCCTGTAATCAATTGTTGATGTGGGACTGCAGTTCAAGATAGACACTAGAGATGGATATACAGAACTAAGAGTCATCTGAACAGGGAAGACTACTAGAACCTCAGACACCAATGTGTTCAATGAGGGGGAGAAATTGCATAGAGAAGAGAATATTTCCTGGCAAAGAGGACATCCAGAGACAGGGATAAATGCAAAGTCTTACACTTGGGTATACAAAATTAACACCAGAAAAAATGGAGGAGACATGGCTTGACAATAGCTATTTTTTAAAAGAATCAAGTGGGGAGGGAATGGAATGCGTATTTAATATGAGTCAGCAGTACAATGTAGCATTAAGAAAAAACAATACAATTTTGTGTTATGTTAGGAGGGTCATAGCTTCCAGGAACATGGAGATGATAATCTCATAGTACTGTGCTTGTCAGAACTCAGTTATATTATTCTGTTTAGTTCTTGTTATGCCATTTTACAAAGGACTTTGATAAGTTGGAGAATATCCAAAGGAGGGCAACCATGATGTTTAAGGGTCATGAGTTCATGATATGAGAATTGGTAAAAGAAATAGAACATATTTAACTTACAGAAAAGAATACTCATCGAGTTATGTGTTAGTTATGTTGAAGAATCTTAATGGGCTGTCTGATGGCAGAGGGATTAGACTTGTTTGGTATGGGCTCAGAGGACACAAATAGCAAGTAGGGGTAGAAGTTGAAAAGAGATCCCTTTAGGCCTATTTGAAAAATTAATAATTAAATCTGTCCAAAAATAGAATGGCCTACCTTGAGAGGTGATAGATTCCTCTTACTTTGAGGTCTTCAAGCAAATACTGGAAGATTTATTAGATATGTCATAATGTAAATTTCTTTGTATGTCGATTATACTAGATGGCTGCTAAAGTCTCTTCTAAATCTCAAATACTGTGATTTTGTTATTCTGTAGTTTATTAAATACCCATTATGTACCAGTCAGTTGAGATGCAATGGGAAAAATTAAAACAGTCTCTGATGGACTCCAGGAGAACAATACAAAAAGCAAAGTTGCCATAAAGAAATGGCCACATGAATCCAGACTTAAATTTCAAATGAATTCTGAATGATTCTGTTTTGTATTGATTTAAATTATTTTTCACTTAAAAAGGGGAATCTCCCTATGGCCTAAACTCAGAAACCAAGTGACTCTGGGATAAAACTGTATTGAGTTGGGGGTGAAATAAACTAAACAGGACAAAGAAATTGGTAGAATGAAAGTGTTTCCGGAGTGGGTTTTATGCCATGAATACAATACACAAAACTAATAAATCAGAAATAAACACAGGAGGGGAAACACAAAGACCTGAAGAACAAATGTTGGAGCTACTACACAACTGTGAGATCCATGGGCACTCTGCCATCTGCTATAAATCATGGGATAGCCACAGAATTTGTTATATTAGATAGGATGTCTAAAAGGTGATTGCTAAGTAAAAGAATTTGTAGTAATCATCAGAGTTTACATTTGGATTGTGCTTTACAGGTGCTACAAATTCTCACTACAGTCTCTCTGCTAAGTAAACAGTGCAGCATCATTATCCCTATTATCCCCATTTTTCACATTAGAAAAATGATGCTCTAAGTGTTGAAGTGACTTCTCTGTGGAAGCTTACTTCGACAATCTGTAAATTCATTAGTGGGGGCATTCTGTCTACTGAGGTAGAATGAAGATCTTCCCACAATGCCTTGCTAACCAGTGTTTCATTTTTGTTATTGTGTCACTTTGCAGATAATAGGTAATTAAAAAAAAATCACCACCTATATCTAAGGATGAGCCCAAGGTCACATAGTAAGTAAATGTATAGTAAGAAATCAATTTATTCTCCTTAGAGTTTACGTAGAAAAAAAGTTGGCCCATGAGTGAGGACTTGAGGAATGTATAACAGATTTGTAGCTCCTATGTTAAATAATTATGTAGAATGAGTTCAGTCTGAACAACTTGGCATTTTTTTTCTCTGTTGTGTTGAGCAAGAGACCACTCACAATTTTCAGTAATTTGCAAAATAAAAAAGTAGAGTTATAGACTTTTCAAGGCAACAGATTAAATATGCCAGAGCCAGCATGAATTTCAAGGTCCTAAAAATTATAGACTGTGAAATTCAAAGATACTTAATAATGAGGATTGGTGATAAAATGGATAAATGCATTTGGCATTTTGCAACTGTTTGATATAAAGAATGGCTTTCAACCTATTTTTGCTTTTTGTGCTTATTTTAGACTTTATTGTTCTGGTTCATTGTTTTGAACAGTATAATGTAGCATTTGGAGTGAAAGCAGAAATAAGAAAAATAGCAATAATATTTATCATAGTAACTTTCATGTTCATGGCCTGTTAACGTTTGTAATTTTTTTTTCCCCACATAACAACCCTGTGAAGTAGGAAGTGCAAAGTTTCAGCATCTCCATTTATTGGTGAATAAACTATGTCTCTGAGAACCTAAGTGACTTGCCTTTGGTAACACAGGTAGGAAGAGACCACCTCAAGACTTAAATCTTAATCTTCTGACTCCAGTTACTATGTTCTTTCCATTATACTTTTCCTACATGTATAGTTCTATCAAGGTGCCTCTGCTATACATTCTTCCTGTTACTAGTAAAAAGTAGACCTGAAACAATGGATACATCTCATATTTCTTCTTGAAATGAGAACTCATTATCTGGCTTACTAGCCAACAGTTTTATAGGAGAAGATAAAAAAGATGACAAGATTCCCACACTAGGCAGACCTGTTTTTCTGCTCAAATAAAAAGGATATGAAACATGCTCTAGGGTTAGTTTGCTGTGGTGGATTAGTTGAATTTTCACTTAATCCTTTAACAATATGGCTTCTCAGGCCCAGTAAGGCTCTGTCAAAACTGAACAGTAATGGGGGTGGAGGGCAGGGCAAAGAGGTAAACTAGAAATTTAGCTTTGTAAGGGACATCAAATTTCATCTGTTCTAATCCCTTTAAGTTACAGGTCATGAGGACAAAACTGTGGAGACATTTTGCCATTTCCCAAAGTTTTGACAAGTAGAGAGTAGAAGAACCAAGATTTGAACACAGGTCTTATTCTTATTTCAGGACTCTTTCCATTGTATCATGTGGTACTTGGGTTTAACAAATTAGTTGTTGGGGGAGAGCCAAGATGGAGAATTAGAGGCAGTAACCCACCTAAACTCTCTCACCATCCCCTGCTACCCCAACAACTTTAAAATGACACCTCAAATCAAATTTTTCAGTGACAGGGACAGCAAAAGGTCTGGGTGAGACATTTTTCCAGCCTAATAAAATTTAAGAGGTTGGCAGGAGAGGTTTGTGACAGTATAGCCATTTGGAGCATTCACTTTTTTTTCAAGAGGTCCCAAATCAAGGAGAAAATACCATAAACAGCCAGAAAGAAACAATTCAGGTACCCTGGAGTCACAATAAGAATCAAACAAGATTTACCAGGTTCCATGTTAAAGAAATGAAGCTTCATAATATGTTATTTCAGAAGGCATGAAATAGAGGACATTTACACTTTCCTCAAGAAATGAGCAGAGTTGAATAGAAAATTTAACATTCAAACACAAGACTTAAGAGAAGCATAACAAGATATGTAGGTATGGAGGTTAAAAGGGAGAGCAGATTAAAACATCCAGTGGTTACCTCTATTGATTAGAGAAATGGAGATTAAAACAACTCAGAGGTACCACCTGAAACCTATCAGAAATGACAAATGCTGGAGGGGAGGAGGGGGAAAATAGGTACATTAATGAAGAGTTAGTTAGAGTAGTGAACTGGTCCAACCATTCTGGAGAACAATTTGGAAATATGCCCAAAGGGCTATAAAACTGTGCGTACCCTTTGACCCAGAAATACCAGCATTTTTGTATGCCAAAGAGGTCAAAGAAAAAGGGGGGAAAAACCCTGTATGTACAAAATATTTATAGCAGCTCTTTTTATGGTGGCAAAGAATTGGAAATTGAGTGGATGTTATTAATTGGAGAACATCTGAAAATGCTGTGGCATAACATTGTGATGGACTGCTATTTTGCTATAAAAATGATGAGCGGTATAGTTTCAGGGGGAAAAAGTTGTCAAATCCTATATAAACTAATGCAAAGTAAAGTGAGAAGAACATGGAGATAATTGTGCACAATATCAGCAGCGTTGTAATGATGATCAGTTGTGAAAGACTTGGCTATTTTGATCAATACAATTATTCAAAATAATTTCAAAGACTCAAGATAAAAAATGCTATCCACCTCCAGGAGAGAACTGATGAACTTTGAGTGCAAATGGAAGTATAATTTTCTCACTTTCTTTTACTTGCTTTTTTTTTCAATGTGACCAGTAGAGAAATATGTTTTGCATGATTTCACATGTATAATTGATATTACTTGACTGCTCTGGGTGGGGTAAGGGTGGGGTGGAGGGTAAGAATTTCAAAATCAAAATGTAAGAAGAAACAAAATATTAAGAATAAATCAATAATACATATTTTTTAATGTACTTGCAGAAGATTAGGAAGATGTGACATTGCTCTCTGGGACTCAGGAAAATGTGACAATGCTCTGTGGGACCCATGGAAAGCATTTAATAAATTTTTATTGAATGACTGACTCTGGACATCATGCCATTGCAGCTTCTTAAACAGAGAAGTCTAAGCTCTCCTCACCTTGACAGTTCACTCTGCCCCTGTGTCCTTTTTATCGTAGAAGTACACTCTGTCCATTTGTCGCCTTCTTTTGATTAATGGGATCCTCCTAGAACCTCCATTTGAAGGGAAGGCTTGCCTTCATTCTTCTCCCCATTTGATTTCTCTACCATGTTTTCATGAAGGTATTTTCTCCCCACCCCACCCTCTGCTTTTTAGTCAACTTTTAGTGGTTGTCTTCGCCTTTTAGAATGTAAGTCTCTTGATGTCAGAGACTTTCTTTCTATCTACTTTCATTTGTATTCTCATCATTTAGCATAGCTCCTGACATAGGGTAGTGTTCTAATGAATAGTTGTTGGTTTAACTTCAGAGAAAAGTTCTTGTGAATAAGACTAGAGGGTTCAGTATGATACATGTCTAAGAAGAGAGCACAGTGTGACAAAACAGCAAAAAACCCATCTTATTGTTTATATAGTCATAAGTCTTCATTACTTAGACAATATCTCGATTAATATGTTTACTTCTGGGTACAAATTTTTAGAAAGGAAACTGATAAACTGAAAAGTATTTGGAGATAGTTGGCCGTTATGGTAAGGGATACCATATCATGTAGTCAAAGGAACAGGGATATTTAGCTTAAGGACAAAAAAAAAATTTCTATAATATGGAATTTGTCCATTACATTACTGAGGTTTATTTCAATAAATGTTTACAGTAAAATAAATTGTTAAGTTCCATTTAAATTTTGATAATTGTATTGGAGAAGATATTGACTAGAAAATTAATTTAGCTTTTTAATGAGCACATTTGGAATTTGGAATTGTCATCACACACACACAGAGACACACACACACAAAACACAGCTCCCATACAGAATCTGTTTGCAATAACTGGTTATTTTCCAGCAGCCAGATTTGTTTGTTTGTTTCACCCTGATGAAGCTGTAGTTCCTTTTAACCTTGGCAAATGCATAGCATTTCCCCAATTTAATTGTTATTGCCTAGAGCGCCAATTTAAACTGAGTGCAATGACAGCTTTAAAAAACAACAATGAGCTAAGGGGAGGGGAACAGGAAGGGGAGAGGAGGAGGAGAAGAGGGAGGGAGGAACAAAGGAAATGTGGTGTTGGAATAGATGGAAAAGGAGAAAGGGAGGAGGAAACAAAGGACAGAGAGAGGTTTTGACCATAAGGTCATTTAGATACCAGTGAAACTGACTTAAGTGAGTATCCAGTGCAACATATTTCTTTTAGGGATAAGAAAAAAAGGCCCAATAAGGTTAAAAAAAAACAAAACAAAACACCCTGAAGGTTTTAAGGTAGTAAAGCAATATCCCTAAGGTCTAAATTCTTATCTTCTAATTGTAAATTCATCACTTTTTATAATGAAGGAGAAGAGGAGAGGAGGGGGAGAATGAGAGGCAAAAGGATGGAAGAGGAGGAGGAGGTAAGGGTATTAGTATTAGAAAGGGAGAAAAATGAGGAAGAAAGTCAAGGGTTTTGATCACAGTATGATGTTAATAGTTTAAACAAAAACAAGCAGCCTTACAAATGCTCGTTTTAGTCCATTTTCCACAAATGTTACTTTTCACCAGCAGAATGAGTTGAGAATGTTATCATTTTTGACAAGTAGTTATCTAAGGGGAAAAGACTGAAATGGAAGAACAGTTTTGTTTTGGTTTACAAAATAGAATGTTTTCTCCCTTTTTTTATCCTCATGAAATTTAAGGGCTTAAATTTTAGAAAGTTTTTCTTTCCTAATTTGAGTCTGGAAATCATTTCATGTGGCCATAGAAAACAAGACTATGAGTAATGGGTGCAACTTAAAGATTCCAGCTTAATATAAGGAAAACCTTCCTAATAATTAGTGCTGCTCTGATTAAAGTGAATTAGGTTAATTCAATAGGGAGTGTGGTCAACAATGCTAAAGGTTTTCAGGCTGAGAATGGGTGACTATTTGTTGCAAATATAAAATGTTTATTTCTGAGTAGGGGATAGATTAGTTGATCTTTGCAGACTTTTACAAATCCTAGAGATTTTTATTCTATGATTTTATTGATTAATGTGCTTATCTACTCAGAATTATTTTTATCTTAAAAGAATTATGAAGGAAGGCTGGGCTTATGCCAAAGAGATAAGTATAAGAATTTCAGGCTTAAGTTGGGGACATATTTTGGGATATAGAGAAGCCCAATGTTTTTAAAAAGAACAATCAGGATCTTATTCCACTCTGTGCCCAATTCTAATATGAAGAATTGGCTATATATGCCACTGTCCTGCTTGTCAAGACAAGGGCATATATGACTAATTAACATTTTTTATGTCCAAATTGAGGAAAAAAATCTTGTTTTTATTGGATGACAATTTGGCATTTGTCAGTCATACCATATGAAGTGGGTGGTATGTCAATGATACATTTAGCATTATGAGAACTTTAAACTGTAAATAAAACATCTTCTAAGAATTGCAAATGTTGTTAGAGCTGCCCAAATATAGAATGTGCTACCATTAAAGACAGAGGATTCCCCTAAGACCAGAGGTTTGCAGGTAAAGGCTAGAGGAGTGTTTCTCAGGTAAAGATTCCCTTTCAAATATAAATAAGACCAGATCATCTGTTTTCAGAAAAGGTGAATACAGGTTCCTGACATGAATTCTTGGTATCTTCACCAAATTATTCTCCTTTATTAGCTAGTCAAAAGATTTTCTTAAATAAAATTTTGAAATAGCCTAGTAATAATTGTAGCAATAATATTTTCATAAATATTATATCTGGGATTCATTCCCTCCTCAAAATAAAGATTCTCAGAGGAAAGAATGGACACACATAGGGGATACGTACAGCAAAGGCACACATATAAAGAACATGTCTTGTCAGAGCGCACACATGGAAGGCCAGCTGACATTTACGGTGCTGTAGGGACCATACAAGATTTCTTATGAAGTCATCACACTGCACTACTCCCACTGGGCCCAGTGCCCTTTATATCTTGCCTATTATGAAGACTCTGACAGGCATGTAGTCTCAACTGAGGATATGGGTATGGCTTTTTGTTGTTGTTGTTGTTGTTGTTGTTGTTTTTTAACATGCGCATTATTCCCTGCTGGTCTCAAGAAGCCGTCAGACATCCCTGAGTTTTTGGTGTTGGGCCAAAAGCTCTTTACAGACTCTGAGGCCACCACTGTATCCTGGCACATTAAATTTACTGAGGCTTATAAAGAAGAAGCTAAAGAGGCAAGAAAATATGTTATCAATTTTGGAATAATGTACACTCAGTAGTTTTAAACTAAAAAAAATATTGTGGAAACACATTTATGTGAACAAATAATTACTATATAATTGTATTGTGGCTAAATCTATTGCTACTCCTTATGTGCTCCCCACTAAACATTATTGCATATGGAAATATCCTAAATCCAAGAAGAAAAAAAAACAGCTTTGCTTTGTGACTGTCTAAATAAATGCCAGTAAGGGAAAGAAACAATGAGGCAGAGGAAAACTGGAACTTGGCAGCTAATAATTCTACCTGTTTTGCATGACTGCTTGGTAATGCAGGCTCCAGGTCACAGGTGGAAGAAGTTGAGGGTCATTATGCAACATAAATGTTAACAATATATCATAATTACAGGCACACCTGTGGTAAATAACTTTGAGATGGTCTACCACAAAGACCCTAAAAATGCTCAAGAGAGGAAGAAAAGTAAGTTTCTAATCTCTTACCGAGAGTGGGATGATAGCCAGAATATTTGTGATTCATATTTTTATATTCAGGGGCAAGCTTTAGACAACACCTTGAGGTAGGGGAGATTTGTTTTCCTTCTTTTTTCCAGTGTCTCAATATCTCTATGGAACTCTGCACCATTTATTTGTGAGTAGCCACTATGAAAGTGGCCTAAACTCTGAGTCTTTCCATTGGCCTGACCTCCATCAATCAATCAGTAACATTAATTAAAAATCTACTATGTACCAGGCACTTGGCTAAGCACTGGGGATACAAAAAGAGGTGAAAAGCAATTCCTCCCTTTAAAGAATTTATAATGGGAGAGACAACATGCAAACAAATACATAAATAGCAAACTATATACAGGATAAAGAAGAAATGATTAACAGAGGGAAGGCACTGGAATTAAAATGGGTTGGGGAAGACTTCCAGTAAAATTGGGAATTGTATTTGGGATTTAAAAGAAGCCAGGGAGGTCAGGTGGTGGGGAAGAAGGAGAGCATTTCCCACATGAGGGACAGCCAGACAAAATGCCCAGAGCTGAGAAATGAAATATCTAGTTCACTGAATAGACAGGAGACCAAAGTCCAGGAAAACAAACAAACAAACAAAAAATGGGGTAGGTAGGTGGCGCAGTGGGTAGAGCACCAGCTCTGGATTCAGGAGGACCTGAGTTCAAATCTGGCCTCAATCACATAACACTTACTAGCTGTGTGACCCTGGGCAAGTCACTTAACCCCATTGCCTAGCCAAAAAAACAAACAAACAGAAGACCAATGTCACTGCATGGGGAGTAAAGTATAAGAAGACTGAAAAGGTAGGAGGAACTATGATGTGAAGGGCTTTAAAATATCAAACAGAACATTTTGTATTTGATCTTGAGGTACTAGGAAACCACTATAGTTCATTGGAAGGTGCCATGATTGGGCCTATGCTTTAGGAAATTCACTTTAATGGTTGAATGGAAGGTGGAGTAGAGTGGAAAGAGACTTGGGGCATGCAGATCCAACCAGTAGGCTAATACAGTAGTTCAGGAATGAGGTAATGAGGGCCTACACTAGAAAAGCTGGCAATTTCAGAGGAGAGAAGAGGGTCTATTCAAGAGATGATGCAAAGGTGAAATTGACATGTCTTGGCAACAGTGGGGATATTAGGGGAGGGGGCAGTGAGAGTGACTGAGGAGTGCCTTCTAACTTCTAAGTTGTGAACCTGAGGGGCTAGAAGGGTGACATTGCCCTCTATATGGTTTAAGGGGAAAGATAATGGGTATTGTTTCAGACACATTGAATTTCTGATATCTACTGGACATCCAATTCAAAATGTTTGAAAGCCAGTCCAAAATATTTGAAACGCATTGGAGAGGTGAGGTTAGAGTTTAGAAGAAAGTTTGGGGCAGATTTAAGAAAAGGTAGATTTGAGAATCGTTAGCATAGAGATGATAATACAATATGTAAGAACTGATGGGATCACAAAGTGAAGTAGTATAGAGGGAGAAGAAAAGAAGGCCCAGGACTGAACTCTAAATGACATCTAGGATTAGAAGACATGATATGCAAGAGGATCTATCAAAACGGTCAGAGAAGGAGAGTTTAGTTAAGTAAGGAAAAAAAACCTAGAGAGTAGTATCCTAAAATCCCAAAGAGAATCAGTCAAAAAGCTATCTGTCCTGTGCTCCATTGCTTTAGATCTTTGCTGATTGATTTGAGGAAAATCTAATTCCATATTTCACTATTAAGAAGTGAACATTTAAATTTATATGAGGGATTTTCAATGACTTAACTATGGGACTTGACTATGGGAATTTCAAGGAGGTTAGGGATATTCTCGTGGTAAGAACTCTTCCTGATTCTCTTAAATCACTAGGAATTACAATTCACTTCTACTTAAGGTTAATGCAAGTCTTTTCTCTTTAGTCTTCTGAAGCTCCCTCTTCAATGCTTTTGTGGGACTGATGAGAAAGAATGTATTATTGCTATGTTTTGAATTTGCTCACTTGGACCGTGACCCACCATGACTTTCTTTTCCCAATCAAATAGGGACCATTTTCACTCCTTTCCTATCAGTTACTTCTGATTCTTTACTCTTCAGAAGTTATTTCTCTCCATTTCCCTTCTATCTGGTATGCACTTCATATCTCTTTCCAAATGAACGCTTCATCATTCAGTTACAATTTCATAGAATGATAAACTACTTAATTTTAAATAATGTAAGAATTACAAAATACACTTTAATCATAGGTGCATTTACAATATGACTTTAAAAAACTAGACTGATAAATAGCTGACACTGATATGACACTTTATTGTTTTCCAGAGTAGTTCTACTAGTAGGAATAGCAGTAACAGAGTAGTAGTACCAGTAGCAGTATTAGGAGTAGTAGTAGTTGCTGTCATTGTCATTGTCCTCATCATCACCATCATTGTTTTATCATCGTCTTAGTATTAAGTTAGCAAGCACTTAAATACTTTAACATATCCATACGTCACACTATGCTGAGAGATACATACTATGGATATTACTGTGTAATCACCATTTCCTGTTGAGGAAATTATAAAAATGCATAAAATGTGTAGAGACCATATTATTATGAGTAATAAGTAAAATACAAAATAATAATATGAATCATAATAGATTTTCATGATACAGAAAAACTAAATTTAATTCATATTTTCAGACACATTAATCTAAATATCAGCCATAGCAATATTAAATACACAGTAAGGAGCTGATAAATAATTGGGTAGATAACGAATCTTTCACCATGGTCGTCCATGAAACATAAACTTTTGATTTTTTTTTTAGAATTTTTTTGGTTCTTTTCTATATCTATAGTGACATTGTTAAGGTAATAAAAAAGAAAAAAAATGCTACGAATTACGTGGTTGAGATGAACACATATATTTTCAAATCTACTTAAGGAAAAAGTCAAAACAGAGAGAAAATTTCCTTGTACTCTCTCACTAGTCTTCCCTCCCCCAGGGGTGTTTGCACATAGGAATGCAAATTTTAAACTAACAAATAAACACACATTGAAATAGACAGCCACAAATGTAAAAAAGGAATGAATAAATCAAAATGTATTTTTAAGTATTCTCTGCCTTCTAAGCACTGTGCTAAGTTCTGAAAATAGGAAGAGCTAGATCATCCATGCTCTCAAACAACTCATGCTAGTGAGATAGGTGACACATTAAAGAAAGGTCATCTTCAGGTCATCGGCAAAAAACCCCAAGAGCCCTACAGGTTTTCATTGGGACATATGGTACAAACTCAAGTACTAACAATTCTCTTGGCCCTGGACCTGTTTTTCTGCAGCCACAACCACTAGTGTTCATCTCCATCTTGGAACTAAGACAATGGAGCCTTTCTTAAAATGATAATTAGTATCTATCTAAAGCTAAGAGCAAGCATTATCTGTAGTGGGAATAAACTAAAAGATTTCTCATGGGTTAAGATTGTGGGTTAAGCAAGGATGCCCAACCACTATTATTCAATTAGCAATAAGAAAAGGAAAAAAAATTAAAAGAATAAAAATAGAAAATTTTTTTAAAAATCACTTTTTACAGATGATCTGATGGTTTCCTTAGAAAAACCTAGAAAATTACCAAAAAAAACTAGTTGAAACAACTTTAGCAAAGTTGCAGAAATAAAATAAGCCCACATAAAAAAATAAGCATTTCTATATATTAACAACAAAACCCAGCAGCAAAAGATAAAAAGACAAGTTATATTTAAAATAACTCCAGACAATATAAAATACTTGGAAATCTACATGTCAAGACAAGGCCAGGGACTATATGAATACAATTAAAAAATACTTTTCACACAAATAAGGACAGATCAAAACAACTGAAGAAACATTAATTGCTTGTGACTTTATTACCATATTGACTGTGCCAATAGAGTAAAAATTAAAATTCTATCAAATTTAATTTACTTATGTAATGCCATATAAGCTACCAAATAAGCTCAAGGCTACCAAATAATTATTAATAGAGCTACAAAAAACAAAAGAAAATGCATCTAGTTAAACTAGAAAGTCAAGAATATCAAGGGACTTGCTGAAAAAAAAACTGTGAAGAAAGGTGGCCTCTCAGTACTAGATTTCTTTTTTTATTATTATTATTTTCTTTCTTTTTCAACAATTACTTCCATAAGCTTTCGAGTTTTAAATTTTTCTCACCTTCCCCTCCCACCTCCCTCCCCAAGACAGTGTTAAATCTGATATAGGCTAAACATATACATTCCTATTAAATATATTAACATGAGTGATGTTGTAAGGAAGAATTAGAACCAATAGGAAGAACCACAAGAAAGAGAAAACAAAACAAAGCAGAAGAAAAAATGTAGCAAATAATATGCTTCTATCTTTATTCAAACTCCATAGCTCTATCTTTGGGTGTGGATAGCATTTTCCATCATGAGACCTTTGGAGATGTCTTAGATCCTTGCATTGCTGAGAAGGACTAAGTCTATCACCATTAGTCATTGTACAACATGTCTGTTACTGTGTACAGCGTTCTCCTAGTTCTGCTCATTTCACTCAGCATCAGTCCATACAAGTCTTTCCAGGTTTTTCTGGATTCCTCATCATCATCATTTCTTATAGCATGATAATATCCTATTACATTCTTATACCACAAATTCTTCAGCCATTCCCCAATTGATGGACATTCCTTCAATTTCAATTCCTTGCCACCACAAAAAGAGCTACTATGAATATTTTTTGTATGTGTGGGTCCTTTTCTCATTTTTATGATCTCTTTGGGAAGTACTAGATTTCAAACTCTGTTACAAAAGAGTAATCATGAAAACAATCCATTACTGGCTTAGAAATACTGTGATTGATCAGCAGAATGATCAGATACATAATACACAGTGATAAATGATCAGAGTAAACTATTATTTGATAAACCCGAAACTCCAAGCTTTGGGGGCAAGAACTCAGTATTCAACAAAAATTGCTGAGAAAATTGGAAAGCAGTTTGGAAGAAACTATATATAGCCCAACATCACATACTGTGTAACAAAATAAGGTCAAAATGAGTACATGATTTAGACGTGAAGGTGAAATCATAAGTAAATTAGGGGAGCATAAAAAAAGTTACTGTAAAATTTGGATAAGGGAGCACCAAACAAAAAAGATAGAGAGATCATGGGAAATAAAATGGATAATTTTAATTTCATGAGATTTAAAATAAAGTTTTTATAGATACAAAACTAATGAAGCCAAAATTAGAAGAAAAGTAAGAAACTGGGGGGAGGGGAATTTACAAATTCCTCTGATAAAAGCCTCAATTGGGCCAAATTTATAGAAATGAGAGCCATTATGAAACTGATAAATAATCAATGATTATGAATAAACAGTTTTCAAAAGAAATCAAAGCTATCAATAGTCACATAAAAAAGTTCTAAATTATTGTTGATTAGAGAAATGCAAATTTAAACAAATCTGAAATACTACCTCATGCCTATCAGATTGACTAACATGACAGAAAAGGAAAATGACAAATATTGGAGGGAATGTGGAAAAACAGAGACACTTGTGTACTTTTGGTGTAGTTGTGAACTGATCCAACTATTCTGAAGAACAATTTATAATTATGCCTAAGGAGCTATAAAACTGCATACCCTTTGTACCAGCATTAACACTGTTAGATCTTTATCCGCAAGAGATGAAAGAAAAGGGAACAGGACCTTTTTGAATAATGATATTTATAGTAGTCCTTTTTGTGGTAGCAAAGAATTGGAAATTGAGAATATATTCATTAATTGGGGAATGTCTGAACAAGTTGTAGTATTGGTTGGTTATCCTTCCTTCTCAAAGAGGACCAAAATGATATTACTACGTTAGAGTCAAGTAACAGGGTGTCTAACTGGCTGATCAGACCAACACAAGCTCAGAATGCTCTATGATAGGTTAGGCACAAATAGTCCATTTTGCACAGATTCTCTAAATTTGTACATCCATCGTTTCTTTTGAGTTACTTCAATTCTGCTTTGCATAGAGCACAGCACCTTCTCTGATGATGGCCCCCCATGCTGGGCCAATGTCTCCCATGTCACACAATCAATTCCAAAGTTCTTAAGGCAGACTTTGTGACTATCCTTGTATTATTTTTTTTCTGACTACCATGTAAGCACTTGCCCTGTTTGAGTTCTCCATAAAATAGTCTTTTTTGGCAGGTCTACATTTGGCGTTTGAACAACGTGGGCAGCCCACTGGAGTTGCTCTCTCTGTAGTTGAGTATGAATGCTTGGTCGTTTAGTTTAGGAAAGGACCTCAGTGTCCAGTACCTTATCTTGCCAGTTGATCTTCAGAATAGTCCTAAGACAATTCAAATGGAAGCAATTCAGTTTCCTGACATGGCAGTAGTATACAGTCCAGGTTTCACAGGCCTACAACAATGAGGTCAGCACAACAGTTCTGTAGACCCTTAGTTTGGTAATCAGTATAATACTTATTCTCTCCCACACTTTCCTTTGGAATGGTACTTCGTTATGACAAAATATTATTGTGCTATAAGAAATGAATATCAGGATGGTTTCAGAAAAACCTGGGAAACTTTATGTGAACTCATGCAAAGTGAAGTGAGCAGAACTAGGACAACATTGTACACATTAACAGCAATATTGTAAGGATGTTCAACTATGAAAGACTTAGCTGCTCTGATCAATAAAATTATCCAAGACTGTTCCAAAGGACTTTTGATGAAAAATGCTATCCACCTACAGAACTCTGAAAGTAGATTAAAGCAGACCTTTTTTACTTTCTTTAAAAACAGTCAATGATGAGACACTTAGAGATTTTGAAGATTTGACCATTTGAATGTGATGAGTTAAATTTCAGGTAAAACTTGTAAAAACCAAGTGTGCCTTGAATAAGGGGTTGTTTACCTAATGAAGCTTCTCCTTTGACTCTAGATTTCTTTCTACACAATGCCCCTTTGGGTAACATTCTCTCCCCTTCAATCCCCCTTCTTTCCCTTTCTCTCCTCTTTTCTTCTATTCTTCCTCTTTCTGCTTCCTTTTATATGCTGCCTTCTCCCATTAGAATGTAAGCATTTGTTGAGTAAGTTCTATCTTTCTCTTTGTATTTTAGATGATGTAACACATTATCTGGCACACAATACATGCTTTTAATAAATGCTTGTTGAAATTACTTAGTGTTAATTCAACATTCTTAGGGATTTTGAATGGACCGAAACATTTCCCTGGATCTGGGCAAAGTGATTGACCTATTTGGAGATGGGTGAGCCACACACACAAACACAAACACACAAACACATACACACACATACATACACACACACTCAAATACATATACACACATACACACACACAGGTCTCATGTATTTAACACACACATTTTGAAAAAATGTCTTTTAATACCTTATTTACAAATCCATAAAATTATCTATAAATCATAAAATTATTTTTTATCATTTTCATTGATTAAAAAATGGTGCCTGGATTAGATCAGCAATCCATTAATCAACATTTTAATTTGATATGTGCTATGAATTATACTATGAACAAGGGATATAAAGAGAAATATGAAATATTTCCTGACTTCGTGGGACTTACATTCTTTCAGTCAAGTCAAATTGTACATGCATAAATAAATACAAAATAAATTCAGTCTAACTTAAAGGGAGGAGTTTAGCAGATGGGGGTATCAGGAAAGTCTTCATAGATAGCTTGAGCATAGTTCCTTTCTTTGAAAGAAACTAGGGGTTCAAATGGCTAAGATGAGAAGTATCTGCACTCTGGATACTTTCAGCATGACTGAGAAAGGAAAACTCTTCATTCTAAAAGATCACATCAGCCCTGAATTCTAATTCAGAAGTATCCTCATCCCCTGCACCTCTTTCCTGATGACTGAATGGCTCCTCTCAGAACTTCTCTTGAATATACAGATATTCAGAACCGCCATCCCTTTCGCTGGACTGCAATCTGAATATTTTCATCATGCTTCCTCACCTAGTACCTTTGCTCTGCCTTTACCCCACCTTTCAGCTTCCTTTTATGGGTCATCTTCCCCCATCAGAATCCTCCTTAAGGACAGGGAATCTCTTTCATTTGGCTTTTATTCATATCCCAAGTTTAGCACAGTGGCTGGCATGAAGTAAGCATTTAGTAAATGCATATGGACTTACTGGACTAACTGACTGACTGAATTCTAGGCAAAGGGGGACAACCTGTTTAGCAGTACACAGGGAGGGGTTGGGTACAGTTGTTAAGGGAATAACTAGAGAAGAATTTCATTATAAGAGAGAATGAGTAAAGGCAAATAATGCAATATATAATAAATCTAGTAAACTGTTTAGAACAATATGAAAGGTATATGTGATTAAAACATCTAAAACAAATGAAGGGACTTTCTACTTTGGCTCACATATGCCTTTGCTGAGACTCTAATGGAAGTCATTACCTTCCCACCCCCCACCCCCATATTGTATATATGTAGCCATTTCCTTGGCATTCTTTATTTCTACCCTCTTCCTCATGCCTATGTTGAACTTGCACTCTGGCTTTCCTGGGATGGTTGCACTTGTAAATATGTAGTCCCATTGTGCCCATAAGCCATTAAAACGTCTCGGGAATGACCTCATTTTGGGAAATGGATCAATCATTAGCCATTGCCTAGAAGCAGGTTCAACAGATTGGAACAAAGCATGCATATTTCCAGTGCTCCAAGGACCAGGCCCTCATTGGCCAGTTTCACCCATTACAATTACCTGGTCACTATATGCACATCACACAACTTCCCTCATACAATTTGAAGTCATTGCCATATCAGCCACCTTTCTCAGTTGTGAAATAGTGATAAAAACTATAGAACAAATGTAAATTTTAAAACTCTTGGGATTACTCAGAGAAGGATACTTGGGTATGTTATAACAACCATAGTTGAAGCACTTTAATTTTTCCTCCCTTCCTGGATTTTCATTTCAGATTTAAACTGAAGTCACTTTTGGTGTTCTGGGGAAGTAGATGGCAAAAGCCTGAAGGCCCAGTGCAGTCTGAAGTTGATGTGGTCTTAAGAATCAATTCAAAATTGGTAGCCTATGAGCCTAGTGAGGAAGAAACAGTCTGAAGCCATATCAACAGGGAAATTAATGAGGCAGAGGATATAAAGTCTAATAGAGGGCTAAACCTACTAATGTTGTGAAGGCTCATCATTTACCCTAAGCTAATTAGTCTAGGAATAGAAGGAAACATGGGAGAATGGGAAACTGAAACAAAGAGTGGAAACTAATAGCTAATTGTACGATTAGTACATATGAAACTGAAGGCCACAAAAACATACAAAATATCTTCAAGAATGGGAGGGGGGGAATTGAATAAATTTCACTATTATTGGGATAGAATAATTCACTGAAAAAGACAGCAATCATTCCCCACATAAACTTCATTAAATATATATATATATATACACATACACATATACATAAAACACACATATACACATATATATGCATGTATATGTGTATAAATATAATATGTATAATACATGTAATATAATATGATATAACACAAGATAACATAACATAGTATAATATATTCCTGATGAGATAAAATTATCTCATTAAAATAGTATCAAGATTTGTGATTTCATTGCTTTGAGTATTCTATTACCTATACAGAACAATGCCACCTCAGTCTTTGTGATTGCAGATGACTTAGAAAATTGATGTGGATAAAAGAAAGAGAAAACTATCACACAATGGTCTGTCGTCTGGAAACAAACTTTTTCATATTAACACTGGTCTTTGGAAAATGGAGAAACAATCTGTCACTTGTCCTGTAACCAGAGCTCTTTCTATCTAGGTATGACTTAACAAATTTTGTGCTCTACTGAAAACACCTTTCAAAAGTTAAAACTATTGTGCTGCCATGCTGAGGCATAGGAGGGAGACAATGGAAGAGCTAAAATTAAATATAAATTGTCATAAACAGCAACCTTTTAATGACATAGCCAATTCAATTAAAGACATATTTATTCATTGCTTAATATCAGCAAGGAATTGTTAAGAACTGAGAACATTAAAAAGATGAATAAGACATGGACCTTACCATCAAGAGAATCTTCATCCACTGAAAGTGAAATGAGATAATGACAAAAAGTAAAACTTAAAGAAAAATGTGACACTATATTTGGGTTCTTAAAAATGGAGGGTCAAAGAGTAAAGATGTCTTAGGATATCTCCATTGCTTGGAGTCAGATGCCAAATATCTTTATGGGAGACTCTTTTTCATGTACTCCTCATCTTTATGTCAATGATTTTCAAATATAAACTTTCCTGGAACAAGTTAATTTTGAAAAGCTGTTCTTTTATGTTTCATATTAACTGGAATTTAGTGCAGCCTAACAAACTCATGACAAATCTCTGCATTACAAAGTCAAACTCAAAAATATCATTGAGCTTTGGAAAAAAAAATACTTCATAGAGACTGTGAACAGTCACAGATCAAACTCCAGACATATAATTGATCCACAAAAATTTAAGAACAAACTTTTTACACACACACACTCACACACACACACACATATAATATAGTGACATAATTTTCAAATTACATTTAATGAAATATTTCAAAACCTAGAGACCTAGCAGAAGATGTCAAAGCCATGCTGGGACAGTAAGAAGTACATTTCATTCCCAAATGCCTATACATTACTGTAGTTATCCTAAAGATGACTCCAGTGAATCAACAGCCAAGGAGCCTACAGCCAATAGCTTCCATTATTATTAATATATACATGTGTATATATGCATATAAATGCATACACATTCATATATGCATATGCATATGTATATATGTGCACACATCAATGTGTACATGTATATATACACATCTCTTTCCATATAGATAGATATCTATATCTATTATATATACACATATGTGTATATATATATATATATGTTCATGTGTATATATATATATATAGTCCCCAGTATTATCCCTTAATGTGAAAGAACACTACTTTGAATTTATCCTCACTTAACAAATTTATTATCTTGTTTTTGTGCAGACTAAGTTGACTGAGTGCCTTCACAATAAATGCAGAGGATGCTGTTGATATAAGCACCTCATTCTACTTGTTCCTCATTTCTCAATGTATTATTATAGAATGGAATTTCTAGTCCATTGGTTAGTCTCTTGAGAATTTGATTACATGAATCAAATTTGAGTGAGATGACAAACGTCAGCTGCTGAACACATAAAGTTGAGAACCAGACTAAGGTGTAGATGTCTGCAGGAGCTACTTAGACATAAGTTTTAGAGACAACATTTACAAGTAGGAAGATTACTAACAGAATAGGCAGAGAGGAGGTGGTGACAAGAGCTCCAGATACTTTATAACCCACGTGGAATGGATAGAACAGGATGGAACTTCTCGGTTTTGTTTTGAGTTTGACTTTGCCATATGGGTTCAGACAAAACTGCAATGCAAAACAGAATTCTAATAGTATGCAACTGTGAACTGAAACTGCCAAATTTCATACAGCCTCAGCTTGGAGGTGGCAAGAACATAGGAAGTTCGTTATCAAATAACCAAAAAACCAAGATTCATATCGCCAGAATCTATTCAAAGGGAATAGAGCTTGAGGGGGAAAAGAGTTTCTGCCTTAAGGTCTATACAGGAATCATGCTTATAAAGACTGGGTAGAGGGCATTTAATCATTACTATTATCTGTGTTGCCTTGAACATCCATCATGAGCAGACATTCCTTATAACTGTAGATGATCAGTTTTATAAAATTTATCTAACTATAGGTAGCACATCCAACTTTTTAAGTTAACTCTTTGCCTTAAGCCTTTGTGAATAATGGCCAACAAGGTCACAAAAGTCCTCTCCTCTAATTTGTCCTCACCATGGTTTCTTTATAAAACCATATAGAGAAGGACCAAAGTCTTCTCATTTCTTCCTCCTATCTGCTTTTAAACCTTCTCTTAGGTTTGAGGGGGCAAGTTATAGAATGCTCACCATATGCAAAAATAACAATCAAACATTATCATTGTTTTATTTCCTGGTCTGCTATTAAGACAAGTCAATCTTTTCATTAAGTCTTATTTTGATGGAGGGCATATATTTTCCTTTTTAATTTTTTTAGTGTCTTTAAAAGTTCCTTTCAAAAGGAAAATATGAAAGAAATAGGTTGAGTCCTATAAAATGGTCTTGCCACAATGCCATGTGATTTTCTTCCTCCTTCCCTTTTTGTTGTTTCTGTGGTTCATGCCTCAGCCTATCTGGGTGGGTGGGGGTGTTAGCACTTTCTTACAGAAGTGAAAATACTGTTTTGGGTTCTGTCTCAAAGAAGTCAATACAGTTAACAGAATTGTAAAGCAGAAGGGTACAGAGAGATCATGTACAATAATGGTTTAAGAGTTTTTTTGTTTTGCTGGAGTTTGGTTTGTTTGTTTGTTTATTTGTGTTTTCCTGTGATTAACCCACTGATTTTAAGCAAACTTAGGCAAAAGTATGATGGAAACTTTTAAAAATTCTTTAAAGCGACTCAGTTAAAGAATCAGCCAATCAACTTTTTTTTTTTTTGAAACTTACTACATGCCACAAACCGTGTTAAGCTCTGGGGATTAAAAAAACAAACAAAAATAACAAAAACAGTAAATAGTATAAGGCTGATATACTCACATGTAAATATATGTATTTGAATACACATATGTACATTGATCAAATAGTTTGTTTTCTTTCCAATTTTGTTTTACTTTTCAGTAATCCTCATGACTAATGTGCATTGATTTAAGTTTCTTTTTTCATAGTCCCAGACAATGACAACAAGCAAAATATTGGGGGGAGGGGAAGGTAGAGGAATAGCATCTATTTAGTGCCTACTATGTTTCGAGACTGTCTTAAGTGTTTTACAAATATTATCTCATTTGATCCTCATGGCCATTCTCTGAGGTTGGTGCTGTTGTTATATCCATTTTGTAGTTGAGGAAACTGAGGCAAATAGAGCTTGTGTGACTGGCCTAGGGTCACACAGCTAATAAGTATCTGAGGCTGGATTTGAAATAACTTCTTCCTAATTCCAGGCCCAGGGTTTCTATTGTGCTACCTAGCTGCCTCAGAATACAGAGAATTTAATAACATACTGTCAATAACACCAAGGGAAAATATGAGGCTTTAAAAATATATTACTCAGTACACTGGCTTACATAAGTAAAGAAGAAACTGAAGACTGTGAAATATTTTATAGGTGACCAATCACATTGAGTGTTATTATCATTTAAGAAGTACTGACTGCTATTAATCAGTTGCATTTAAACAGAGAGAAGTCAATGTTATTCCAAAACTAAAAATATTTCAAACAACGTAATGAGAAGGATATGATTGCTAAGTATCTCTAAGTACTTCATAATTGATAATAATGCTCATTTTGTTCTTAAGATGATTCATAATTTTACTTTCACCTTTACTTATATAAGTCAGCATTCAGGATGGTTACTTCAGATCATCTCATTTTGTTTCAGAAACACTGAATATTTTCTTTTTAATCTCTACATTTTTGTGCTCATTCATAACCCATTTATGATTTTACAGAGACTATTAAAAATGTAGCCTTAGGCACTCAAGTCATGAAGATTACTGGAAGTGAACCCAAATTGGGAAAACAACTCAGACTATCTGGTTTCCTTTTGTAGTTGACATTCATTTAATAGGCAAATAAGGTACATATTTGTTCCCCACTCAAAAAAAAAATCAGTTCCTGATATATGTTAGCTTTTTATTACTTCAAAATTATAGATTCTGTTAAATTATCCAAGATGGGTTTTTGTACATGCACTGAAAAAAAATAACAAAATACAGATATATTAATTAATTAATAGAAAATCTTATAAAGACAACAACAAAACTAATGGGAGGAAAGAAAAAATATAAAGAATATAAATGTACTCAATATAAATGGATACTGATTCCTTCAAATAAACAGATTTACTTTTAAGGGAGCTAGGTGGTGCAGTGGATGGAGTGCTGGGCTAGGAGTCACGAAGACCTGAGTTCAAATCCAACCTCAGATACTAACTGGGTGACTTGGGCAAGTCACTTAGTCCTGTCTGTCTTAATTTCATCATATGTAAAATGAGCTAGAGAAGGAAATAGCAAACCACTATAGTATCTTTGCCAAGAAAACTCCAAATGAGATCAAGAAGAGTTGGACACAGCTGAAAATGACTGAACAGCAGCAGACTACAGAATTTCAGTCAACCTTATGCATATGACATACTAGGCATGTTCATTCTAGATCAAAAGAAAGCCAACTTCTTGGTCATGTACATAAGTTTGTCTAAATTCTCAATGTCTGTACATTTCCTTAATGCACAAATTATATGTGGCCAAAATAGTGAGGAAAGCAATCATTAGGGTATGCATCTTCCTTCCATCAAATTTTTTCTTCTTCTCTTCAGAGAACTCCTTTCTAACCCCCATGGAATAGTTGGGCAGTGGAGGGGAAAGTTTGGAAGATGAAATACATGACACAACCGAGATCTGAGGTAGTTGCAGCTTCATTGTCATGTCAAATTATATGATATCAAAAGTGTTAGATATTAATTGGTTAAGGATTAGTTTAAACAGTCATCTAAAGAAAATAAATTTTCTACCTCAAAACTGTATAACACTTTGAGTACTTGTTGAATAGCTAGAATTCATATTTAGAGAGAAGCTGAGAAGGACTGATGACTGTTGCCAGATTTTGAAATTTTCACAAGTATTTTACACTAAGCTCTATGATGCCTGCATAACGTTGACAAATCCTGTCATCTTCGTGTCAAGATGAAACATCAGTGAAAGGCTTTCCTGGAAGACAGAGGGCAATTAACGTATAGAAATAACTGAAAATAGTGGGGCTTTGTACTCCCTTCAGTTCCTCTGCATGATTTCTTTACATTTCTTTTAAAAAGTACTGCTTTCAAAGGATAATTTTTTGATTGGATTTTGTTTTTAAATTTAAATTTGCTTTGAGTCAAGGTCTTTGACTTCATTAGCTGAGAGTGCAGATTGCAACCTTTCTATAAGTTAGTAAAGAAATTTTGAGAGGAAGATTAAGTCACTTGCCCATGATCATATAACTATTAAATGATAGAAGCAAAATTAGAACAATAAATTTCTGAGTCTAGAATATTTTTTATTCTGCCATGGTATCTCTTGAGTTTACAAAATGAAAAATATTATTTAAGATTTTAGATTTATTAAGCTCTGAATGGATGTAAACATAATACCTACACTTAATAAATGATTGTTGACTATCTACATGTGAAAAACTCTTCTTAGAATTTAGAGTCTTTGCCTGGCACAGTTATAATATAGATTCAAGAAACTTATTTGAGCTTAGTAATATGGAACCAGATTTTAGAGAGGTGGATTGAATATAATAGGGGCAATAACACAATTTCAATTTAATTTAATTTTAGATTCCACTGGACATTTTAGTCATAGAGTAAGAGCCAAAGAGGCAAGCCAAATATTAATCATATAATTAGTGATTTCACTCTGAGGAGTGGCAGCTGTCCATCCTAAAATCATATTTAGCTTTTCTGTAACCCCCCTCAAAGTGGGGAAAATATAAAAAATTATTTCCTTTGTTGGAGAAGGGGGGTAAGATATATTTTTTACATCATATGTCTCCATCAGCCTCTTTTTTTCTTCCTAAGAATCTTTGGATATTGACTAGGCCAGAATTACTATAAATGTATTCCTTTCTAGGATTTAGAAAATCTTTAAGAACTTATCCTGCATATTTATGAAATCTCAGGTTTTACTACTTTATGCCCCCAAAATACTTTTCCCTGATTCTACTCAATTTACTAGACTGAAAAATCAGATACAAAAGTGCAGACCTTAGGAAGACTTTTAGAATGGATCTACAGATGGGGAAATAGATTGTGCTGTCCCCTAAATGTCAATTAAGAAGCAAGGTTAATGTTGAAGGAAAGATATAGATGGAGAAGTCTCTATTCCCTAAAGAAAGTGTCATTTTGTTTTCTTTTATTCTGATTCCTTTTCCCTAAAAGATTTGAGAAGAAAAATGATTAAAGTTGATTAATAATGTTTTTCTAATTTGGTTAAATCTTACTTAATGCCTAGAAAAATCTGACCACGTTATACTCTTGCTTAGTAAATTCCAAGCATCCCTGTTAGCTTTAGGATCAAATAAAAATTCCAATGTTTGTATTGGAAGATCATCTAGACCTGGCTCTAGCTGTCCTCAGTTATGGTATACATTTTCCCATGCCTGAAATTCTCTCCTTTCTAGACTCAGTCTCTTAGAATGCCTAGTTTCTTTTGATGTTTAGCCAAACACCACCACATTCCTGAAGTCTTTCCTGATTCCTTCCAGCTTCTAGGCAGTCAGAGAAAAAAAAAGTCCCTCTATTTATGTTGTTCTTATTTTGCATAAGAATAGTTTGTGTGGAGGTGGGGCAGGGAGAGATAAGTATTTATTTGGGACTTTCTCTGCTCCAGGCACTGTGTTAGCACCTGATAAATATTATCTCATTTTGATCTTCACAATTATTCTGTGAGCTAGGGGCTGCTATTATCTCCATTTTACAATTAAAGAAACTAACAACAGAAATTAAGTAATTTGTCCAGGGTCATAGAGCTAGTGAGTATCTGAGGTCAGAAGTGAATGCAGATCTTCCTTACTACAGGTCCAGTGTTTACCAAAGTACCATCAAACTGTTTATATGTCCTCATGTTGTCCCTTCCTCTAGAATTGTAAATTCGATGAGGGCAGAATTTCTTTCTTTTCTTTTTCTTTGTATTCTCAGTGCCTAGAATATTGCTCACTATGTAGCAATCATGTAACAAATATATGTTCATTGATTGAAAATAAACTAGAATTAATAATTAGTATTATATTTAGGTGATTTCCCTGGTTACCAAGATTAAAGCAGAAAGCTACTTTTAGTTGGTAAAAATCTTTCTAAAGTGTCTTATTAGAATTCTTGCCGCTGCAAGTAGAGTCATATGAGTAGATTGGAACATTGATTACTATGACTTGGCATCTTGCTGAGTTTGGAGGCATCATTCTGATCACCTGAGAATTCATGACACAAGACACCAGATATAGTAGAGGTACAGCAGACAGACCTGGGTATATACTGATTGCATCCAGAAATCCAGGATGGGGGTACCATGAGATTTTTTTTCTTGTTTTTGTTTTGTATCTAACTAAATTCCTGGCGTCAACTTTCTTTTGGTCACTTCCCTCATTCTTCCAAAAGTGGAGATTGTGGAGAAAAAAAAATCTAATTAATCTGAGCTCCTAGACCACCACTAATTTTTTTTTTCCTAATGTCTACCTCAGGGGCACTCCTTGCACTATGGACAGGGGCTGGGCCTGGAATCAGGAAGACCTGAGTTCAAATCCAGTTTCTCTAGCTTTATGTGCTTTTCTCCTTCCTTCCCTTGCCTACTTTTCAGAATTGCTACAAGGGAAGTGCTTTAAAAAGTTTAAGGTGAAAAAAATGTGGTTTGTTCTTATTATTTGGTTAAAAGCTATGATTTTGCTACTATAGAAAACTCCCAGAACAGAAAATTCCTCCACTTGGAGAGATCAGCATTTCCTCTATAATTTAATTTCAAGAGTGTTTCCTGGGGACTCAGGGTGTGTGGGTGGGTTGGGGCACTGAAATTAAGTGATGTACTCGTGTCTCCTTGTGTAGCTAGACTGCGTCTGAGGTAGAATGAAAACCCAATCTTCCTGATTTTAAAGTGAGGTCTCTAGTAATTGTTGCTCTGTCATGTCTGATTGTGACTCTGTCTTGTGTTTTCGTGGCTAAGATACTGGAATGGTTTGCAATTTCCTTCTCCAGCTCATTTTACAGATGAGGAAACTGAGGCAAACAGGGTTAAGTAACTCTCCCAGGGTTACATAGCTAGTGTCTGAGGCCAAATTTGAACTCAGTTGGATGAGACTTTCTGACTCCAGGCCCAGGACTCTATCATTGGTATAGGGAAATTCTGATGAGTAAAGTTCCTCTATCAGTGGTGATTGCCACCTGCTTTGCATTTTATAGCTCTAGAGAAACCCTGGAGGGCTTGAGACCTTAAATGACTTGTAGAAGGCTGCACAGCCAGGAAATATTAGAGACCCCATGACCCAGGTCTTCCTGATTCCAAGGCCAGGTGTGTATTATGTCTGTTATTGAAATTATAATAATTTTAGCCCATGTTCCTAACACTTCACTACCTTGACAGGTAAGGTCTCTAGAGGATGGCTACAGTACCCATTCTAGAGCTAAACCTGAGGACCTGTGGTGGGGTGTGTAATTTTTTAATGTAGACAAAACTTCTAGATGCTATTGCCCTAGATATAATTTGGAAACTGATAGAAAGATGGGAAATCGCAAATCTTTCTGACTTCTTGAAGGATTGAAGTCCTGCTTTGGTGGGGATATGGGAGCATGGGTGTGGGGA
Source organism: Phascolarctos cinereus (assembly GCF_003287225.1). Lineage (NCBI taxonomy): Eukaryota > Metazoa > Chordata > Mammalia > Diprotodontia > Phascolarctidae > Phascolarctos > Phascolarctos cinereus. The sequence continues at coordinate 73,838,549 of NW_027555625.1, forward strand.
AGATGATCAAGACTGAATCTTGGGTACTTCCTTCCCTTTTTTCTCCACTTGCTCTGTGACTCCTTTCAAGGGTTTGACCAGAATTACTCTCTCCTAACTTGCTATTTTCTCAAATATATTTCTAGAACTGACAAATATTTTATAGACAATCTATAGGCCCATGTAGTATATGTAGATTTTCTTAGTCAATCCCTATATGCATATATATCTATGTCTACATATATAGATCTGTATATCTATCTATCTATAGATATATATATATCTATATCTATAGATACATATCTATATCTATATAGCTATATCTCTATCTATATATATATTAGTTCATACAATTGATTGGGTTGTTTCTCACCTGATAAACTTTGCAGATTTATACTCTTACCCTTCATTTTAAGTGAGAGAGGGGAAATTTCATTGATTGACCCTATCCTTACAGAATATTATATAATAAGTACATAGAAAATTTTAAGGGTAACTCTTTAGCATCAATTCTTATTTTACACTTTTTAAGTAGTTCTCTGACAACCAGGGCCTCTAGATTCTCTGTTGTATGCCAGGTGAATGAATAGCTGAAGACATGCTCTCCAACGTATTTGTATATGCAAAATTCCTTCCATATTTCTGGGAGTAGATTCCAGAGAATGTACAGATTTATAAAACTTCTTCTCTCTTGATTGTTCCATCCCTCACATTTGTTTATTTTTAATCTGGACCTGTAATCTCATTTGAATTGGGAGTTACCTCCTGAAAAAAAAAATAAACCTTCTTTATCAAATTGATATGTGTAAAATTAAAAGAGACAGAAGGGTATAATAGATTGAAGAATTGGCCTTGAAACCTAGAAGACTGGGTCCAAGTCACCTCTGAAAAATACTGGAGGTGTGAACTTCAGTAAGTCACAACCTCTCAATGCCTCAGTGAGTTTTCTAAAGCCATAAATTGCAGAGAAAGTACATACCTATATTGGTGGATTAAATTCCTCATTGGGAGCATTGTGCCTCAATGCAGTTATAGTGTGTGTGTGTGTGTGTGTGTGTGTGTGTGTGTGTGTGTGTGTGTGTGTGTTTACGTGTTCACTTTAAAAGACAAAGAGAGGAGTGAGAGAGATAGGGAGAGAGACACACATAGAGACAGAGATCTGGAATTGTACAAGGTCACATAGCATGCAAGTGGTAATACTTGAACCCAGGTCTTCTTTTCCACTCTGCCTAGATACCTGTCTCATATTTATATAGGGTTAACATTTACATATATAGGGATTACAAAAAATCCCACTTTTTTTTGCAATTTTTTCCTCATTGAGAAATTAAACAAACAAATAAAAATCACCCCTCTGAGGAATGTATCTACCTACTGCAGATGAAAAATGAGAAAACTGAGCCAGAGCATAGTGAAGTAGTTTTCTCAAGGTCACATAGCAGTTTAAAAGTGGGACCAATGAAAGAATCCTGATCCTCTGAATCCAGGACTAATTTCCCTCCTCTTTGCTGCTCTGCATCCTCAGTGCATAGCCCATTATTCAAGCTATTAGGCAGCCATAGCTTCTATCTGTGCTTTACACCACTTGGTCAACCTACTTCCAGGAAGATAAATTAACCCAAGAATATAATTTCTACACAATTTTTCTTTCCATTGAAGAATTTCTTTGGGGATTCACAGAGACCAGGCATTAATTTTGCAAAACCCAAGGAAACAATGGAGTGTTTAAAGCACTCCAGGATGATTATTTCATGGAGTTATTACTGTATTAGACATGACATTTATCTTACATGTGATTACAACAAATAGCTAATTTCATTGTTGTTTTCCTTGCTTATAAAGTCAATATGGAAGAATCCCATATCTAAGCAGCTATTCCCTTTTGCAGTCTTTTTTTTTTCTAAAAGAATTTATTTGTATTTTCAAATAAAAGCCAGGACTCAGTGGTTTTACACAGAATGAAATGAACAGGTGCAAGTAGAGTGTATTCACACAGGGCCTAAAACAGTTATACCTCATGGCCTAGGGTCTCATGGTACACAAAATGCTAAGTTTGCTCACAGTGTAAATGAGCAAGGCAAAATGTGCATTTCAATCAACAACTATTTATTCAGCACTTGCTCTTTCTCAGACAATGTACTAAAGTTTAGGGATAAAAGAAAGGTCAAAATGCTGTCCCTGTTCTCAGGGAGCTCACATTTTCATGGGTGAATAACCTATAAACTGCTATGTGCATTTAAAATGAGCATAGGGTAAAGGGGAGGTAATTTCAGAGACAAAGCATTAGCCAGGGGTAGGACGGTTGGATTGGGAAAGGTAACTAGTAGACAAGTTGTGAGATCATGCCCAACATCACTAGAGCTTTCAAATAAAATATTCCAAATCTGTCTTAGTATTTGGGTGTAAGTATTATGTTCCATAGTTTCCCATCACCCTACTTCCATATTACCCAGGTACCAAAGGATCACTTGACTTGGTCATGGACTTTTTGTCTGGAGCAAGAAACAAAATGGATGTCTAAATGTTAATCATGACCATTATTCATGAGGCAATACTATAACTTGGACTTGTTGCTGAGTACCAATAAATCAGATAAGTCGGGAAGGATGAGTAACACGGTTGTTGAGGCAAATCATAAGAATCTCTTCCACTCATTCCAGCTGTGACCTTGGTCAAATCATATAATCTTTCCAGAGATGGTTCCTCATCTATAAAATGAGGAGATCTGATTAGATATTCCTCCTTTTAAATACTACCAGAACAAGCCCAAGCATCACCAAAAAATGAAGTTACAACCTGACTGTATATATTGACAACAGGGTGACAGTTCTGACTCAGATTATTTCTTGGAAGACCTTTATCTGCCCTCATCCATTCTTAAAAGGATAAGATGAGCAGGTGTTGAATTTTTTAAGCAAATAAAGATATAGAAATGTAAAGGAAAATGACAAATGTGTATATTCAAATGTGAGAAATGCATTATGTTATATAAATTAAAAGGTGATCATTTTTGGAAAAGGTAAAATGGATTTTTGTTATGTTGCAAAATCAAGGTTAAAAAAAAGAAATGAAGTAGAACATAAAAATAATTTTCACCTGTACATTTATTTTGTCACATTTAAGTAAGGGCATGCCTTCATTTGTTTTTCAATGGAACATAAAATAGATTAGCAACCAAATTATCTTTTCAACTGCAACATTTAAATAGATCCAAAGTTACCATTCTTTTAATCACTTAATCTAATGGCCTTTTCTTGACCCATATCTTTCCTGACCTCCCTGTAGCTTTTGACACTTTCAATCACCATCTTCTCCTGGATACTCTCTTCTCTCTATGTTTTTGTGACAGCTGTCTCCTGGTACTCCTACTACATATCTGACAGTTTGTTCCTTCTCTGTTTCTTTTGCTGGATCTTCATCCAGGTCACATCTTTTAAATATAGGTGTCATCCAAGACTCTGTCCTGGGTTCTCTTCTCGTCTCCCTCTATATTATTTTGCTTGATAATCTCATCAGTGCCCACAGATTCAATTATCTCTATGCAGACGATGCTCAGATTTATTTGTCCAACCTCAACCTCTCCTGAATTCTAGTCTCTCATTTCTAACAGCTTATATGGAACATTTCAGATTAGATGTTCTATAGTTATTTTAACATGTCCAAAACTAAATTAATTTTCCCTCCTTCCCCATTACACCCAACGCGCGCGCGCACACGCACACACACATGCACACACACACACACACACTTCCAAATTTCCAAACTTCCTTATTACTGTGAGTAACATTATCATTTTTTCACTCAGCCAGGCTTACAACCTAGTGTTATCCTCAACTCTTTACATATTCTTATATGCAATCTTTTTCTAAGTCTTGTCAATTTTTTCTTTGTAACATCACTTGTGTGTATGCTTCATTCTTTCCTCTGACATAGTTACCACCTTGGTTCTGGCCCTAATCACCTCATGCTTGGATGGCTATAGCATGCTGGTTGGTCTCATCATAAAGTTGACCCTTTCTATCTTTCCAGTCTTCTTATACCTTACACTGACAGTCCCCATAACCACCACCCCTCATACTCCATGAGCCAGTGACACTGTCCTTCATATTGCTCTTCATACTAGGTACTCCATCTCCTAACTTTGTTTTTTCCCTTGCCGTTTCCCATGCCTAGAACATTTTTCCTTCCTACCTCAGCCTCCTAGCTCCTCTCATTTGTTTCAAGTCTCAGCTAAAGTACCACCTTCTCCAAGAAGTCTCCCCTAACCCCTCTTAGTGTTAATGTATTCCCTCTGTTTATTATCTTTAATTTATCCTGTACATATCTTGTTTATACAGAATTGTTTGCATAGTCTCACTCTGTAAACTGTGAGCTCCTTCAGAACAAGAACTGCCTTTTGATTTTTTCTTTATTCCTAGTGATTAGCATAGTTTCTGGCACATAGTAGGGTTAATCCATACTAATTGGCTGTCTGACTAACTGATTCATGATCTTATGAATTTGAGTACAAAAGCAGAGGTAAGGAGCAGTTAACAGAAACTTGGCAGGCTTGTGATCATTTGTTGGATTATTTCTCAGTGAAGACAATAATCTTCCATATTACTCATGGCAGCACTACAAATGGTTGCCTCAGTAGGGAGTATCACCAACTTTTGTATCTCCTAGGAATAGTTAGAAGATTCCTCTCATCTGCTATTGCTTTAGGGTTCTGTGGAATATAGTGTCCTGCTGCTTTAAAAGACCTATAACTAACATCTTTGGGAATAACTCCAATGGCACAAAGTATTTACTCCTTTTTTTTCCTACTGTATCATTTTCTTCCATTTTCCAACCATTTGTTGAGTAAGACCACATCAACTTCAGACTGCACTGGGCCTTTTGTTGAGTAAGTTCCAATCTGTGCAAAATGGACTATTTGTGCCTAACCTATCATAGAGCATTCTGAGCTTGTGTTAGTCTGATCAGCCAGTTAGATACCCTGTTACTTGACTCTAACGTAGTAATATCATTTTGGTCCTCTTTGAGAAGGAAGGATAACCAACCAATACTACAACTTGTTCAGACATTCCCCAATTAATGAATATATTCTCAATTTCCAATTCTTTGCTACCACAAAAAGGACTACTATAAATATCATTATTCAAAAAGGTCCTGTTCCCTTTTCTTTCATCTCTTGCGGATAAAGATCTAACAGTGTTAATGCTGGTACAAAGGGTATGCAGTTTTATAGCTCCTTAGGCATAATTATAATTTTTTAACTGTTTCTCTGTGAAGAGTCCTCTACATCTGTTGGTTGGTTCCTTTCCCTGTGTATCATTCTCAGCTAACCTGCTAAAAAGCTGACCATTTGGTGGAGTTGTGAAATGATCCTACCATTTTGGAGAGCAATTTGGAACTATGCCCAAAGGGCTATAAAAATGTGCATGCCCTTTGACCCAGCAGTAGCACTTCTAGGGCTGTATCCCAAAGAGATCATAAAAATGGGAAAAGGACCCACATGTACTAAAATATTTATAGTAGCTCTTTTTGTGGTGGCAAAGAATTGGAAATTGAGGGAATGTCCATCAATTGGGGAATGGCTGAACAAGTTGTGGTATATGAATGTAATGGAATACTATTGTGCTATAAGAAATGATAAGCAGGAGGACTTCAGAAAAACCTGGAAAGACTTGTATGGACTGATGCTGAGTGAATTGAGCAGAACCAGGAGAATGTTGTACAGAGTTAACAGCCACATTGTGCAATGGCTAACTTTGATAGTCTTAGCCTTTCTCAGCAATGCGGGGATTTAAGACATCGCCAAAGGTCTTATGATGGAAAATGCTGTCCACATCAAAGGAAAGAACTATGGAGTTTGAATGCAGATTGAATCATAATATTTGCTATTTTTTTCTTCTGTTTTGTTTTATTTTCTTGTGGTTCCTCCTATTGGTTCTAATTCTTCCTTACAACATCACTAATATGAAAATATGTTTAATAGATATGTATATGTATAACCTATATCAGATTGTGCACCATCCTGGGGTCTTGGGGAGGGAGATGGGGAGGGAGGGGGTGAAAAATTTAAAACTCAAAAACTTTTGGAAGTAATTGTTGATAAATCAAAATAAATTAATAAAAGCAATTGGTTTAATGAAAAAAAAAGTTGACAACATACTTATCAAGTATTAATCTCCACATAAATTCTTTTGACTATATATCCTTCTGACTTGGTAGCATAGAAACTTGTCCTAAGGAAGATTTTGCCCCCAAAACTGTAATCAGGAACAATAGTTGAAAAAAGAGTGGTAGAAAGGGATTTTATAAGAGGGAAAAAAAAGGTTGTAATTACCTTGCTGACTAAAAAATGTGAAAATGATTAGACTCCAAATTATAGTTTTTACGTTTTCTGAGTCAAATATTTTAGTAGATAACAATATTTGATATGTTCATTCCCAGTCACACATATTGAAGTGAAAGTTTGGCCCTCTCAGAATGTACTCTTAAGAATGCTTAATCAAAAGCATAATTGGATTTTGACATACTCACCTCCCATGATTGTTTTAATTCTAAGAGTTTCTGTTTTCCTTCCTCTTTGGTTGACAGCCCCTCATTCTTTAGCTAGACTTGTAGCTACCTAGTGATGTTCTTTCCTTTGAAGAAAATGTACTGAGAAATATAAATGCTTTGCAGTATGTGAATTTACCATATCCACAGTATTTGTCTATTTCTTATTTACTCAATCTTGTCAATTTCCATAGAAGAGATGGAAAAACTTCAGAAGGATCCTCAACCTCTAAATATGAAAGGTATTTGAATGGCACCCACTTTTTAAATTTTTTTTTCTTTTTACTTGTACATTTTGTTAAATCCTGAGGACACCAAAAACTAGAGAAATGACAATAGCTCAGGATTATAGGGTATGTCTACCCTCCTTTTAGAAGAATTTCTGCTGTGAGCAAATACTTTCTATATTACTGTCTTTTTCCTCTGGCTTTAAAGGATTTACCGCTATATATTTTTCCCAACAATAGATTTTCTTAAAAAATGAGTACTTCATTGTAAATTTTGAAGTCCTCCTTCCTCAACTGGTTTTGATGAGAGAAAAGTAATATAATACTTTAAAAAAAAGGAACCTGGAAAAAATATTGCAGGTATAGGATCTGAGAACCACTACTGTGTAACAAGTCATTTTTTGTTTATTAATTTGGTTTTCATTGCTTTGGCACATTCAAAATGCTTTCAAGGCCCTTAATTTTGAGAAGTAGAATTATCAAGGGACAGAAAAGATATGAAATAAGAAGTAGAAATAACAGAGATAGTTGAGTGATGCAGTGCATAGAGTACTAGGGCCTGGAATTAGGAAGATATCTTCCTGAGTTCAAATCTGATCTCAGACACTTATCACTGTGTGACCCTGGGCAAGTCACTTAACCCTTTTTGCCTCATCTGTAAAATGAACAAACCACTTCAGCATCTTTGCCAACAAATCCCTGAATGGGGTCATGAAGAGTGTGACAAGACTGAACAACAACAGAAATGACAGGTAAGTAAGGATCATACAGGTTAGAGCTAGGAGTGACTTTGAAAATAATGTAGGCCAATCCATTCTTTTTCACATATTAGGAAAATGGGGGTATTTTCTTGTCAAAGGTAAGAAAGATAGTAGGTAGGCAAGCAGGGATTTAAACTAACCTGTTTTAGTGTGTTATATGAGATGCTTGGTTTAGAGAGAGAGGACCTAGATTCAAAGCACAACTCTACCATACTATCTATGTGAACTTGGCAGGTCACAACTACTTCTCAACTTCTTGAATATGAAATGAATGGGTTGGACTATATGACCACAAAGATTTCTTTTATCCCCAACTCCATGATTCTGTGAATCCAGGTCCTATGTTTTTGCTATTCACATAATTCAAATCCAGCTTCAAATGTCATAAGTGCCTGCTTTGCATGTTAAAATCTTGATGGACAGTAAAATGGAAATTTGTAGAAAAATACAATAAATGGAGGTAAAGTGCAAGGAAAAGTTTTCTTTCCCTCTTTAGCCACTGTTTTCTCATCTTTTCTTACTCTTATACTACTTTTTATACTTTTAATATGCATTGAGAGATTTACATTGTGTGGTAGTTGGAGCACTAGGCCTGCAGACAGGAAGATGAGTTCATATCAAGCCTCATACACTAAGCAGGTTTATTATTCTAGGCAAGTCACTTAACTGTTGTCTATCTCACCTCTCTCAACTATAAAATGGGGAGTATAATACACTTACCCTCAAAAAATTGTTGTGAGGATCAAATGAGATAATATTAATTAATTGCTTAGCCCAGTGGGTGTATTGTAAATTCTGGTTTCCTTCCTTCCTTCCTTCCTTCCTTCCTTCCTTCCTTCCTTCCTTCCTTCCTTCCTTCCTTCCTTCCTTCCTTCCTTCCTTCCTTCCTTCCTTCTTCCCTTCCTTCATGGGAGGCAGTATGACACAGTGGAAAGATCCTTTCTCTAGAGCAGAGGTTCTAGGTTCAAATCCCATCTCTGATATTTACTAGCTGTGTTACTCTGGAGAAATCATTTGATCTCCCTAAGCCTCAATTTCCTTTCCTGTAAGACCAGTGGGTTAGAATAATGACATTTACAGTCTCTTCCAGCACTAGACTTAAAATTCTAGCATCCCAAATTCAAATAAGTCTGTGATCTTCTTGGTGTGGGTAATGCCTCCAATAATGCTAATCACACAAAATGAAAACACCATTTCATAAAAGATTACAGTCATTTTCAGCAATGATACTGTTAGTCAAGAGTGAGTGGGGAGAAGTGATAGCAGGCATAAGTGATGACAAAGGGCAAATGGAAGGACTGTTGAATTATAGTATGAGCTGTGACTCCATAGGAAGACAAAGAAATGAATGGTGATAAGTAACGCAGGACAGACTGTATTCCCTCTAGTCTCATCCAGTGAGAATGGATTGAATGTGGAGGCTTTGCTCAGCCCGCCGTGGTGCTGGACTACCTGAATGGGAGGAACTCAGTGATGAAAAGTACATGTCACCTTTCATGCCAGCCCATTTGTTCAGTAGCTATAATGCACTGGGGGAGAAAAAAAAAATCTTGGCAAGATGCTTACAGGAGACACCTACCTGTCATTCCCCCAGCTTTAATTATATCAGCATCTGCATCGTCTTTCTACTCGTTGGAAAATGAAAGCTGATAGGATTTGGCAGTATCCAAAGGGATCTCTGTGGCAGCTTTCATATCAACTCTTTGAAGTGTACCATTTACTACAAATATTGCATTGGGTTTATTACTTTTTGAAAAATGTAAATAACTTTGAAACTGTTTTCCTATTTCATTATTTTAATATCTGAGATACTTTAGGTACCGAAGGGGGGAAGGAAAAGAGACTAGGCATTTACACGGCATGTATTATGTGCCAGGCACTGCACTAAGTCCTTCACAAATATTGTCTTATTTGTTCCTCACATCAGCCCTGGGGGGGGGGGTAGGTGCTGTTACTATCATCTTATTTTACAGATGAAAACATTGAGATTGGCAGAGGACAAGTCTCTTGCTCAGATTCACACAGTCAATGTCTGAGGCTGGATTTGAATGCAGTTCTTCCTGACTCTAGGCCCAGTGCTCTATCCTAGGGCACCACCTAGCTGCCTCCAGTAATTAAAATGTAAGTTGTTTTTATTACTTTAAAAAAAATAGCCAAAAAATATTTAGATCATACCAGTGTCAGTTTTTGATGCTGCTTTTGTGAAGATTATTGAAAAGCTGGCCCAGGTCCAGACAAAAGTGACCAGGTTAGTGAGAAGGATTGAATAATATGCCACAGGACAATCAATAAAAGGAACTTCCCAAGGAGCTTCCATTCTTGTAAGATAAACATAATTTTAAATACTAATAAGCATATCAAATGTTCTGGACTTGGTGTTAGGAAGGCCTTTATTAGACTCCTTCTGCAAACATTTACTTTTTCTGCAATTTTGAACAAATTATTTAACCTCTCTCAGCCTCAGTTTCCTCATACGTATATTGGGAATAATAATAGCACCTGTACCACAGTATTGGGAGGATGAAATGAAATAATAATAGATGTAACAGATGTTGAAAAGTTTTTAAATGACACGTAAATGTTAGTTTGAAGCTATTCAGAGTAGTAATTGCAAAAAAAAAAAATCCATAGTGCTAGAGAACAGGGTAAAAACCCAGCACTTTCAAGTGGCCTCAGGGAAAAGGTATAATCTGAACTGAACCTTAAACAAAGATATGGATTAGAAAGCAAGCATTAAGAAGGGGTGGACAGCTTGGAAGGTGGGCATTTCAGTTCTGGGAATAGGACATGTGGCCTTGAGGTAACAGTAGCAGCAGGAAGACCCAGGAAAGGTAAATTGGAGCTAGATTATGGAGGGCTTTAATTATAATTTATATTAATAAAGAACTTTTCACAACAATAATGAATGAATCAATCAGTGAATCAGTGACCCAATATGAATGTACTACTAGGACTACTATGTTCAAGGCTAAGTAAAAGATCTTAGGAATACAAAAATAAAGCAAATACAATTCTAGGCCTCAAAAGAGTTTATATTTTAATGGAAGACACTTTCTGTCCATAAATAGTGAATTACTAGATATACAGATTAGAAGAAGGTACTGGAAAATGAAGACCTAGAAAGAAAGAGCTTCTATATAAAGTGGTATTTGATGTATGTCTTGAAGGAAGGCTGGAATTTTAAGAGACAGAGGGAATTAGGGAGAAGACTTCAGGCATGGGGTTCATCTAATGCAAAGGCATGGAAATGAAAGATGAAGCAGTGTGTGTGTGTGTGTGTGTGTGTGTGTGTGTGTGCACGCACGTGCATGTGTGAATAAAGTGTCATGTTTAAAAAGGTTTGAGAGGCATAGTTTTGGGAATTTAATCATTTTATTGATAAGGCCAGCAGGTTATTAATAAAAGAATAGTCATTGGACCATCTCTCCTAGACCAAAGACAGTCATGGAGGTGGGGCTCATAGTTTATATACCCTTTTTGATGAGAGGCAGCGGTCACCCATCTTCATGTCACCCTTGGATAGAGAAATTATCTCTATTCAGACCACTGTAGTTTTGGGCTGTATGGAAAAAGTATCTGTCTCCACCCAAGCCAGAGTAGAAGACAATGGGATTTCCCCACCCTAGGTTAAATTCTTTGCAAGGCTGGGTGGGATCTAACCAAGATCAAGGAGAGTTAACTCAATCTCATCAGTAATGTCTTTCAAGAAAACTGAACTTTTTAAAAATGAAGAATTTAGAAGGAGAGACCCTCTGAATCTCCCCAAGATATTGCTTATTAAGAATCATTTCTCACAGAAAGTGAGTATGATTGTACTACAGAGTATGTGGAAAAGACATTCTAAATCTCTTTTTTGTAATCCTGTGATTCTGTGTGTAATGCATAAAAAGCCCTGAAAGGTTAGAAAAGGACAAGTTGTGAAGAACTTTAAATGCCAGACAAAGATGTTTATATTTGATCATGGGTGTAGTAGGGGGCCACTGAATGGTGCAAGATGATAAGGCCCTGAAGGATGATAGTGCCTATGTGAAGGGAGAGAAGTGGATAAATGCTGTAGATTAAAAAAAATATATATTTATTTAGTATTTTATTTTTCCCCAGTTACATGTAAAAACAATTTTTTTTAACATTTGCTTTGGGTTCCAAATTCTCTCTCTTCCTCCCTCTCTACCCTCCCTTCATTGAGAATTCTATATAAGTTATGCATGTGTAGTCATGCAAGGCATTTCCTTAATAGCCATATTGTGAAAGAAAACTCAGATAAAAAAACTCAAGAAAAATAAAGTTTAAAACTATGTTTCAATCTGTATTCAAATATCATCATTTCTTTCTCTGGGCATGGATAGCATTTATCATCATAAGTACTTCAGAATTGTCTTAGATCATTGTATTACTGAGAATAGCTAAGTCCTTCACAGGGAATCATCACAGTATATTTCATTTTACATCAGCTCATGTAAGTCTTTCCAGGTTTTTCTGAGAAGATCCTGCTTTTCATTTTTTACAACTCAATAATATTCTATCAAAGTAACACAGGACAACCTATTTAGCCATTACATAATTGATGGGCATCTACTCATTTTCCAGTTTTTTGCTATCAGAAAGGAGTTGCCATAAATATTTTTGTACATATAGGTCATTTTCCTTTTTTAAAAAATCTCTTTTGGGATATAGACCTAGTAGTGGTATTGTTGAGGTTTAGAGGTTTGGGGTACTGGGACCCCACTATCATGCAGGTCTTGCCCAAATGAATTGGACCCAAGCCTTCTTTCAGCCAAAGACAAGGTTTATTAGAACATGATTAGGGGTGGGTGAGACTTAAAGAATCCTGCATATTGGCCAGACTCTTAAGGAATCTAAGCATTTGTATGGCTAATGAAAGTGGGCCAGATCTTAAGAATCTAAGCTTTTTAACAGAGACAAGGTGAATCTTATATACAGAAAGGCTGTAGGAGGGATCCAGGAGTGGCCAAGTAGTCTGGGGTGACTGGAGGAGGGGTCTAAGGAGGATCTGGGTGGGAATGGCCAGTAAGCTGAAGTGAACAGAATGCCAGGGCCACATGGCCCAGGGAGAATGGACCCTAGTTAGAACTAAGGGTGGCAAGTAGCCCTGGGGCACAGGAAGGTAAGACAATGGAGGGCTAGGCTAGGTTAAGGGTAACAGAGAATTGGGAGATTGGGTTTAGGTGATAATGAAAGGCCAGTTGAGTGGATTACAGTGTCAGGAAAACACAAGAGATTTAGGAAAGTCTAGGGATTTTCCTTTTTGGGGTCCAGATCCCATCCTCATCATTATTGCTAGTTAAAGGGTTTTTTAGCCCTTTGGGCATAGTTCGAAATTGCTCTAGAGAATGATTGAATCATTTCACAATTCCACCAGCAGTGCATTCAAATCTCATTTTTCCCACATTCCCTCCAACGTTGGTCATTTTCCTTTTCTGTCCAATAGCCCAATCTCATTGCTTTAATTTGCATTTCTCCAATCAATAGTGAGAGCATTTTTCATGTGCCTATAGTTAGCTTTGACTACTTCATCTGAAAACTGCATAACTTTTGATCATTTATCAATTGGGGAATGAGTCTTGTTTTTATAAATTTGACTCAGTTCTCTATATGTTTGAGAAATAAGACCTTTTTCATAGAAACTAGCTTCATTTTTTTCTCCACAGCTACTATTCTTAATTATGTTTCCCTCCTTCTTATTCCTCCCCCCATTTATTCTATTCTCTCTCTCCTTTTACCCTGTCCCTCTTAAAATGTGTCTTACTTCTAACCCCTCCCTCAATCTGCCTTCCACCACCTGTTCTTTTATCCCCTTCCCCTCCTACTTTCTTGTAGGTTAAGATAAATTTCTATACCCAATTGTGTGCATGTATTATTACCTCTTTGAGTCAATACTGAGAATAAGGTTCACTCCCTCCCTCTCACCTCCACCCTCTTCCCTTGCTGTAAAAGCTCTTTCTTGCTTCTTTTATGTGAGCTAATTTACCCCATTCTATCCTTCACTTTCTGTTTCTCCCAGTACATTCCTCTTTCTCACTCCTTAATGTTATTTTTTAGCTATCATCTCTTCATATTCAACTCACACCTGTGCCCTCTGTCTATATATACTCCTAATTGCTCTAATAATGAGAAAGTTCTTATGAGTTACAAGTATCATCTTCCCATATAGGAATATAAACAATTCAACCTTATTAAGTCCCTTATGAATTCCTCTCCAATTTACTTTGTTATGCTTCTATTGAGCCTTGTATTTGAAAGACAAATTTTCTACTCAGCTTAGGTCTTTTCATAGAGAATACCTGAAAGTCCTCAATTTCATTGAATATCCATCTTACTCCCCTCCCCCAAAGGATCATGCTAAATATTTCCGGGTAGGCGATTCTTGGTTGTAATCCTAGCTCCTTTGCCCTCCAGAATATCATATTCTAAGTCCTCTGGTCTTTTAATGTAGAAACTGCTATATCTTATGTTATCTTGACTGCAGCTCCATGAAACTTGAATTGTTTCTTTCTGGCTGCTTGCAATATTTTCTCCTTGACCTGAGAGCTCTGGAATTTGGCTGTGATTTCCCTGGCAGTTTTCATTTTGTGATCTCTTTCAGGAAGTGTTCAGTGGATTCTTTCAATTTCTATTTTACCCTCTGCTTCTAGAATATCAGGGCAGTTTTACTAGATAATGTCTTCATAGATGATGTCTAGGCTCATTCAGGTAATCCATTAATTTCTAATTATCTCTCCTGGATCTACTTTCCAGGTCAGTTGTTTTTCCAATGAGATATTTCACATTGTCTTCTATTTTTTTTCATTCTTTTGGTTTTGTTTTATTGTTTCTTGATTTCTCACAAAGTCATTAGCTTTCACTTGTTCAATTCTAATTTTTAAGGAATTATTCTCTTCACTGAAGTTTTGTACCTCCTCTTCTATGTGGCCAAAAATTCTACTTTTTAAGGCATTCTCCTCATCATTGTATTTTTGGACCTCTTTTACTATTTGTCCTAGTCTGTTTTTTAAGGGGTTATCTTCTTCAGTATTTTTTTGTGCGTCCTTTGCCAACCTGTTGATTCATTTTTCATGATTTTCTTGCATCACTCTCATTTCTCTTCCTAATTTTACCTCTACCTCTCTTACTTGATTTTCAGCAACCTTTTTGAGGTCTTCCGTGGCCTGAGACCAATTCATATTTTTCTTGGAGGCTTTGGATGAAGGAGCTTTGACTTTGCTATCTTCTCAGCATGTGCTTTGATTTTTCTTTGTCACCACAGTAACTTTTTATGGTCAGAATTTTTTTTTCCATTCTTTGCTCATTTCCACAGCTTATTACTTGACTTTTAACCCTTTGTTAAAGTAGGGCTCTGCTTACAGGGTGGACGGCACACTGTCCCAAGCTTCAGGGATTTTGTGCAGCTGTTTTCAGAGATATTTCTAAGGACCTGTAAGTTTTCAGCTCTTCAAAGGTGGTATTTACTAAAGAGATATTTACTATTCTCCTAGCCTGTGTTTTGGTTTGTGAGTGACCACAAGCACTCTTTTCTGCCCTATAACCACTCCCTTGTGGCTGCAAACTCTGGTGTGCTAGTGCTCCTCCTCACCCTTTGACTGCCATCTAGGACTGTGATGCTGATCTGAATATGGGCAAAGCAACAGAGTCCTGTCCCCAGTTCCAGCAAGGAGACCCTGATAATCTCTTCTGACCAGTTGTTCAACCTCCTTACCGTCTGTGGATCTACAGCTCTAGAAGCAGGTGCTGTTGCTGCTAATTCAGTGGCTCCCAAGGCATTCTGCTGGTTTGCTAGGGCCTGGTCTGTGCTGGTGTGGCCTGTACTGCACTGTGCACCACTCTCACCCAGGTGAGGCAGACGTTTTCTGCTGATCTTCTAAGTTATCTTTGGAGTCTGTGGGATGAGAGGTCTGGAAACAACTGCTGCCACTGATTCGGTTGCCCCTAGGCCTGCTTCTGGCTTGTTGAGGCCTGATCTGCCCTGGACTTTGCTCCTCTCCTACCCTGGTGCAACAAACTTTTCCTGCCAACCTAAACTTGTCTTGGTCTGAACATTGTTTTGCTCTCTATTTTTGTGGGTTCTGACACTCTAGAATTTGTTTAGAATCATTTTTTAAAGGTATTTGTAGTGGTTTTGGGGAGAGCTCAGGCAAGTCCCTGCCTTCACTCTGGTATCTTGGCTCTGCCTCAATTCTGTAGATTTTAAGGAAGAAAAAATGGCAAGATTAGGCAACAAATTGGATACATAGAATAAATGAGAGTGAGAAATTGAGGATGGCACCAAGGTTGTGAGCCTCATGACCCACGCCTTCTTTCTATTGATCTCTGCCTGTCTAGAACACTATTTCAGAAGGGGTGGCAGCAATACTTGACTGCTTCTGAGATTCTGTTTTCCAGATTTCCTTTTCTTCTCCCTGCCAAGTACTTCTTTCCTTTCCCCTCTCTCTCAGGTACTTTTTATTTGTTATATCTCTCTATATGTGCTCAGGGAGGACTAGCACTTCTGGAACAAGGGCTGCTGAGCCCTTTTCAGGGCTGCTTATCCACCTTTGGCATCTATATTCACCCAAATCTCACCTGTGGCTCCAAGAAGCTGTAGCATGAACATCAGCCCCAGCCCAGTAAAACTTTCTGGGCAGATGGACTAAATGAGGTTGAGGGTAACTCAGGGGTCTCAAACCTTCAATGAGTTAGGGTGTTATCTACTGCAAGCATGTGAAGACTTCTCCAAGCAGAATACGAGGATGAGAACAATTTGTTCAAACGACCATGAAGGGAGTTGAACCAGGTGCTGTGAGGCACATAGAGTTTGGTTACACATAGGAGATGCTAAAGTTATCCACTGCATCCCAGGACTTTTGTCCTGCAATTGAACTTCCAATAATCTAGGAAGAAAAAGTGAGGCTAATAACTTTGCGCAACTCTGCCTCCCTTAAATACAATTCACAGGCAAGTCAAGACATCATCCCATTTTGTCATTTGTCCTTTTCAAAAATGGATGATGAATAACAATCACCACATACGAGTATAAGTTTCCAGAGAACAGAAACAATTTTGCTTTTATTTATATCCTCAGAACTTTGAACTGTGCCTGGCATACAGTAAATGCTCAAAGTTATCACTTCCTTCCTTCTTTCCTGCCTGTCTTACTTTCTTCCTTCTCCCCTTCCTCCTTCCCTCCCTTGTTCCTTCCTTCTTTCCTTCCATCTGTCCATCTCTGTACCTAGCTATGCACCCATGTATCTATCTATTTACCCATCCATTTATCTAGAATGATTATTCCATCCTTGACACTAATAGGAAAGTTTGGAAGAGGATTTAGTTTAAGGAGTAAGATAATGATTTCTGTTTTAGACATGTTGAGTTTGAAATACATGAAATCTAGTGTAAAATATCTAATAGATAATTGTGATGCACAATGAGAGTTCACAAAGAAGAGCAGGACTCATATACACTTCTAAGCATCATCTATGTAAAGATGATAGCTGAATATATGGGAGCGTATGAAATCATTAAGTAAGAGATTATAAAGAAAAGAGCAAATGGACCAAGACAGAGTCTTGGAGGATGCCCGTAGTTAGTGCCCACAGTGAGAAGGATGAAAATATAGTAGAGAAGCCCAAGAATGAGGGATCAGACAAAATTAAAACAAATAAAAACGGAATGAAAAATATTTACAAAAAAATCAGAGAGAGAGACAGAGAGACCCAGAGAAACTAGAGAGATTACTCAACAGGGTCAAAATAATGATCAATAACAACAACAATAAAAACCTCACGTTTATACTAGTTCCCATAGTTTGCAATTGTTTTTAAATAAAATATTTTAATTTTGCCTGCTGATATAGGCAGCACAAGTATTATTAATTTTATTTTACAGATGGGAAAATTGGGACTCAAGATGTCTAAGTAACTTAGCCAAATTTACATGACTAGTAGGTGATAGAATGGGGACAGGAAAAGAGCGGTGATTTATAAAGTCAATACATAAAAATATCATAACAGAAATGAATATTGGAAAATATTGTCAGTTACTGAGCTTTTGAATTCCAAGGCCTATGTTGCTAATAAGAGCATTAATCGAGCAGGAAGGCTACAAACTTGTTAAATACAGAGACCTTATAAGCTAAGTCCTTAGCTCATCTACCCATTTTGGTTTTGCTGTTGGTATTATTGCTTCCTTACCTTAATTTCTCCCTTGCTCCAAGGAATCTAAATGCTGCTTACTGTTGTTGAGTCTTTCAGTTGTGTATGACTCTGTGTGACTGCCATGGACCCTAGAATGGTAGGCCCTACTATCCTCCACTATTTCATGTTCATTACTTCCATGACATAATCTATACTTATCATCCTTTCCCATCCCCTTTTCCTTTTGCCTTCAATTTCCCCCAAGATCAGGATCTTTTCCAGTGAGTGCTGTCTTTTCGTTACCTGGCCAAAGTACCCACCAAAAGAAACTGAAGTGCATGTAAATGAACCCATTTGAGAAAGAGGAAAACAACCAGCCAAACAAAATAATACCTAAACTAAACCCAGCTAAGAAGAACATAGGAGTATAAAATAAAACTAATTAAAATAATCATTTCACAGTCACCAAATCTCAAAGTTGAAGAGATTTCAAAAGTCAGCTTGTCAATACAACCCTAAATAAGAATGTCCTCTTTAGTCTAAGTGGTCATTCAGCTTTTCTTTCTACAACTTTCCACAATCTCCTAAAAGAGCCCATTAAACTTTAAAGGGTTCTCACTGTTAGTAAAATCTCCATTGTAATATTTTCAAGGTCATCTCTTCATAACTTCTTGACTTTGCTCCTAGTTCTGCCCTCTGGGCCCAAACAAAAGATCTTTTGTCTCTCTTCCATTAAAGTCTTTCAAATATTTTGAAAATTTCCATTGCAAGTTTTCTCTTGTTCAAATTAAACACTCCCAGTTCCTTCTTCCAATTTTATAGGGCAATATTTCAAGACCCATCACCATCATGGATGATGTCTTTTGGATACTCTGTTGCTTATCAGTGTCCTTTCTAATATCACACTCAGCACCGTACATAATTTTCTAGATATGATTTGACCAACACAGAATATAATGGGATTATCACCTACCTCATTCTGGATATACCTTTCTTATGTCATTAGCTTTCTTCGTGGCTATGCTATACTGTTTTCTAAGATTGAGCTTCCAATTTATTTAAAAAAATACAACACATAATTTTATAGAAGAATCACTCTCTGATCATGCTTCCCCCATTGAGTACTTGTGAAGTTGATTTTTTGAACCCATTGTTAAGATTTTACATTTATTCATATTAAATTTCAACTTATTTGACTTAAGCTGTACTAGCCTAAGTTCTTGTAAGATTGGTAGAGCTTGCACCTGTGATGTGTTAGGTATTTCTCTGATGTCTGTAGTATCAATAAATTTGATAATGATATCATTTACTCATTTATCCAAATAACTAATAAAAATATGACACAACACAGGGAAAACACCAGATTCTTGTCACGTCACATTAAGAATTCATTTATATGAGATAAAATAATTTTGTTAGTTTTTTTAATGATGTTTCTCTAATGTATATGGTTATCTAAAAAACCATGTTTATGTCTTAATAAAGAATTACTTTTCTTAAAACAAAAAAGTTATCTGGTAGGTTTGTGGGAAATGAGTTTTATCTATTTTATGTAGCAATTAATGTGTATTGAAATGTTTGAAATATAGAATTAAGTTATCACTAAGTAAACTCTGCCTTCTAGTGGCAATTAACAAAAATGTAGGTAACCTCAGATATAGAAAGATCTCTCTGAGAGCATGGATATATTTCCATTATGTAGTTCCTCAAACATAGTAAGAATTAAAAAAAAATTACTTGTATTTTATAGCACTTAAAGTTTTATGAAACACAACTGTGATGCAGGTAAGGCATTTAGGTGGCATGGTGGATAGAGCACTGGGGCTGGAGTCAGGAAGGCATGAGTCAAATTTGGCCTCAAATACTCACTAGCTGTGTGACCTCAGGCAAGTCACAAGTCACTTAACCTGTTTCCTCCTCTGTTAAATGTGAATAATAATATCACCTAACTCTCAGAGTAGTTGTGAGAGTCAAGGAAATATTATTTGTAAAGAAGCTGGCAAATAGTAAGATCTATACAAATGTTAGTTGTTATCATTGTTTTACAAATAAGGAAACTCTTAAGTAAGTAAACTGAATTACTTTCTTAAGGTCATTTAGCTCACAAATGGCAACGTCAGTATTCAAATCCAGATCTTCTGACTTTAATTCTAGTGTTCTTTCCCCTTCATTAGTCATCACAATTGAGATATCCCAGATTTTTTTTTTAAATGAACCTCTCAAATGAGTAGGGATTATCACATACTATAAATAATACAGTTTTGCTTTATGAAATCATAGAGTTAGTTAAACTTGAATGCTGGGAATTTAATTGTTTGATTTACTGATATTCCAAATCATAAGCTCCTTTCAACATGATACAGCTTGTACTGGCAACCTCTAACACTGACTTAGCAAATAATTCTAAGGATCCAAGCTGACATTACCAATTTAGAGTTTAAAGCAAAGTTTAATAAGTATTGGCCAAAGTTTACAATCATATTTAATAGCAACCTAAATGTTATCAATTTAGAATGTTATTTAAAGGAAGCTCTCTGCCCATTTAACCAAATTTAGTCAAGTAAACTGACTCATTTTGACCAAGAAGTGTTCGTTTGGCTATATTCATTGTTTTCCAACATTTCCTTTCCAACCTTCAGACATGCCCTGAAAGCTCTATCTTCCTTAATAATGTGCTTTCTGTATAACAAATAGCTCCATTCCAATCACTTGTGACAACATGTGATTGCCATTTAGAACCCTTCTCCATAGAACACCAGAGCTTGAAAGGACATTATAATTTACCTAGTTCTACTCTCTGATAATAGGTAGATATGTACTAAGGAGCCAGTTGCTTAAACCTAAGGTTACAAAGGAAACTGTGGAGATGACTAGAACCTTCATCTCCTCACAGGAAATCTAGTCTCTTTGATTCACATGCTGTTGACAACTCTAAGTCGAAATTTTAGCTTATGTGACTTTTAGAGGAGAGAGGGCAGAATTATTCTCTACATGCTATATTTCAGGGTTAATGGAAAATGAGTGATCTCATATGAATTAGGTCAGCAATTGCAAATCAGGTAATGATTATCAACCAGTCAAATCACAATACATATGTGCTCAGTATCTCTAAATCAGCTGTTGTTGCCATACATCTGTTCTTATAGATTTTGAAGATTCCCATAGTAAGGGAAGATCAATCAACCAACAAACATTGATTAAATGCTTACTCTGTGCTAGGCCTTAGGCTAAATGCTATGAATATAAAGAAAAGAAAAAAAAGTAACTTGTAGAAAACTTGTACTTCCTTATATTGAATGCACAGATCTTGGAAAAAGATATAATATCATGGAGTCACTTTATTTCCTACATAGAAATGAGTGTTCTGTTACACTGTCTTTCCTAAATAATAGTTGTTAAACTATTTTGAAACTTCCAAATTGTCTTTTCCTAATTCTATGTTACTTAAGTATGAAAAAAACTCACAAAAATGGCATTTAATTTTATTATATAATTTGTATATTTGTATAGATAGCAGCTAGATTAAGAAAATGGATTATAGATATAGCAATATAATTTAAAAATATAATAAAAAGAACATTAGAGGAACATATGTTTCCATGTTTGATGCCTTATTTGATGTTGACACTCCGAGGATCATTGAATAAATTATCTCAGTGAATACATCTGTTTTGGAAACTTGTATGATTTTAACATATGCGTGGAAGACACTGTGGTAGAGGAGAACTTTTAAAGCTGCAGTTTGTTCTAATGAATCAAATGTTTAGTTTTGTTAAGTTGGCAAACAATACACAAAGCAGATTGTTATATCTTGTGTACTTTTCTGTTAGTTATATTGTCTGACTGAAGTTGTGATCTAGAATGTAGAAAATGGTCTGCAAAAATTTTGTTTCAGTTTTCTAAAAATATATATTCACGACAGGCATCCTTGATGCTTTGAATAGATCATTCACATGAGGATTTTGTAAACACAAGGAAGTGGGCCTATGTAGCTGATTTTGCCCTTACCTTTTTTGTTTTTATAAAAGTATCATTTCAAAACTCTCATTATTTTATAACTTTTTTCCCCCAGTTTGAAATCCTATGAAATCCTATGTTGAATGCCTTTAAAGCTGCATTTTTTGTGGCATGAATATTTTTTGTTTCCATTTGGTCAGGTCTTGATACTTTTTGGCATCTAGGTGGGAGAGTGGATAGAGTGCTGGGTCTGGAATCCGGAAGACTCATCTTCCTAAGTTCAAATCTGGCCTCAGATGCTTACTAGTTCCCTAGGCAAGTCAGTTATCACCATATGTCTTAGCTTCCTCATCTATAAAATGAACTAGAGAAGGAAATGTTAAATCATTCAAGTATCTTTGCCAAGAAAACCCCAAATGGGGTCACAAAGAGGCAAACACCACTGAAAAACAACTGAACTGGATGCTCTTCCTTGGAATGGAGGGATATTGAAAGTGAGAAGATGGATAGGCCAAGGGCTAAACTGGAATTTATGAAATATTAAAAGAACTAGAGGAAAGTTTCTAACATGATAGGTAGATATTCCATAGAGGATTTGGGGCAATGCATAATAAAAGCTTCTACAAAATGAGAAAGAGTTTCAATTTCTGCAGATGAAGAGATTTTTTTTTATACTGATGAGATGTAGAACCAAGAAAGTTTCACATTTGCATAAATTATAAATATACATTTCTTTAGATATAGAAGCTTCTTATACAAAATGTTCTAGTGACTTGTTTCTCATCTTGTGGTCATGTAAGATTTGGAGCTAGAAGTGAATTTAGATTTGGTCTTACCATGATTTTCATTATACAGTCAAGCTTACTTTTATATTTTATATAGACACATACATACACATGTATGTGTGCCTATTTATGTATATATATATATGTATATATATATAATATATACACACACACATGTATAAACACATATACATCAATTACCACTTACATTTGCATCTATGCAAATATGTATACAAATATATATATACATATATATGTATACAAATACATATATATACATGTATATGTATATATATATTTAATCATTGCCTATAAAGAGATACTGTGTGTATATATATGTGTGCACATGTATATGGTTGGTTCTTGTCCTTTGTTCTTGAAAAAGACCATAATGATATCACTATGCTAGAGTCTAGTTACAATATGTCTTGACTGTGGCTGATGAGACCAACGTGAGCTCGGAATGCTCTACTACAGTTCAGGCACAAATGAGAAAGTAGTCTAGAATCTGTTGTAACTCATAAAATTTCTTGAAGAAATCCAGAATTGATGACCCGGTACTCCCCATTTCCATCTCTTAATAAAAAGACTGTTTCTTGATCTCATTTAGATTTTGGCTTCCTGGTCTGATTGTTTTCATTCTTTTGAATCCGATATGTAAGATAATAGATCTATCCATTGTCTATTGTTAAAGTTATTGAATTAAATTCATTAAATAAAATGTCCTTATTATGTTCCCCATCACTGACCTGTTGTACTCATGCAATTGAGACAATCAGCTATAGTTTAACACTTCAATGAATCCATTTACTCATTAATGTGAGCACTCCTTCCACGAAACAGTCCTTCCACACTTTCTCATTCTGTGCTATTCTTGCCTTTCAAATACAGCTCAAGTGCCATTTTTTCCGTGAAGCATTTCTTGCTGTTTCAACCTTACCTATTGAATCCTACTCCTCCACTGATATGGGCATCAGCTTAGACCTTCATCACATCTTACCTTGATTATTATGATAGCCTTCTAAGTGATCTCCCTGCTTCATGCCTCTGACATGTCCAGTCTATCCTGTACACTGCTGCCAGTGAAATATTCCTAAGTGAAGATCTGACCATGAGGTTTTCTTACCCCAAATCACTCCAATGACTTCCTATTGCTTCTATGATAACATATAAATTTCACTCTTTGTAATTTTTAAGACGATGCACAACCAGTCCCCAAACTATCTTTTCTGCCTCATTGAACATCACTTTTCTGCTACACTCTTCTCAATTATGATGCAGCCAAAATGGCCTTTGCTTTGTTTTTTTCAGGCATAACACTTGATCTCCTATCTTTGAGTTGGCAGTCCCATATGCTTGGAATATATTTCCTCCTTACCTCATCCTGGTAGAGTTCCTCTCTCTGTGTAAAACACAGCGCAAGAAGTATCTCCTACATGAAGCTTTCCCTCATATTATTACCTTTTCTCATAAATTGCCTTGTATTTAACCATTTTGTATATGTGTGAATATATTTATGCTCTATGTTGATACTTGAAGTCTCATTACAATGTAAGTGCCTGTCAGGGAGGTATTATTTCATTCTTTGCACTTATATCTCCAGGTCCTAGCATAGTGCCTGGCATAGGGGGTAGAGGTGGGGGGAGGGACATGTACTTATCAAATGCCTACTATGTGCCAGGCGCTGAACTAAGTACTTTGCAAATATGGTCTCTTTTGGACATAGGAATTGCTTAATAAAAACTGTTTGATAGATTATTTAGGGCAGCTAGTTGGAGCAGTGGATAGAGTGCCAGCCCTAGAGTCAGGAAGATTTATCTTCATGAGTTCCATTCTGGCCTCAAACACAAGCTGTGTGACCCTGGGCAAGTTACCTAATCCTTTTTGCCTCAGATTTTCATCTGTAAAATGAGGTGGAGGAGGAAATGGCAAGCTACATCACTATCTTTGCCAAGAAATCCCCAAATGGGGTCACAAAGAGTAGGACAAGACTAAAACAATGAAACAACAACAACACCACAAAAGTTCTTCATAGGAAATCTGCACAATGGAGACCTTCCTCTGGGTTTCAGCAGACAGAGCTCTAGGTCTGTTCAACACTTCTCCCTAGCTCTTGAAACATGATTAACCCACCTCCTTTTCAGAGCCTATATTTACTGAATCATTTCCTTTATGATGCTTCTTTAGGAAAAATAACCAGAGGCAAGCCTCAGTACAATTTGGAACTCCGTGAAACCAAATTAAAATGTAATTGGAAAATATTTAACAAAATAAATAAAAATATAACACAATGTAGAAAATGTTAATTTGTAGTTTTCAAAGTCAATATAAAGACAGAAGTTTTCCAGTTCTATTTCAGTTTGTTACTACTCTTGTAATCTATATAAAACCATGAAACCTCATGGTTTTATATAGATTATCTTTGAGGTGAGACACAAATGATTTTTTCAAAGAATGGATGGGTCTACAATGCATAATCTTATATAATCATTTAAAAATACAGAACTTAATGGAAGAAGTAATTTCATCAGCATAGAAATTTCTAGTATTGGTATTCTCACCATCAGAGCAGATGACAACCCCCATACTGACAGAGAAATATTAAGGAGTCACATATTCAAGAAGTTCAGTGATTTTTCAGGCATCAGGGAGCAAGAAAATGTCAAAGGCAGGATTTAGAATCTTGTCATCGTGACCCCAAATATCACACTCCAAACTGTATCCACTACACATATTTCTTTTCCAAAAAATAAGTTTGTTAACAAGATAGATGTGTTAGTGTACATCTGTATACGTCTGTATTATACGCTATATGTGTGTATGTGTGTATAAGCAATTTGGGATCATCTAAAGCTTCCTAATTGTAATTGTACCTGCTTCTTCCTGTTCAATGCTATGTTGACCATTGACCATCAGCAAAAACTTTCTAAGAATACAGATGGATTACCTCAAAAGACAATAAGAAATTTTCATTATTTTTTTCCATTTTGAGTGGTCGGTACATCTATTTTGAGTGGTTGCAGATTCAATTAGGGAGACACTATATTATTTAGAGTCTTAATGCAGTCAGAGAAATATTATCTATAAACAGGAACATCTGGAAAAACTTAATAAATATAAGGGACTCCTCAGTGTAGGGCACCTCTGTAAAGGCAGTTAGGTAGTGCAGTGTAGTTCAGGGTCTAGAGTTAGGAAGATCTGAATTCAAATTTGGCCTCTAATACTTGCTAGCTGTATGACCCTGGCTAAGTCAGTTAACTTCTCTTTGCCTCATTTTCCTCATCAGCAAAATGTGAATAATAGTAGAACCTACCTCACAGAGTTGTTGTAAGGATCAAATGAACTAATAATTGTAAACATATTACCTTTGTAACGTATCTTCCATATATCTGCTTCTTTCCTCCAACAGTGCTACCATCCAGGTGGTATATGCTTCTCATCTTCTCATGCCTCGATTATGTTGGATAATAATTGAATTAAGTGCATTGAAAATGTTTCCTTCTTTCTACAGAGTCTCAGATTAAATCAGAATGCAGAAGCATCTATGAATTTTGGGAGTGCGAAGCTAGAGAGTCATTAAATCTTTTACTTGACAAAGTACCACTTAATTGTAATTATTTCAGTGAGAACAATTGTCTAGTGTTCAAGGACTTGTGATAGAGTGCTTCCTTCTTATGCCTGTGCTCTCTGCCTTTGTGCCTCTTTTCCCACTTCAGACACCACCTTAGTATACCTTACCCTCCATCCATCCCCCACATACTCTTATATTTAGTGGCACTAGTCTCCTTGTCTCAGAGATCTTCCATGTCCTGATTATGGGCATTTTCACTGGATGTCTCCCATGCCTGGAATGTTCTCTCTATTCATCTCTGTCTCCTGGTTTTCCTGGTTCCGTTGATTTCCTTCAAATCCAAGCTAAAATCCCTATCTTCTACAATAATCTTTTCCTAATCCCTCCTTATTTAAAGTCCTACCCTCAGCTAATTATCTCCAATTTTTGTTTGTACATACTACAACATTAGATTGTCACTATCTTCAAATCAAAGACTTCTGCTTTTCTTTATATCCCCAGCTCTTAGCATGGTTCCTGACACATGTAGGTGTTTAATAAATCTTACTGACTGACTCTCAAATGATGAAACTCTCAATGTTGCAGGTTGGAAACCACAATTTATAGTCTTAAAACAGGGGTGGGGAACCTGAGGACTCCAGACTACATGTGGCCCTCTAAGTCCTCAAGTGCAGCCCTTTGACTAAATCCAAACTTCACTGAACAAATACCCTTAATAAAAGGATTTGTTTTGTACTTAGTCAAAAGACCACACCCAAGGACCTAGAAGGCCATATGTGGTCTCAAGGGCACAGGTTCCCCACCCCTGTTTAGACAATTGCTTAAGGCAGTTATTAATTTCCAGTAACTACAAGAAAATTTCTTAGCCCCAAAGTGGTCTCTTTATCCATGATGGAATAACATTTTTCTCATTCAATCTTTATGATAGGTTGTTTTACAGCTAAGTAACAGTGGTTCAGGGAGGAGTAACTAACCTAGGGTCATGAAGCTAGTAAAAGGTTGAGGTAGGATTTGAACCCAGGTCTTCTTACCACTGAGTTCAGAAGTGTATTCTATTTCAGTGCTATGGGTCCAGAAATTTTAAAACAAAGAAACAAAAAGCTTTGGATCAAACCCAAGTTTAGCTATATATTTAGCAGAATTAAATTTATTTGTTTAGCTCACTCTTTATTCAGCACTTTGTTGCCCTCTGCCAATTTTCTCTGTTGAAATAAGAGAAAAATAATACACTTATTAATTTATTTAGTACTCTATTGCTCATTGTCTCAGTTTCTTCTGTTAAAAAATGAGAATAATAATGATGCAATGCCCATCTCACAGAGTTATTGTGGGAATTAAATAAGATAATGAATATAAAGGCATTTTCACATTATCAGACACTATACAAATTTAATGTATCATTAGTTCCTACCAAACTGTGTTGGATTTTGCAGACACAGTCGATAAGTGTTTGTTGAATTGAATTGTAATTTTGGATTACCATTGGGAAAGTTGGGAGAAATATCAATACTGATTTATTCTGGGGAAAAACAACAACAACAACAACTATCCTGATGATTTATTTATCGTGAGCTCAGAGGAAAGAATGTTTCTTTCCAAAGTTGATCAGTTTAGGCTTTAGAGAGATTGTATAATATGCCCATATGTTCTGCCTCAAATGCCTCACCAACTACCCACTACCAATCACCCACCCACTACCAAACCACCATATGGAAGCGTGTACAGATATAAAAGAAAGCTCAAGGTTAAACAGCAATTGTGGACATTTGATGTCCTCACAGATACATTTTAAAATGCAATAAATGTATGAGTATTTATTATGATACTTCCTCAGGCACTCTTTAAGCAAATCCACGAGGGAGGGAAACACATTTTCAATGGGTACTCATGAACTAAGGTCTTTTCAGATACAGAATTCTAAAATTGCGTGTGACCTAAACATCCTTAAGCATCACATTTCACAATATTTGAATTCAATATTTGGCAAATATTCCCTTCTCCCTATGGATTCTCAAATCCTGTTAGAATGCAATAGTAGATAATGACTACAGAGGTGAAAGGCTAAAGATAATTGTTAAATTTTTTAGTGATAAAGTATTACTTACACAGAAATATTCCAGTGATGCCAATTCTCTAGTGTATTAGTACTTATGTACACAGAGTACTTTATAGGTAAATGTTACTGTTGATAATAATAATGAAATATATATATATAGTAACATGATATATTATATATATTCATGTCATATATATTATAATATTATGACTATGTAAAATAATATAATAATATGGAATTATATCATATAAAGCACAATGAAAGATATATAGCAAATGTATAGGATATAGGATATGTAATATATACTATATATCTTTTTTAAAATTTTCAAAAGTCTTTGCATGTCATTTGAGTCTTTTGTCAATCTATGAGTGAAATAATAGTGTGAATATTATTTCTCCCATTTTATAGCTGTGGAAACTAAGCCTGAGCAAGATTGTGACAAGTTGTTTATATGATAGTTAGCATGTGTCAGAGGTAGCATTCAAACCCACGTGTTCCTGAAGCCAAGTCTAGTATGCATGTAGCCAGGTAATTCTACCAGAATGAGTTATTTATTAATGTATATAAAGAACCTTCCTAGATGACTAAACACAAACCCTTTCTCAGTATTTCTAACAAAATTAATTATGCAGTAACAGCAGCATTTCCTCAGGTCAAACCTAGTCTAAGTTTTATGGCTGAACAGGAGTGCTATTTATTTAGTTTAAATCCCCTGAAAGCTTTGATCATTGCTAATAACTTCTTGTTAATAGCAAAATTTCTTCATTCAATAGTAAATATTTATGAAACACCTACTATGTACAAGATCCTATGATATTTTCTGAGGGAGGTAAAAGATAAGCAAGACATGATTCTGTTCCCCGGAACTTACAATTAAAATAGGGGGGTAAATTATATAGCCAAATAAAAGCGATTTACAATGGAAGAGAAATACATAGGAAAAGACCAGTTCCTGCTTGGGAAGGTTACAGTAGGTAGTCAGATTTGAGCTAAGCCTGGAAAGATAGGCAGACTTTCCAAAAGGCAGAAATTGAAGAGGGGGATGGATTGACACATTCTGTGTGAGCAGACAGCAATAGTTCACCCCACGTTTGGAGAACCACTGGTTATTTTAGTTTGTTTCAGATTGTGTTTCTCCCCAATTTAGCCATAATTTGGCACCAAATGCAGAAAATGTTAATCCAGAGTAAAAACAACAGAAGTATTCCTTAGCCAATTAGGGGTACAAATTTTGCTATCTTAGTCTAATAAAAACACCTTGTACATACTATTTTCAATTCTGAGAGTGTCAGAAATAGATGATAAACTATGATGACATGCTTATCAAATGTTCAGATGACCCAAAGCTGAGAGGGAAAGCTAATGTATTGGGTGACAGAATCAAGATGCAAAATGATCTTGACAGGCAGGAAAAAAATAGAAACAGCAAGATAAATTTTAACTGCAATAAATGTAGTCTTTAAAAAAAATTAATTAACAATCATATAGCCTATGAAGGAGATTTAGCATTAGTAATTCTTGTTAAAAAAAAAAAAGAAAAAAGCAGGTGTTTTAACTGAGTATGAGCTTAATAATAATCTCTATGATGTAACTGAACAGCAACCACAATTTTAAGCTATAGATATATTAACTGTGAGAGTTAGCATGGAATAGTAGAAAGCAAACAGGCTTCCAAGACAGAAAAACCCATATTCAAGATGTACCTTTGAATCACACTGCCACTGTGACACTGTCCAAGGGACCAGACCTCCCAGTATGTTACCAACTAATGAAACCATTGTTCCTTACCTGAGGGTTCCCTATACCAGTGGAATAGAGGGGCAACACCTACCTATATCATTAAAGTAAAGGGTATCTAGTGGAGTAGGACCAATATGTTGAGGATTCATACCACAGAAATGAGAATGGATGCAATTAAAGATTTGGAGCTGAGGAAGATGACTAAGGAGAAAAATGATGTCTGCTTTCAAATATTTCAGAAACTGTATTAGAGAACAAAGAAGCAGTTTATTTATTTGTTTTTTTTTCTTTTCCCTCTAGAGATAAACATTGCACAATAACTCAACATAACAATTGGATATAATAGTGTTTGAGGAAGCAATACTTGTGAGATAGGGAATTTCTTGTATTTGGAAGTATTCAAACACTAAATAACAGGACTCATTATCACCATCCCCCCATAAATTACCCCTTCTCCAACTTTCCAATTTCTGAATATGGTAACACCATCCTTCAAGTCATCTAGTTTCACAAACTCGATGACATCATTGACTTTTTCTTCCTCTTTACCCCATATATCCAATCAATTGCCAACTCTTGTTGCTTCAACCTCTGCAAAATCTCTCATATCGATCCCTTTCTCTCTAATGATACAGATACTATGCTAGCTCAGGCCCTCATCACCTCACACCTCAGCTATCACAGGGGTCTCCTAATTGGTCTCTTTGCTTCCAATCTCCTCTTCAATTGAAATTCCATACTGCAGCCAAAATAAGTTTTCTAATTCTGACCATTTCACTGTCCCCCTAAAAATTCCTCGGTGGATACCTATTATATCTCAGGATAATAAATTCCTTAGAACGACATTTGTAGATCCCATTCCACACCCTTCTTGCATGTAGCCTAGCTTCAACCCACCTTTTCAGACTTTTTTGTTACTTCCTTTTAAGTGCTCAGTGCTCCAACTTAAATGCCCTTTGAATTCCTTCATCTCTTTGATCCATGACTTCTCAAAAATAATCTCCCTCACACCCCTCCCAACCTGTTGTGCACTCTCTACTTTGCTTTGCTTATTAAAATCCTTATTTCCTTCACTTTAGGTATGAAATACTATAGGAATTATTACTTAATCTGCCTAGTTGTTTTGATTCTTCACATCATATTTACTTACCTTGGTTTTATTTCCAACTTTAATCCAAGTTCCTTAGAGACCTTCATATCCCTAGAATAAAGCACATTAACTTACACACATTAAGTAATTAATCTATATGTGTTGAATTAAGTGGAATGGAATTCCATAGAATGAACATGTTTTTCTTTTCCTGGGATTGCTTATGTGATGGATTTACATAATGGGATACAAATAAAAATAATAATCACATAGTTATGCAGAATCTCATTCCAATGCATCAGCCTGACATTGGACCATGGATTCTTATGTCTGTACTAATGGAGCAGTCTTTGGCAGGTTCTGTGATGGGCCAGGAAAATTTACTTTCTGAAGAATAGCCTACTTCCATATGGAGAAAATCTTCTATCATAGATTTTTAAAAGATGTTTTTTTTTTGAGCCATGGTAAACCATGAACTATCAATCATTAAGCATTTGTGAAATACTTAAAACTTTGTGCCACTATACTATTCCCAGGGGATATATAGAAATTGAATGAAAGAATTACTAATCTGAAGGCATTTACATTCTTTTGAAAGAAAATGCATGTATATAAATATGTGCAGAATCAACAAAATAATATAAAAAAAATTAAAAAGGAACATCCTTCAATCAGGTAATTCATTCCTTCTATTTCTTCAGTAATAGTGCTAAAGTGGCAAAAAAGCTGCTGAGTATGGAAACAATCAATCATTTCCTAGAGCTTTAATATTAACTCAGTTAATGTTGATTTTCTAAATGTATGGTACTTCTCTAATATTCCAAAAGTTGACCTGCTAGTTGGACTAAATTATATCAATTTGACATTCTCGCTATAAAAGAAACTATAAAACTAAAAAAGAAGTTAGAATCAAATGGAAGGATAGTTTATGTTTTTCTCTGTGTTGAAGTAAATAAAGGAGTTGGTACATTCATGGTACATCTTTACATCTCACATTATAATGCTAATGATGGATATTTGTAAAAAGACCATGATGACAGTAATTTCAGCTATTGTGCCTATATCAATTACAGAATGAATATTAGGAAGATTCTGTAATATATTCTATTATATCTTCCTAATTAATTCAATATATTTTGATAATTCATGGCTTTCATATGTAAGTTGGAATAGAGTACAGCCCATCCCCCCCCCAAAAAAAGTTGGAAACTGTAGTTCAGGAGTAAGAAATGAGAATTGAAAAAAGATTATCGATATCACAGAAAACTTATATTACATAATGCTAAAAATAAAAGACTTGGTAGATAAGTGTAAAATAACATCCCAGTTATGTAAATTGAGCCATTACTGAATCAACTGTTAAATAAAAGTTGGATCTCTAAATTGTTGGACTAAAGGTCAAAATCAATGCCAAATTAGAAGGAAAAAGAAAAACAAGGAAATAATAGCTTTGAGGACACAATAACTTGAAATATCTTGATAAGCTATTGATGTTAAAATAATGAAAAAGTTTAAACATTGTATACACAAAGATAAAAATATTACTTTTGCTAATGAAATTTAATTGATATAAATCAATCCTCATAATGAGGGGACAAAAAGAGTTCAGAAACTGCTTTAGCAAGCAGATAGCTGATCTCTTTGCCAAATGAAAATGTTGCAGCCAAGACAAATTAGTTTTATTTTTTTTAACTATAAGCTCACTTGAAAAAATTTATGAGAGAGGTTAGTAGAGATTTATGTATGGAATTACTTTATAAAGCAGTGGAAAGTAGAAGAGGAAGAAGAAACAGAAAGGTAGATAAGAGAACCGTTAAGTCAAATCACCCTAAAGAATATTTATATTGAATTTTTAAGCAGAGTAATGAACTGACAAACAAACAAACAAACAAACCAAACAACAACAACAACAACAACAACAACAACATATCTGTAAAGCTTTATTTAGGGAAAGGTCCAATATTTATTTAACAAACTATTTTCTCTGCCAATTGTATTGAATATAATGACATGTGAATTCCTGTATGAGTATGTATAAATGGTTCTGAAGAAAACAATTGTGGAAAGAGAGAACTGGACAGGACTAAGAATCCACTGAGGAGATCTATCCTAAAAGCAACAATGCTCAGGGCATTATATGATCCATTCTCAACATATCTGAAAAAGGGGTGGATAACAAAGGTTTGGAAAAAATATTGGACTATATTAATGCCTCCCTTTCTAAAGAATGAAATGGCAGAAAATATCAGTTAGTACTAATGGATAGCCATAGTTTTGCATTTATTGATTTTTTTATTAAAATAATTTATCTACATATTAAACCATTTAAGGCAGGTATGAAAAGGAAATAAGCATACTTTCACAAATGACCTTCTACAGCAGACCATATCTTTATCATATGTGAAAGATAGAGAACATAAACTGCCATTGTGTTCCTACTTTGTTGTCTATTAAAAAAAAAGCAATTGGTCTAGTAGTACAGACTTCTTTACAGGATTTCTTTCATTTGGGAGGTACATCACAGTCATGCGTCAAATATATCTATATCTACCTACATCTATCTATCTATCTATCTATCTATCTATCTATCTATCTATCTATCTATCTATTTACCTATCTATTTATAGATATAGATATACTACCTAGATATAGATGTAGATGTACACACATATGTATATATGCATGTATGTGTTTATACATATACATATATAGGGATGTAGAAGGTTATTTTGATCAGTTTTTGCATATTAAAAGCATATTAGTCATAAAATAGAGTGAATCCGATCTCACAAAACATATTTATTCCCTCCAATAGAGCTATCTGTTATAGAATCTAAATGAAAGACATTGTCTAAAGGAAAGACAGATTCACTTTATATAATGAGGTATTTCAGGTACTTGTACTTATAGATGACCTCATTTTGATTACATCAAACTGTAGGACATTTTGGAACATGCTAAATTATGAAAAAATATTGAAAAAATATCCCACTTAATTATTTACACAGAAAAAAAAGTGAATATAGAAAATCTTAATCTAGTGTAAGATATGCATTTGTATTGACAACCCATAGAACTGATCTGACAATACATATATCTCATAAACATATTCAGCATGAGAACAAACTGGGCTTGGAATTGATGAATCCTAGATTCCTTTTGGAGATTTGGGTATCCCCCGATGTAAAAATCTATCTTTTAGCATCAATATTCTTCTAATGATACTTTATAATACATGGAATACTACCATCATAACTTAAGAATTAAAGTTGGGCATCATCAAAAAGCAACAGAGATGTGATTAATAGGTATTAAAAACCATAATTTATCACTGTAAAAGATGAACATCAGTTAGATGGATGACTAGGAATGATGGTGCTTTGCTCCATCTTTAGACAGCCTACATCATCATCCGTTTTACCTAAACATTAGCAAGAAATCTATGAGTAATTTCATCAGATAGCATTGCCACCAATGGCTCAAATTGAAAGCCTGAAGTGCTTTTCCATCTTGTGTGTCTTTTGTCCATGTCTTCTCATATATTCTATAGGGGCTCTATGTAATATCTTGAGGGGATATACTTTAGATTTCCCAATATTGTGTGTATACCAATGGAACAAATAGACTTCCCATCACTCTCTACTGGTTATCTCTCCCTCACTCTTGCTATCTTACCAGAATGATTTTTTTTAAATTTTCCCCATTTTTCTGATATCCTTCACACACCTTCTCATTAGCAGTTAAAACAATAATGTATCTTAGCCTACTATTGCCCAACACAAATTAATCTATCACCCTTTGGCACTGTGACCCTCATATTAAAACTTGGATTTATTTAACACCAACAGGGAAATAAATATATAGGGAAGATTAAAGGTATTATGGTGAGTCCTAGGAATAAATAAAATCATTTCCCACAGTGGGCAAGAAGTGAGGGAATCTCTCAAGAAGAAGTGCATTTGATTTGGTCTCGAAAGATGACTAGGATTTTTAAAGCTAGAGATGACAGGTAAAGGTGGGGTATGTCTTTCTTTGGAAGGTGAGTATTCCAACTCTAGGTGTAGATTGAAAGACTTCCCAGATAATGTGTATGGGGAAAAAACACTTGGGTATCATAAAATTATATAAATAGCTGAGAGTCATTGTAATAAGTTGAAATGTTTACTGCCTCTTAATAGCAAATGATAGTGATCTGAGTTTCTTCTGAATGTGACACTGGAGAAATCATTTACCTTTGTGGACCTACTGATTCCTTACTTGTAAAATAAGGAAAGAGAAAAATAAGTACTTGTTAAGTAACTACTATATGTGAGGCACTGTGCTAAGATCTTTGCACATATTATCTCATTTAATCCTTATGACAACAGTGGAGCTATTATTATCCCCATTTTACAGTTGATGATACTGACAGGATTAAAGTTAATTGACTTGCCCAGAGAAACACAACTAGTTAAATGTCTGAGGCAGGCTTTGAATTTAGGTCTTATTGATTCTAGGCCCAGCACTCTGTCCATTGTACCAACTAGCTAGCTCTGCATAAGGAGAATTAAAATAAAGAGACTGAACCATATGGTCTTTAAAACAAATCCCTTTTCCAAAAATATTCAAAGTAGATTATTTTCTAACCTTCAATGATAACATCTGAGGAAAAAAGACTATCCTTCTTGCAACCAAATTCCAAAGTACTGTAGTATAATTATATAGCCATTTATCAAAACTTTTCCATAACAGCCCTATTTTAGGCATTGTGTGCCACAATTGTTTGTGAATTATATATTAGCTTTTTTGTATTGTTTTCAAAAGTGCCTGGACTTTTGCCCTACCTGTTTGCCTGGCCTATCCTATTGGAGTACAGACAAAGTCCATAATAGAGTCCTTTGATATTGAATAAAAGTTCTGAGTAAACAGATGGAGAACTTAAAAAGTCCGTTGCAATATTTATTTTGAAACCAAATACCACATTCATAAAAGTGTTGAAAATTCCATCTTTCTGAAACATAAGCATTTAAAAGAAAGAAAAAGTCCTATACTTTGGTGGAGGCACAGTAGCTGAAATATTGTAATTGCTTTTAAGTGCCAAGGCAGTTTGAATAATAAAAGAGAAAATTACAGTGACTGCTTCCCTTGTGAAAAGCCATTCTTTTAGTAATTCAGTAAACAAAAGCACTTACATAATCCTGTTCATCTGTGAAAAATAGTTTATGACAAAGATGTCTCTGTGATAAGAATTAATTAAGACCAGCCATCTGGTTTGAAGAATTCTTCTAGAAATGAAATATGTATGTGTGTATGTATGTATGTATGTATGTATGTACATGTGGGTGTAATTTTTTTTAATTGTTCCACTTATTAGAGAGTAAAAGTGTAGGCTTTTTTCTCCCAAATCATGAAGTTTTTTGAGTGGGAAGGTATATGTATGTGTGTGTGTATATACTATTTGATAAAATTAATAAGTATATCTTTAGTACAGAAAAGGAAAAACTATAAGAAATTTTTACTTTTTGCATGTTTCTGTATCTCTTTCATATCTGTAGTAATGTATGTTCCCCCAAAGAATAAGTTGTAAGGAGGGTACTAATTTCATTTAATCCATAATTGTGGCAAAAATACTCTGTAATGCTATCTCTATTTCAGATCCAACATTGATTCATTTTCTTTCTCATTTTGACTTATAAGTATTAATCAAATAAAATATTGCCAAATAGGGTATGCATAACAATGTATTTTTCCTGCCATAATAAAGGAATTATTTTTTCAATACCATTTATTTCATAGACTGAGATCAAAGGTTGAAAGGACTTTCAGAACTCATCTAGACCAAAGTTACATAACCTGGGTTACTTGGCTAGATTTCAGGGGGATCTATGTACTTAGATGGAAAAAAAACCATTATTATTTTCAGTACCCAATATAAACTTAGTTATTCTATATGTTACTTTATCATTTTATAAATCACTATTCTGAGAAGGATCCATAGGTTTCACTAGATTACCAAACGGGATCCATGACATAAAATAAAGGTTTAACAACATATGATCTTATAATATATTGCAATAAAAATTAATAAACTCAGCTCTATATTTGACAAACCAAACGTCACAAGATTATAAATATAAAATTACAGTGAGACTCCTTATCTTTCTATAGAAACTGCTGTCTCCAAAGTTACCAATGATCTTATTGCTGAATACAAAGGCCCTTTCTCAAACTTCATTCATCTTGACCTCTCTGCAGCCTTTGACACTATTGATCATTCTTCTTGATTCATTTCTCTAGAATTTTTGTGCAACCACTCACTCTTGTTTCTCCTCTTACCTATCTGACCACTCTTTCTGAGTCTCTCTCTCTCTCTCTCTGTCTCTGTCTCTCTCTCTGTCTCTCTCTCTCTCTCTCTCTCTTTTTGGTGAGGCATTTGGGGTTAAGTGACTTGCCCAGAGTCACACAGCTGGTGAGTATTATGTATCTGAGACTGGATTTGAACTCAGGTCCTACTGACTCCAGAGCTGGTGCTGTATCCATTGCACCATCTAGCTGCCACCCTGAGTCTCTTTTGATGGAACCTCGTCTAGTCCATACCCTCTAACCATAGATATCACTCAGGGTTCTATCCTGGGCCATTTTCTCTTCTTCTATACTACTTCACACAGTGATTTCATTAACTCAGCTAATTACAATTTCTATGTTAATGATTCTCAGATCCACTGTGTTTGGCTCAAACCTCCAATTTCACATCTCTAACTGCTTTTCAGTAATCTGCAACTGGATGTAGAATAGACATCTTAAATTCAACATGTCCAACACATAATTCATTATCTTTTAACCAAAAAACCCTCCCCACTTCCTAACTTTCCTATTACTACATAGGGCAACAGCATCTTCCTAGTACCTTAATCTTACATCCTAAATATTATCCTTAATTCCTCATTATTTCTCCCCCAAGCTCCACCATATCTGATCTGTTTCCATGACCTGTCAATTTCACCTTTGTAACATCTCTCAAATATCCCTCTGACATTGCCACCTTAATTGTGCATGCCTTCACCTCCTCATACCTGTAGTATTGTGATAGTGTAATGGTAATTCTCTCTGGTTCAAGTCTTTCCCCACTCCAATTCATGTTCCATTTAGCTCCTAAAGTGATTTTCCTAAAGTCCATGTCTGACCATGTCACACACTTAATCAATAAACTCTTATCATGGGCCAAAATCCTTTGTTTGGTGTTCAAAAGATTTCATAACCTACTCTTCCATTCCCCCTTGTGCACATATATAAATACACTTACACACACACACACACACACACAACCCTTTATATTCATCTTGAATCTTCTTGCTGTTGTTTTCTCTTTGATCCAATTGTTTCCTTGCTGTTAAAAAAAAAAAAGTACTCCATCTCTTGGATCCAGGTATTTTCTCTAATTGTCCCTCAATGCCTAGAAGCTCTCCCTCATCATATCTACCTACTCGCTTCTTTGGCTTCCTTAAAGTCTGCCCCACCAAAAAACAAACAAATAAATAATCTCATACAGGAAACCTTTCCTAACTCCACTTAATTCTATTACTTTTCTTTTAAAAAAAATTTCCTATTTATCTTCTATGTAGCTTGTTTGTCTATATATTTTTTGCTTGGTGTATCTCTGTCAGTTTGTGAACTCCTTGTGGGCAAGGACTGTCTTTTGCCTCTTTTTATATGGCTAGGCCTTAGCACAGTGCCTGAATCACATTAGGAACTTAATAAGTAACACTGGCTGACGGAGAATACAGTTATTTTGTTTCAAAATACAGTTCGCTTTCTAATATATCCTGTGCCCCAATGATCTATCATTAAAATATCTTTTTCTTCACTGAATTCTCCCCCAAATACATAAAATGTCCCTTTCTCACTCAGTACATTTTTCTGCTACAAATAATTTTCAAATTTTCAGTCATTATGGAATCTGAATCAGCTTTGTAAGAGAATTAGAGGTTATCCAGACCAACCCCTTCATTTTATAGATGAGAAAACTGAATCCCAGAGAGATTTGTGTCTTGCAAGTGCCAAAAATAAAGTGTCAGAGAGGATCTGATCACAGTTCCTCA
The DNA here is from genome assembly GCF_003287225.1 of Phascolarctos cinereus. NCBI lineage: Eukaryota > Metazoa > Chordata > Mammalia > Diprotodontia > Phascolarctidae > Phascolarctos > Phascolarctos cinereus. Next base: position 73,877,469 of record NW_027555625.1, read on the forward strand.
CTCTAAAATCTATCACTCTTTGCATTTCACCACCTTCCTTATATGATAGCAGATTTCATATGGACAATGGTCCCTTCTGAAGAAGAGACCCCCAAATCCCACTTTATTGGGATTGTGGGATATGAAAAGAAGAAAGATTGAGATAGTGAATAAGATAGAAGTTTGGGCAGAAATCATCAGCTCAGTTTACTCTTCAAGTTTCCATCTCCAGGTAACATATGGAAAACAGGCAAAAAGAAGAGAAGTAGTGGAGAGGAGAGGGCAAATTTGAAAATTCACTTCCTCATAACTTCTCAATTTGTGTCCTCTCCCTCCTCCCCCCTCTTCCACCAATACATCCACAAAAGCCGCTCTTTACAGACTTTCATACAAGACATAACCATTAAATTGTCTGTCCATTGCTGGAGATCTCTCTGTCTGTCTCTCTGTGTCTCTATCCCTCTGTCTCTGCCCGTCTCTCTGTTTCTCTCTGTCTCTTTCTCTGTCTCTGTCTCTGTCTCTGTCTCTCTCTATGTGTGTGTGTGTGTGTGTGTGTGTGTGTGTGTGCGTGCGCACGTGCATGTGTGTGTGTATGCATGTGTGTGTGTGTGCATGTGTGTGAGATATATATATATATATATAGATATCTATCTATCTATCTATCTATCTATATATATATATATATATATATATATATATATATATATATATGACAGATAGATAGACATATCTTCTTTGCCTATAGTTGCTTGAATGTTATCTTCTCCATTATACTGTGAGTTCCTTGAAAGCTGGGACTGTTTTTTGCCTGTCTTTGATACATGATAAATGCTTATTGAGTTGACTTTAACATAGTCCTATAACAGTAGTGTCAGGAGTTCACAAACTCAAAATAAACTATGGTTTGTATGAAGTGTGAAGCAAAATATTAAAAAAATACCTATATAAGAAATGAGGGACCAAAAGTGAGAGAAAATTGTTCTACTTGGAGTAAGTTTGATGATGATAATAGATGAAGGCAAGAAGACCAAGCTGAACAGTGAACACCTCCAATCTTTTATCTATTTTCCAGGCCATGGAGAATAATATTTTGACTGGAAGAAACAGAATAAAAAAAAATCATATAATTGTTATTGCCCAAGAAAAGTGGGAAGATAATAACTAAGTAAGAGACTATTAGTAGCCTTGATGAATTCAAATCAGTAGGCTAAAGGTCCAGAGGGCAGTGATTGTTAAAATATAGTCCAGAAAAATAGAAGAGCTAAAGAATAGCTTGTTTTATCCCATTTCTAAAACAGAAAATAAAATCTGCAAGCTATATATCTGTGATGTGACATAAAAAGTTCAAGAAATAATTTCTGGGCAATTAATCATTTTATTGATTTTGGCTAGCAAATGGTTAATAAAAGGAAGGCCATTTGGTTGTCTCTTGTGAACCAAAGATGGATCATGGCAGCCTATTGAAGCTTATATGTCTTTGGAAGAGTGGGTATTCCAGATAGATGGCAATCAACTCTGATTGGTTAACAATTAATGAGAGAATGAATGTTGTCATAAGAGGTTGACCTATTCTAATAAGGGGCTGGGGAAATGACTTTGATTATGTCACTATTACTTATCTGTACCCAGACCAACCACAGCCCCAGGGCAATCTAAACAAAGGATCTACCTACCAACTCAAGCCTGAGTAGAGCAAAATGAACTGCAATTCATCTATAATAAATTATTTTTTCTCTTTAATAAGAACTAATCTTCCTCACTTGGTTAGGGTCTGAACAAGATTGAGGAGAGAGTTAATCTAATCTCATTATCAGCAATATTATTCAGATGTTGACTGAATAATCTACAAGGGGCTGATTTCCAGATGAGAAAACAGAAAGGGGGGGGGAACTTAATCTTAATTCAATATTAATCTTAATATATGAGATATAATATAATATAATATTAATATAAGAGAGATAATCATTCTCAGTGTCTTGGCTTTGATTTTTGACAAAATATCTGCCATATATTATTTGAATGAAATGAGTAATTATTAAACTTCCAGAAAAAGGAAGCAGTAAAACTATAAAGAGCCAATATATCTTCATCAAGAACAAGTCCTAATGGAATAACCTCATGTCCTTTTTGGACAGGGTTATAAGACTTTTAAAAAATATCATAGCAGCCTAGTAGGGGCAGCTAAGTGGTGCAGTGGTCAGAGCACCAGGACTGGTGTCAGGAAGAACTGAATTAAAAATATGACCTCCTACACTTACCAGCTGTGTGACTCTGGGCAAGTAATTTAACCCTTATTTGCCTCATTTTCTCATCTGCAAAATGGGGACACAGTGGAAAAGGAAATGGGAAACCATTCCAGTATCTTTGCCAAGAAAACCCCAGAGACAAAGTTCATGGGGTCACATAGAGTCAAAAAGACTGATTACTGAATTAGAATACTCCAGATTCAAATTCCTCTTCAGACACTGGGCGTGTGACTCTGGGCAATAACTTCCCTGCATGTCTCAATTTCTCACCTATAAAATAAATGAAGGGGTAAACTCAGGGACTTTTAAAGTCCATTCCAAAAATGTCCAAAAATGATCTATGAACAATAACTCCAATGGCAATAATAACTGGTTTATATAGTACCTTAAGGTTTCCAAAAATGTTTGTATTAATTATCTCATTTGCTTCTCATAAAGACCCTGTAAAGTAATAATACTATATGTATTTGTGTTCAGGGAAAAATGCAAATTTGCAAAAAATGCAAAAAATTCCAAATATGAATAAGACATGATCGTTGTCATCTATAAGCTTAGAGTCTAATATGAGAAATCAGATATGCACACAAATGATATATAGTAATTGTAGAAAGGAACAAAATGAACTAAGGTATAAATAAGGTGCTATGGGAATATAAATCTGGGATGATAACATAATTTCAGGATTAAAGAGTTGGAAGGAATTTCAGCATCCTTTTGGACCAACCTATGTACAAAAGGAATCTCCACTGTGATGCCTGACTAGGAAAATCAAGACAGTCTTCATGGAGGAGGGAGTAATTGAGTTGAGCCAAGAGTTGGAGGATGGATAGGATTTCAATAATTAGAAATGGTAAGGAAGATCATTTTAAATAGAGGGAAGAGCAAGAATTAAAGACTGAGTATTGAGGAGACACAGGGTATATTCAGGTGTAAGGTGATGAACCTTTCATATTTAGGGATTTAATTTATAGGAAGAAGCAGAAACGAAGTATGTTTATGTGAACCGCTGAAAAAAAGCAGCTTCTTAACATTTGTTCAAAGAGACAGGCAGTTCAGAGAACCTGAGATAAAATGTCAAGTAAAATTACTGTGAGGACTTTAAAGAAAAAAAAGCTTCTTTGGGCCCGGAGTGTCTTATTTACTGAAAGCAAATATGACTGAAGTGCATTGTTTCCTAGAAGCTAAGTTTGACATGTATGTTTTTAGGCCTACGAAGTATGTGGCTGTGAAACTGAATCATTGAACACTTTGGGGACAATTAGACAATTGTTTAGTAAATATCTGTATCATTAATGTGAGAAACGTGGATCTTAGGTTTCTTGACACAAAATAAAGATGGGTCACTACACACGAGGAGGCTTTGATTTGTCAGGAGTGTGTTAAAGAAGCCAAGGAAACAGATGGTAGGAACCTATGAGAGAAGCTACTTATAGAAAATGAAATGTAAAAAGCCAGAAGCTAATGGAATTGAGAATATGAGGGATGTGAGAATTATAGCCCAGCTAGTAACAGCTGATGAGAGACAGATAGGATATGCAGTTGATGTGGGGAACTGGTCTGATTGGGGAAAGCTCTGGTTGGAGGGAATCAGCTTATTAGAGAAAATAGACTACTCTGCCATTGGAATAGTTGTTTGATGAAGGCTGTAATGCTCTCTAGTGCCTTAAGAGTAAGGAATCTTTTCAGACACTTGCTTATGGTTATCATCCTTTGCTGACCTCTATGTCTTGAGAGGGAGTAAGCCTAGCCATAGCCATAGATCAGAACTGAATGGTTTTGAAGGAACTTAAGGTAACTATTTTTCACTGAAAAAGTATACCACTATCTTAATACCTAGCCAAGGGGACAGGCATGAGGTATTGTGCATATCCCAAGCATGAGAGTGATGTTTCCTTAAAAAAAAAAAAAAAGTATGACAGTGTGGCAGTATCCTGAGAGAGTCAGAAGACATCAGGGGAGTAAAGAGGCCCAAAAGAGTAGTGGTCTCTTTTAGCAAGTAATACACGGGTCAGACATTTCCCTAAAGATATCAATTACATTCAAACTATAGTCCAGAGTTATGGGTTCCTCAGACCCTTGGATTTCCTATTAATATTTTTCATGTTGCTTTCTGTGATTTTGTGCTCACTTTTCCCCATGGTCACAGTATGCTTTGGTGAGGAAGTGTTACACAGAGTTTGGGCTATGCTATTATGTTATTTTATAATTATTTTTGCTTTATGGAGCAAGTGGTTCATTCTGGCTGCTTAGATTAAATGAGAAACAGGTATTCATTGGGTTCAGGAGGTAAAGGCATTGTTTGTATGTGTATGGTCTCCTTTCTACAATGTTCATCTCTAGGACAGAAAATTAGTTGTAGCAGCCTGTCTATCTCTTAGGGGAACAACCTGAAGTCCGCTTCCAGTGTAAGTATAGGTGGAATGAGTGCACCAAACTGAGGGCAAAAAAAGAAATAATAGAGAATGCTGGACTCTGATACCATGCTCTTGCTCATGTGACAGGTTAAATAGCAATTGATACAATTTAACTAGAACAAATTAGATTCTTCATGACTTATGATGGCTTAGAATTCACTCTGATTTATCAATGGCTATTCCAGAGGACAACAAGCTTTGTCAGATCCAAGCAAACTAGAAAATCTCCCATATTTGGGCACAAAGTAGTGTGACAAAGTTTGAAGAAGGTAAGCTATTTTGTCATTTTTACTTTTTTTTATAGTACTCATGAAGTCATCTATTAAAGCATTAGGAAATTATGTCTGTGTCTGTGGAAAACATGAATTATTGAATGAAAAATTACTTATTAAGTGTTCTCATTGATGATATTTAAGACCTTTTGAATTATTGGGGCATAAGCATGAAAGTTAGGAAAGTGAGATAAGGCTGAATAGAAAGATTAATAACAAATCTAAAAGGACCTTGAAAGTCATATTAAAGAGTTTAGATTTTATTCTGTAGACAATGTCTAGGGAGGAAATTATTATGATCATAAACGTACATTAGGAAGACAACTATGAAGAAGAGGGACACTGATGGTGAGAAGGTGGCATAAATAAGAGATGAAATATGTTTATACTATGCCAATCCCAAGGAAATCTATGCTTAAATTATGAAAGTTAATTTTGAAGAAATAGGGTTACCTATAATACTCGGAACTACTTAAATGGCTCAGAATAATAATTTTGACAAATTGAATTGATTTTTAAGATGCACCTTAACGAATTGTGTTACTGAACATTAATTTTCAGTGCATATTGAGATCTGCCCACTCCAATTTCCACCCAAAAGCCTAAAGGAATAGAGAACTACAGTCACACTCAACCCGCTTTTAGTGGTAAAGAGCAATTCAGGTTTCTGTCAAAATATCGTGACCTTTTGGGGGAAATCTATGGTCTGAAATCTATGGTCTATGGGGGAAGTTTGGCCTGAAATATATCTTAGGAGTCAAACTCATAGCAAACTATGACTGAAGTAGAGGGGAACAATAGATTTTAGAAGAAAAAAAAAGATATCGAACATTTGGGTAAAATTCCTCCCTAGGACTTTATCAAGTCATTTTTTATCTCCTTTCTTTTTAGTACATGGTCATCACTCAACAACTTAGCTTATTTAGTGATGCTCCTGCTTTGTGGTAGGCTTTTAGTCATTCATTTAATCCCTCCCTCTTTCTTTTTTGCCCAAATCTATAGGGGATTCAAATTGTGATTAAATTCAATTTTATTAGTTTTCCCCTAGTATAAGAACAGCTCATACTTTAGGAGCACTTTAAGGTTTTCATAGCATTTACAGACGCAGAAGGACAAAATTTAAGAATACCTCAAATGACCAAGATATGTCAGTTGACACAGTGCATATTTTTAGCCATAAGGAAAAGAAAATAGAGATAGGATGAAGAATGTTATTTCAAAAATAGAGATAAGATGAAACATTTTGTTTTAAAGTAAAATTATAATAAAGCGTTTGTGTCAGTTGACGTACTTTGTTCTAGTGTTAGATAATAACTCTGTGAGGAAGGCAGTACAGGTATTTATACCCTCAGTTTATAGATGAAGAAATTGCATCTCAGAGATATTAAATAACTTCCCTGGGGTCACACAGCTAGTAAGTATCACAGGCAAAATTGCAACCCTAGTGTCTCCAGGCTTCAAGTCCACAAGGCTGTCAAAAATACTGAACTGTTTCATATACCATACTCATTTAGATTTTCAACCTGACAAGCAACTCAGTCACCAAATTCACAAAAGGCAATATGTTCTATGACAGACTATTTCTTTACTTTTGAGAAAGAGGAGATTCATTTTACAAAATCATAGAATCTGAGTTGATTGGAACTCATAGTCATCAAGATCAGACATATCTCCTGTATCACCCTAATATGGTCATGAATCGTCTATTTGACAGGAAACTCATTTCCTCTTGCTAGAGGTCGTGCTACTTTTGTAGTGTTATAATCATTGACTATATATATATTTTTTCCAACTGAAATCAGTCTCTCTGCAGCTTTCTCTCTTTATTCCTAGTTGTTTACTCTGAAGCTAAGCTGAACAAGTCTAATTCCTTTCCCATATGACAGATCATTAACTACTTTAAAAACAACTATGATGTCCTCATTATGTCTTATCTTCTAAAGTTAAACATCTTTGGTTCCTTCAACCAATGCTTATTTAACATAGATTTATACCCTCTTGTTGTTCTATCTACCCTCCCTTCCTGGAGCTTGTCAATGTCCTTCATGCAATTTAGTGCTCAGATCTGAGTACAGGCCTTCAGTTGTGTTTACAGAATACGGTAGGTCATCCACCTTACTCCTTCTAGATATTATGTGTTTTTTTAATTGAATTCTAAGATATCAGTCTCCTGTTTATCCATAACTGTCAAATCATATTGAGTTTGCCAGTCAGTAAACCACCAGGATCTTTATCAAATAAATTATGGCCACCCCAATTCTATACTTGTGCAGTTTATTCTTTGAATAAAGCATAGAACTTTACATTTTATTCATTGAAATTTCACCACAATGCTTAAGGCCAGGCTCAAACTGAAGAATTTTGATGTCAGCCACATATACATAATAACAGCAGAAAACTAGGACAAAGTGATGAATTAAAGTAGATCCACTTAGTGGTCTGGTTCTTTTGCTCATTTCCTAACAATTCATTTGTATTGTTGATAAAAATCTTAAGGGGGAGAAAAATGGGGGTCCTTAGACCCAGAGATTCCTTGGCAGGTTGTAGGAAGGGTAGTCTCTAAAATGATGTTGAGTAGCTTGGTTTAAGTAAATAAGATTGAGATTTGTGACAGCAACCCTTCATTTGATCAGAGAGAGAGAGAGAGAGAGAGAGAGAGAGAGAGAGAGAGAGAGAGAGGGAGAGAGAGAGAGAGAGAGAGAGAGAAGAGAGAGAGAGAGAGAGAGAGAGAGAGAGGAGAGAGAGAGGAGAGAGAGGAGAGAGGGAGAGAGAGAGAGAGAGAGAGAGAGGGAGAGGAGAAGAGAAGAGAGGGAGAGGGAAGAGGGAGAGGAGAGAGGAGAGGAGAAGAGGGAGAAGAGAGAGAGAGAGAGAGAGAGGAGAGGAGAGGGAGAGGGAGAGGGAGAGAGGAGAGGGAGAGAGGGAGAGGGAGAGAAGGAGAGGGAGAGAGGGAGAGAGGAGGGAGAGAGAGAGAGAGGGGAGAGGGAGAGGGAGAGGAGAGGGAGAGAGGGAGAGAGAGGGAGAGAGAGAGAGAGGGAGAGAGAGGGAGAGGGAGAGGGGAGAGGGAGAGGAGAGAGGGAGAGAGAGAGAGAGAGAGAAGAGAGAGAGAGAGAGAGAGAGGAGGAGAGAGAGGAGAGAGAGAGGGAGAGAGAGAGAGAGAGAGAGAGAGAGAGAGAGAGAGAGAGAGAGAGAGAGAGAGATTTAAAGCTTATCGAAACCATTAAGCCAACAAGTTTTTCTTGGTTGTGCTTTTGCCTTTCTCTTTCAGGGTAAAATTATAAAAATTTAGGAGTAGAAAAGCAAAACTGCTGGGGGGTTTTCTTCCCCTGAGACTAGTCACTGAGTAAGTTAAGGGCTCTCCTTTTCTAAAAGCATTGTATTTTAAACTTTTGAGCTTCAAGCTAAAGGAGATGTCAAGCTCTTTCTCCCAATTACGGGAAAGAGGAATCGTCTCAGCTGGGGAATCCAGCAAGAGCTAGAAACTGGAAGCAGATACGACCTCCACAGCATTTTATTCCAGGGAACCATACAAAGCAGCAAATAACAGTGACTATGGGAGCAACAGAGAACTATCCAACCATGACCCTAGAAAGACTAATAGGTAGAAACACATGATACACTTGATTGCCTTGAAGAAATGGTACATCATGAGACATCAGGGGAGAACCTGTATATAACAACTTGGATCACCTCATGCAGGAGCACTGTGATGACCACCAGAAGATATCCTTGACCCTATTGCCTTAGAAATTTGAATTACTTCTGTGTGAATATGCCCTGTCCACAAATTTGCCTACATGGATGTCTCTCCACATGTTTAACAAAACTATCTTACAGGTATGACCTTCTGCATATATGCTCTGCCCGCATGTGTTCTGTTCATGTGCACCTCTCAACACAAATTCCTCAGACACATATACCCCCATTTGTGTGCTTCTTATTTTGTGAAAAGGTTTTTTTTTCTATAATCTCATTTTGTAAATGACTTAATTTTAAACCAATTAGGTCATCTAGCTGAGAAGTAAAAGTAAACATATTACAGTGGTTTGCATCATTTTGAGCAGAAGTAACCCAGAACTGACCTCAAACCTTGGGAACATATCTTGGGGAAACCTATATACAAATTTAGCAGCCTACAAGTCTAAATATATTCAGTCTAAATTTTAGGATGTCATAAACATTTTTTGAAAACCAATTTTTTTTTAAACCAATTTGATAGGAAATGCTCCTTCCCAAATTCATTACGCCTCTACATTTGGTCAGATATGACATCTATTACCTTTATTCAAACCATTGACAGTGCTTGAACAGAACAGAGACAAAGCTAGGTAGGTGTTACTTCACTGACATGAAAGTGGGGGAGGAATAAGGATTGATTAAGTACTTATTATGTACCAGGCATTACACTAAGCAGTTTACAATTATCTCATTTGCTCCTCATAACAATTTGGGGGGTAGATTTTATTTTTATACCAATTGTACATCTGATGAAACTAAAGCAGAGGTTAGGCAACATGTAAGTAAATGTAACTAGTAACTTCTGAGGCTGAATTGAACTCAGGTCCTGATTCCAGCTCCAGAGTTGTATCTACTGTCGTACCTAATTCTCTCCAATGATATTCCTTCATTTATCTAATCTTAGAGAAAAACAGGTGCTTTTGTAAAGATCCACTTCCTTTGTACATGTTCAATCCTAATAGTTTGCAAAACTTAACCAATAACTGGATGGTCAGCTCCAGCTTTAACTCTAGGACCAGTACTGTCATTAGGCAAGAAACCCATGCCTAGTAACTCTGGAGCTGAGAAGTGAATCAGATTTGCCTCTGCTTCTTTTTTAACCTTGCATCCACAGTCTAGTAAATTGTTTCCAATGGCGCTCCATTTTATCACCCCTTCCAACTTCTCCCCTACAAATGCAGGAACTAAGTCCCTATTTATCATCCATTCATCCATCCATCCATCCATCCATCCATCCATCCATCCATCCATCCATCCATAAATCTATCTTTCATCATCATCATTGTCACCATCAGCATGTAAGCTAGCATTTCTATTGTTCTACTGTGTGACAAGCAGTGTGCTACACACTTTATAAATAGTATGTCCATTTGGTCCTCACAACAACCCTGGGAGATAGGTGCTGTTATTATACCCATTTTACAATTGCAAAGATTGAGACAAACAGAGAATAAGTTAATTACTCAACTTGCTACAAATAGTAAATGTATGGGATTAAATTTGAAGGCAGATCTTCCTGACTTCATTTCTTAGCATAGTGTTTGTCTCATAGTAGGCACTTAATAAATAAATATTAATTGATTGACTTCAGACCCAATAGTTGTGCCATCAAGCTGCCTGATCTCTGTATATATGTCTTCTTTCTTTCACCTATCATCTAACTTTTGCCATAGTTCTTGCTTTCATACTTCTGCACAAAGCCTTAGTTGTTGTGAGAATAAGGTCCTACCTGACTCTGCCACTCTTTCCAGAAACTGAAGTTCTGTCCCTAACCAGAAACCCATTGGTGGAGTTCATGCTCAGTGCTGCCAAAACCGTCCAAAAATGACCACCTGCTTATCTGAGCTCAGTTGACATGTACTACTAGATTTCCTGATGCTTCCTTCCACTTGCACAAGCAGACTTTCACCTATTACCCGATACCAGAACATCCCTGTGTTGATTAATCTCCTGCCTCTTCCTCTCACATAATATTGGGACTACTACAAATATTTGATGTACAAGTGGGAATTTGTCAGGTTTGGGGATCTTAACAATTCCTGTTCTGGTCAGTTAAGCTAGTGAGGACAAAAGGAAATAGGATAATAGAATCATTAACAATTAAAATGACAAGTCTTATAAATCATTGATCTACCCCCTTCCCTTTCCTCTTTTTTAAAACAGACTTGACAGACACAGGTGAAAATAAGAAAAATTGGGTTAATTTTGGAAGGTGAAAACTGATTAAAGCACAGTAATTAATAAATTGTAAGGACTGATTTTGAATAGTTAAATGGCTGGGAAGTGTAGGAATCAATAGTCTTACAAATAGCTTCTACTTCAATCATTACGCATGACCTGAGCTTCACAACTCTTAATTTTTACTTCAATAGTTCCAGGACAAAGACAACTTGCATTTATTTGGCCCTTTAAAGTTTGCAAAGTGTTTTAGATGTGTTATCTTATTGGGGTCTCACAAGAATTCAATGAGGCCAAGGCTAAAATTATTACGCCCATTTTATAGATGAGGAAAGTGAAATTCGGGTACATGGGCCAAGCTACTAAATATTCAAGGTGGCACTTTAACCTTTATCTTTCTGACTCCAGCTCTATTCTTCATATATCATTGCTATTTTGTTTGTCTATTATCCTGTCTGAATGTGGCCCATAAGATGCTAAGAAGATACATCTCTATCATCTCCACCCCAAACATACTCCAAGGGTAACTATAACCAAAAAAATTCGTTGTCCCTTGGAATAATTTGATAAGGAGCTTCTCTGAACTCAGCAGATAAACACATGACTTATTTGTGGGCTCAAACACTATACACACACACACACACACGCACACACACACGCCCTTAAAAATGTGCCTTTAGTTCAATGGAGTCATATTAACCACTTCTTCTAAAATGGAGTAGTATTGCCTGGTGGGAAGGACAACTTATTTGGAGTCAGAAGAGAGGAGTTTGAATCCTTGCTCTGCTACATTTTACTTTTAATATGTAGAAAGTCAATTAACTTTCATAGACCTCAGTTTTAACATCTGTAAAATGGGAGCTGGGTAGGAATATGTGCCTTTCTGCTCTAATCCATATAATCTATTAAAAAACACCCACGAATACCAAACACTAAACTTTCTTTTTCTTTTTCAAGTATACTTCAATCGGTATTAAAAAAACACCTCTTACCTCTTTTATGTGTTATAATTTACCCAATTCTACATCTCTCTTTTTCTTTCTCCCAGGACATTCCTCTCTCATTCTTAATTTTAGAACACCATCAGTTCTTTCTCTGGGGATTGACAGCACATTTCGTCATAAGTCCTTTAGAGTTGTCGTGGATCATTATGTTTCTGAGAATAGCTAAGTCATTCACAACTTATCATCTTACAATACTGTTACTTTGTACACAGTGCATTTCACTTTGAATCAGGCCGTGCAAGTCTTTCCAGGTTTTTCTGACAGCATTTTGCTCATCATTTCTTAGACTACATTAGTATTCCATCATAATCACATACTACAGTTCGTTTAGCCATTCTGCAATTCCTAATTCTTTGCCCCCAGAAATGAGCTGCTATAAATATTTTTGTACATATCGGTCCTTTTCCTTTTTTTTTTATCTCTTTTTGGATACAGACCTAATAATGGAATTGCTAAGAGAAAGGATATGCATGATTTTATAGCCCTTTGGGCATAGCTCCAAATTACTGTATATATTGGTCGAATTCATCCATAACTCCACCAACAGTGCATTAATGTCTCATCTTTCCCACATCCCCTCCAATATTTGTCCTTTACCTTTTCTGTCCTATTAGCCAACCTAATAGATATGAGGTAGCAACTCAGAATGGTTTTAATTTGCATTTTTCCAATCAATAGTGAGTTAGCAATATTGCAATCATATAGCAATAGATAGTTTGATTACTTCATCTGAAAACTGATCATAACCTTTGACCACTTATCAACAGAGGAATGGCTCTTATATTTCATAAATTTGACTCAGTTCTTTATATATTTGAGAAATGAGGCCTTTATCTAATAAATTTGCTTCAAATATTTTTCACAGTTACTATCGCTATTTCCCTCCACATTATTACCCCTACCCCACATTTATTCTATTCTCTCTTTCCTTTCACCTTGTCCTTCCTCAAAAGTTTTTAGCTTCTGACTACCACCTCCACCAATCTGTCATTCCTTCTGTCACACATATTCCCTTCTCTTATCCCTTTCCCCTCCTACTTTCCTGTAGGGTAAAATAGATTTCTGTAGTCAATTTATTGTGTATGTTATTCCCTCTTTGAGCCAATTCTGATGGGAGTAAGGTTCTCCTCCCCCCAGCTCTCCTTCTTCCTTCCACTGTAAAAGCTTTTTCTTACCTCTTTTATGTGTTATAATTTACTCCATTCTACCTCTTCCTTTCTCTTTCTCCCAGGACGTTCCTCTCTCATTCTTAATTTTATATTTTAGATATCATTCCTTCATAGTCAAATTACCCCTGTGCCCTCTGTCTATATATATTCCCTCCAACTACCCTAATACTGAGAAAGGTCTCATGAGTTACAAATATCACCTTTCCAAGTAGGAATGCAAATAGTTCAACTTTAATAAGTCCCTTATGATTTCTCTTTCCTGTTTACCTGGGTGAGAAAGGAGCACAGTCTGGCCCTTGCCCCAGCTCAGCTCTGGAGTGGCAGCAGTGGTAAAATTATTGGAATACCTGAAAACCATGATAAAAAAAAAAACCTAGAAATCATCTTTCAAGAAATTATCAAAGAGGGGCAGCTAGGTGGTGCAGTGGATAGAGCACCAGCCCTAGATTCAGGAGGACATGAGTTCAAATCCCTGCTTAAACACTTAACAATTACTAGCTGTGTGACCCTGGGCAAGTCACTTAACAAAAAAAAATCAAGGAAAACTGCCTTGATATTCTAGAACTAGAGGGTAAAATAAAACTTGAAAGAATCCACCAATCATCTCCTGAAAGAGATCCCGAAATGAAAACTGCCAAGAATATTATAGCCAAATTCCAGAATTCCCAAGTCAAGGAGGAAATATTGCAAGCAGTCAGAAAGAAACAATTCAAGTATTATGGAAACACAAGCAGAATAACATAAGATTTATCAGCTTCTACATTGAGAGATTGGAGGCCTTAGAATATGATATTTTGGAGGTCAAAGGAGCTAGGATTAAAACGAGGAATCACCTACCCAGCAAAAATGAGTATAATCCTTCAGGGGAAAATGGATATTTGGTATAATAGAGGACTTTCAAGCATTCTTGATGAAAATGCATGAGCTGAATAGAAATTTGACTTTCAGATACAAGACTTGAGAGAAGCATGACAAGGTAAACAGGAAAGATAAATCATAAGGAGCTTATTAACGTTGACCTGTTACATTCCTACATGGAAATATATTTGTAACTCATGAGACCTTTGTCAATATGAGGGTAGTTGGAGGGGGAAAATATATATATGTACATATATATGTGTGTGTGTGTATATATACATACATATATGTATATATATATATACATATATACATATATGTATATATATATATATACATATATATATATATATGGCATAGTGTGAGTTGAATATAAAGGGACAATATCTAAAAAATAAAATTAAGAGGAGAGAGAAAATTGTAGTGGGAGGAGAAAGGGAGAGGTAGAATGGGGTAAATTATCTCACATAAAAGAGGAAAGAAAAAGCTTTTACAGTGGAGGGGAAGAGGGTCAAGGTTAGAGGGAATGAGTGAACCTTACTCTCATTGGATTTGGCTTAAGGAGGGAATGACATACACACTTAACTGGGTGTGGAAATCTATCTTACCCTTCAGGAAAGTAGGAAGAGAAGGGATAGGAGAAGGGAGATTATTGAAGGGAAGGCAGATTGGGGAAGGAGGTAATCAAAAGCAAATACATTTGAGGAGGGACAGGGTCAAAGGAGAGAATAGAAAAAATGGAGCAGTGAGATAGGATGAAGGGAAATATAGTTACTTTTCCACAACATGGCTATTATGGAAGGGTTTTACATGACTACACATGTGTAATCTTTATCAAATTGCTTGCCTTCTCAATGAAGGTGGGCGGGGAAGAATTTGGAACTCAATTTTTTAAAAACAAATTTTAAAAATTGTTTTTACAAGCAACTGAGAAATAAGATATGCAGGCAATGGAGTATAGAAATCTTTCCTGCCCTACAGGAAAATAGAAAGGGAAGAGGATAAGGGAAAGGCAGGTGATAGAAAGGAGGGCAGGTTGTGGAAAGGGCTATTCAGAATGCACAATGTTTTGGGGTGGGGGGAGGAGAGAGATGGGGAGAAAATTTAGAACTCAAAATCTTGTGGAAGTGAGTGTTGAAAACTAACAATAAGTAAATTAATTGATAATAGAAAAAAAAGAAGAATGCTTGAAAGTCCTCTGTCTTATTGAATGACCATTTTTTCCCTCAAAAATTATGCTCAGTTTTGCTGGGTAGGTGATTCTTGGTTGTAATCCCAGATCCTTTTCCCTCCAGACTATCATATTCCAATCCCTCTTACACTTCAGTGTAGAAACTGCTAAATCTTGTGTTATCCTGAATGTAGCTCCATGATATTTGAATTGTTTCTTTCTGGCTGCTTGCAATATTTTCTCCTTGAACTGGGAACTCTGGAATTTGGCTATAATATTCCTGGCAGTTTTCATTTTGGGATCTCTTTCAGGAGGTGATTGGTGGATTCTTTCAATTTATTTTTTACTCTGTGGTTCTAGAATATGGGGTCAGTTTTCCTTTGTACTTTCGTGAAAGATGATGTCTAGGCTCTTTTTTTGATCATGGCTTTCAGGTAGTCTAATAATTTTTGAATTATCTCTTCTGAATCTATTTTTTTCCGATGAGATATTTCACATTGTCTTCTATTTTTTCATTCTTTTGATTTTTTTTATTTCATGATTTACCATAAAATCATTAGCTTCCATTTACTCCATGCTAATAATTTTTAAGGAATTATTTTCTTCAGTGAGCTTTTGGACCTCCATTTCCATTTGGCCAATTCTGCTTTGTAAGGCAGAATTGTTGTTTTGGAACTCTTTTGCCATTTGATCTAGTCTATTTTTTAAGGTGTTATTTTCTTCAGTAGTGTGTGTGTGTGTGTGTGTGTGTGTGTGTGTGTGTGTCTCCTTTACCAAGCTATTGAATTGTTTTTCATGATTTTCTTGCATCACTTTCATTTTTCTTTCCAATTTTTCCTCTTCCTGTCTTACTTGATTTTCAAAATCCTTTTTGAACTCTTCCATGACCTGAGACCAATTCATATTTTTCTTGGAGGCTTTGGATGTAACATTTTTGACTTTGCAGTCTTTTTCTGAGTGTGTTTTTTTGATTTTCCGTGTCACCACAGTAACTTTTTATAGCAAGAGGTTTTTTTTTTTCAGTGTTTGCTTATTTTCTCAGCCTGTTACTTGACTTTAAATACCTTGTTAAAGTAGGGCTCTGCTTCCAGGGTGGAGGGTACACTGTCCCAAAATTGAGGGCTTTCATGTAGCTATTTTCAGAGTTACTTTAAGTTTTCTTACAAAGTGGTATTCTCTAAGGAGAGGTGCTTAGTAGTCTCCTGGCCTGTGTTCTATTCTGTGAGTGCCCAAAAGCACTTTTTTCTTACTAGGGTCCCCTTTCACTTCATCTGCAAGCTCTGCTATGCTAGTGCTCCTCCTCTCCCTGGGATTACCATGCAAGAAAGAGACCCAGATCCAAGTATAGGTAGAGCAACAGAGCCCTGCCTCAGTGCCAGCAGAGACTCCTGTAATCTTCTGATTAGTTGTTTGAACCCATTACTGTCTGTGGTCTGACAGCTCTGGAATCCGCCACAGTCCCCACTGCTGCTGATTCAGTGGCTCCCAAAGCCTGTTCCTGGTTTGCTATTATGGCTGGGGCTGTGCTGGTACTGCCTGTGCTGGACCGTGCTCCATTCTCACCAGGTAACACAGACCCTTCCTGCTGACCTTTTAGGTTTTCTTTTGTGTCTGTGAACTGAGAAGTCTAGAAATTATGATGCTGCCACTGATTCAGTCACCACTAAAGTGGTTGTTCTTCTGCAACCCCTTCAGCATTTATAATTTTCCCTTATTATTAACTATTCACTGACTTTTGGATGACTCTTTTCACCCAGTGTCAAATAGGGTATTGATATTAGGCAAACAGCTAATACTGCTTATTTCATTGCAACCATCTTTAATATAATTTTCTATATTGTATTCATCTTTTACATCATTCACCTACTTTTTCAACCCAGTTTAACACCTAGCTTCTGGAATCACCATTCTACTACAATAGTTGTTTCTAAGTTGGACAATGATACAATAATTATTAAGTTTAATGACCATTTACTCATCACCTCTTTTATGATTCTTCATTTTTGACACTATTAAGCAGCTCTTACTACCTCTCCTTCCTAGATATGCCAAACTCATTTCCAAATGAATATGTCCAAAGTGGGATTAGTTATCTTTCCGCTCAAAATCCCAGCCTGTTCCTAAATTCCATATTTTTGAGACTGCCATGATTTTACTAATTAACTAAACTCCTTCATCCTACATATCTAATTAGTCACCATGTCTTATTAATTCCAGTTGCACACCTTCTATCATATACATTCCATTCTTTTCACCCATATGTCTATGATTTCTAATATGGCACATCATCATCTCTTTCCTGGTCTCTTAAAAGGACTACCTAAATGGTCTCTCTGCTTCATTTCTTTCCCTAATATAGTCCATTCTATACACATACCTGCCAAAAAAATCTTCCTAGAGCACAGGTCCTAACAGGTCAAAAATTAAAAAAAAATTAGTGACTCCTTGTTGCTGTAAAAATAATAAAAAACCTCCCTAGTTATTTATAGCTACAATGTATCACATGCATATACGTATATATATGTCTGTATATATGTGCATACATACATACATTATATATATATAATATTATATATATATATATATATATTTGTCATTCATTCCTCTTTGGGTTTCTTGTTACTATTTCTTTTTGGAAGCTTAACATTTTTTTTAAATTGACTTTTAATTGTCCTCCAAACTCAATACATGCTTAGCAGGAGACCATGGTCCATATTCTTGGTTTATATTCTTTCTTCATCTCTAACTTTGAAAAGCATTGTTTGTTTTGAAGGTTCAATCAGCTGCCAACTGCTCCATAATAATTTCCCTCATCTTACTAATTGTTGTTATTCTGTCCCCACAAATTACTTTGCGTGTTTTTTATTTGTGTTGCTTTTGTGTATAGCCAGTAAAACATGAGCCAGTTTGAGGGTAAAGACTAGTTTCTATTTTTGTACTTGTGATATAGCATCTAATAAATAGTAGGTACGTAATAAATGTTTATGGGATTTGAATGAATTGCATCTAAACCAAGTACAATAAATGAATATGAGATGGTATTAAACTAAAATGTCATGGAGAAAAACAACCTGATTTTCAAATATTTTTCAAGAGAATTAGGATAACAAGCATATCATGAATATGAAAGATTAATCTTTGGCAATGTGCAATCATAGTAACTGGAGAACAATATCACTATTGACTAAATAAGATACTGTTACTTAGTGAAAAGCCTCTCAGAATAAATATAATCTAATACACAATTGACAATGTGAATCATGACCTCATATGTCTGCTACTTCACTGATTTTTTTCCCCACACAAAATAAATATAATTAAATACTTTCTACTGATGTTTGCCTGGCTAAATTAAAAAAACAACAACATGTGTCTCTTCTATACTCTAATTCTCCAATGAGGTGAGAATGCACCTTGAATATTTGATGGTTCAATGATTTCATCATCTTGGATACACCTCTTCCACCCCCTCATCTCTGCTTCCAGATTAGAAAGCCTCCATACTTTCTCATATTAAGTGCTGCTTATTCATGTCTTTCCATAAACCTAGCTGAGTAGAGAGGGGACTTTGCCTGGAGTCGGGAAGACCTGAGTTAAAATCTGGAATCAAACACTTGCTGTTTGGACAAGTCACTTAGTCTCTATTTCCCTAAGTCTACTCAACTGTGAAATAAGGATAATAATGGTACTTTCATTACAATGTTGTGATAAGCAAATGAGATAATTTCTGTAAAGGATTTTGCATAGTGTATGAAACAGTATGTGCTTTATAAAGTTTCATTCTCTTCCCATCCCCCAATAAAGCTTCTATAAAAGAACCCCCAGCATCCAATAGGATTTCCACACTGTAACCTGCAATAGTTCAGTAGCACCATGGATAAAGCATTAGATGTGAAGTTAGGAAGACTTGAATTCAAATATGGCCTCAGAAACTTCCTAGATGTACAGTCTTGGGCAACTTCACCTTTATGTGCCTCAGTTTTCTCATCTGTTACATTGGGATAATAATAGCACCTACCTCTCAAGGTTGTTGTGAAGATCAAATGAGATAATAATTGTAAAATGCTTAACATAGTGCCCAGCACATATAAACACTAATAATAATAATGATAATAATAGTTCATGAGTATTCATCATATCATGCCTAGACCCATATGTGCCCTGTTGTTTCAACATTTTTATTCCATTTTTCCATGTGTGTACCCTATCCTTCTTCGTCTGCTTTGGCACTCTAGCTCTGAGATCAGTAATCAAATCAGTACTACCATTCCTGCAAAGGACTTATAAATCAAGTATGCAATGATTCCAATCACCATTCCTCTGACTCCTTATCCAATACACTGTCGTTTGTTCAACATTTCTTAATTTGTGTTGTCTTTATATGCTGGAATGTAAGATCCTTAATGGCAAGAACTATTTTATGTACTTATATTTGTATCTCCAGTGCTTAGCACAATGATTAGAATACATTAAATACTTAGTAAATAGTTCATTTGCTAGTTAGCTAGATAAATTCTTTTCATGTCTGGTGATTATCAATGATCCATTAATAACTAATAGGTACAAATTACTTTTTTTTTTCAAACTTCAGCATCTTAACACTGTTAGCTATTACTAGAATTCTTAGGAAGAGGGAAATTGGGCTAGATCACATTTGGAAATTGTGCAGTGTTTTCAGTTACTTCAAACTACCCACAATCCTGAATACCTACTTCTGTTACATTAATTTTTTTTTGCATTGATCCTATGAGATTATGTGTTGTGGGCCACTACGAACTTGGAAAAACCAAAATTATGAGTCAGGCTAAAAGAAATTTATAAAATACATAGTGGAAATAAGTAGTACATTACCAACTTGAAAGTAAGAAGCATTACAAAGGATAGTGAGTTAATATAGGATTTGAAAGAGAAATGTACCCATTTTATAGCAAGGAGAGATATCATATAGACAGTAGGCTTGGTAGCCAAGAGATGTTAAGCGAATGGGAAGAAAGTTTCCATGGGCTTGGGGTTTTGTCTGTATCATTTGTAACTTCAATACCTAGCTCACAATTATTCTTCTTTCTCCAACTCCCACTCTCATAGTAGGAGACTTCAAGATACATGATGGCTCTCCCTCAAACAGTCTAACTACTTAGTTCCTTACCCTACTCACTTCTCATGACCTACTCCTCCATGCCACCTCAGTCACAAAGTCATATCCTTTTTCTTGCCAACATATACACACAAATGCACCAATTCTATTTTTTAAAAAATTCCAAAATATCTTTAACTGACTCTAATCTTTAGGCTCTCTGTTTCTCCCTCTGCCTACCCTTACCAAGCCTGAGTCTTTTTATACTCAACCTCTTTGTTTTCTGTAGGCCATCTCCTCTGCACTAGCCACTGTCTCCTCTCTTTTGCAGTTTTACTCATTGTGAGTCAGTTCAGCTCTACATTATAATCTTCTCTTGAGTTTCTATCTCCCTTATCCTATAACCAATTATGCCTGTCAAGCCTCAACTATGGATGCCTCCCACCATCTTCTGGTTTTACGCCTACACACATACTACTGAATGTAGTTCCAGACGAGATCCACTACAAATATGTGTTGTGCAAGTTTAATTGTACCTGCTGCTAGGCAATTCTTTTACATTTACATTATCAACTTACTGTCTTATTCTCCAGTGACTCTTACAAAATTTTTCATCCCTCCTCAAGCCTTTCATGGATCCCTCTCCTCTTACCCTGTCATCTGATAACCTTGCCTCACATTTTACAGAAAAAAAATTGAAGCTATTCCCCTTGTACTCCTCCTCTTGTTCATTTCTGTTTTTTTACTAATTTTTTAATTTATCAACAATCATTTCCATAAGCTTTTGAGTTTTAAATTTTTCTCCCCCTCTCTCCCCTCCTCCATCCCCAAGATGGCATGCAATCTGATATAGGCTATACACATACATTCCTATTAAACGTATTTTCTCATTAGTAATGTTGTAAGGAAGAAATAGAACCAATAGGAGGAATCACAAGAAAGAGAAAACAAAAGAGAAGGAAAAAAATAGCAAATACAAATAGTATGCTTTACTCTTTTCTTCATTTCATATCATTCAGATGTCTTTGACAGCTATCTCTATCTTCACCCCCTCTCACCTTGAGAGGTGGCCTTATTACTTACTAAGGCCCATGCCTCTACCTGCACAAGCAATCCCATTCTATCTCAACTTTCTAACAGATTTCTCCCTTCTGTAATACCTACTCTGGCATTCATCCCTTTCTTTTTTTTTCTTTTTTTAGGTGATTAGGGTTAAGTGACTTTCCCAGGGTCATACAGCTAGTAAGTGTCAAGTGTTTGGTCTGAGGTGGGATTTGAACTCAAGTCCTCCTGACTTCAGGGCTGGTGCTCTATCCACTGTGCCATCTAGCTGGCCCCATTCATCCCTTTCTGCTGGCTCCTTGCCTACTGCCTACACTCATGCCCAACTCCACCGTTGCCTTAAGGACCAAATACAATATCTACTCTGTTTGTTATTCAAAACCCTTGATAACATCCCCCAACTTCTACTTGATCTTTTTACATCTTATAATTCCCCACATACTCTTTGGTCCAGTTAAACTAGCCTACTTGCTGTTCTTAGAACAGCACACATTCTGTCTCTCAGCTCCAGGCTTTTTTTTTTTAATGGTTTTTATCTATGTCCAGAGCACTATCCCTCTTCACTTATACCTATTTGTTTCTCTGGCTTCCTTCAAGTCCTTACTAAAGTCTCATTTTCAACAGGAACCTTTCCTAATTGTGCTTTTTAATAGTTCCTATTTTTTTCCCTGTATATAGCTTGTTTATACATCTTGGCTTTTTGTTTCCCTTATTAGATTATGGGCCCATTGAGGACATTAAAGATCTTTTTATATGCTTGACATAGTGCCTGGGATGCAGTAGGTGCTTAATAAATGTTCATCAAGGACTGACAAACACATTGATGGAAGGATTTCTCATGAGAGTTCCCCATGTGACCCAATCACTGATGGTTCAGTTATGAGGTAAGTTATTGGCCTAAATCTTTAAACCAGAAAACTTCTTTCCTCTTTTCCCAACAATTCTTGTTGAATAAAGAGTCCTTTTCCCAGTAATTTATGGTTTCATCAAACATTAGCATTCTATATATTTGTTCATTTAGACCTTCCTTATCTAATTTATCTACTGATTTACTTTCTGAATGCCAATTTAAAAGAATTACTTTGTAATATAGTCTAATATTTAAGTAATATCAAGCCATATTCTTCCTATTTTTTATTATTTCCTTTAACATTCTTGACCTCTTGTTCCTCCATAGAGATTTCATTATTTTTTTTTCTCTAAGTTTGTAAAGAACCCTAATGATAGCTAAGTTTGGTGATAAATCCATAGAATATCTTAAGTAGTATCATCATCATTATTATATCAGTATAGCCCAGCCATGACAAAAAAAAAATTCCCAATTATTTAGATCTTTTTTTTTTTGGATATCTATTTCTATATATCCTATGAACATATTGCTAGGTTAACTCCCGATGTGTTTCTTGTTAGGTTAATGAATGGTCTTATTTTAAATACAGTTTTTGTTACTCTTTCTCCCAACATTTTTTTCTGTTTTGTTAATAATATACTGAAATGCTGATGATTTTTCTTGATATTTTGTATTCTGTCACTCAACTATTATTTGTCTCAACATTTTTATTTCAATTATTTTGGAGTAGTGGCATGACATAGTGATAAGATCTGACCTTGGAGTAAAAAAGACCTGGGTAATTGTAATGATCTTTATGTATGGCATTATAATTTTGAGGAAAATTTTTCAGGGCTAACTTTTATGGGATTTCCTATATTTTTTTCTTTGAATAGCTGTTAGGCAAGATAGGGCACTAAAAGATTCTTGTCTCCTATATAAAACACATAAACATTGAGTTATCACCACAGGTATGCTATAGCTAGTTCTCACCTCAGAATTCACCTGTTCAGGAGATTTGTGTTAAACTTTTAATGTGAACATTTTTACTTCAGAAAACACAATTGTTACAAAGAAAGGCTTGATTTATTTTATTCATTGAATTTCTATAATTGATGTGACAGCAATTTAAATTAAACTTAAAACTATGTGCATACATTTTTGTTATTACATATTCCCCAGCATACCCCCATTTTGCTCTATAAATATTGCTTGAGCTCAGCAAGAGTGAAGTAGAAAGCTCAAGGAATGAGGCCATAAAAGTCATCACCATTTTACTGACCTGGTGACTCTTTAGGCAATAGGCTGTTTCTGCTGCTGCTACTACTGCTACTTAGTAATGTAGCACTTTAACATTTATAAAATACATTGCATCCATTGTCTCATTTGAGCTTGAAAACACTCCTGGTTCTCCCCTAGAATTTTCATGCCATTTGGGTTTCTTTGGCTTCACTGTTTAGCTTTGTTACTTTTGAATTTCAAAAGCCCTAACAGTGTTTGATGTCTATAAAGAAATGATTGAAAGTCTGTCATCTTTCTCATTTCCCCCAGATACTAATTCAGTTATTCAATTGTTTTTCAGTCATATCCAACTCTTCATGACCACATTTGGAGTTTTCTTGGCAGAGATACTGGAGTGGTTTGAATTTCCTTTTCCAGCTCATTTTATAAATGAGGAACTCAGGCAAATAGGCATAAGTAACTTGCCCAAAGTCACACAACTAGTAAGTGTCTGAGGCCAGATTTGAATTCACAAAGATAAATCTTCCTGACTCTAGACCTGGCACTCTTTCCACCATGCCACCTAGCTATCCACATATAGGAATATGACCGTATTATTGAAATATCCTTTCCTATGTTGTGACACATTTTCCTTTTTTAATATTGTATTATAACCATTTATTTCATTTTTATTATTGATTATGAAATTTGGCCAAATCAAATGAATATCCCTTAATGTAAAATTGCTTGCTCCTATCTGGATATAAGAATGTTTCTTTCAAAGAAAAAAAAATTAGTGAGATGCATAATGAAACAGCTAGATAGTATACTTTTCTGGTAATTATTAATACCACCATTCAAATACTGCTTTCAGACATTTACCAACTGTGTGATTGTAGACTCAATGTAGCCTCTAAAACTGGGATGCAACAATGTATGGATCAGTTCTTTGCTGCTTGTGCTAATTTTGACCCAACAATTAACACCGAGAAAACACAAGTGCTCCACCAGCTAGCACCACACCATCAATATGTGGAACCATTGGTTACAATAAATTGAAATGTTTTGAACATTGTGGGCAAGTTCACTTACCTTGGCAGTATACTTTCCAGGGATGTACACATTGATAATGAGATTGGTGTGCACATTTCCAGAGCTAGAAGTGCTTGGGAGGCTCAGAAGGAAAGTGTGGGGAAAAGATGTAATAGAGTCTATTACATATTAAATAGACTGACTACCAAATTGAGGGTATATAGAGCCATTGTGCTGACCTCATTGTTGTATGATTGTGAAACCTGGACAGTATACCAGAGCTATGCCAGGAAATTGAATCGTGTCCATTTGAATTGTCTTAGGAAGATTCTGAAGATCACCTGGCAGGATAAAGGACACTGAGGTCCTTTCTCAAACTAAATTGCCAAGCATTCAAACTCTACTGCAGAGAGCACAACTCTGATGGGCTAACCATGTTCTTCAAATGCCAAATGTGTGCTTACCTAAAACACTATTTTATGGTGAACTCACAAAAGGCAAGCGATCACATGGTGGTCAGAAGTTATACAAAGACAGTCCAAGGTCTCTTTGTAGAACTCTGAAACTGGTTGCATGACAATGCAGCTCACTGGCAAAGCACTGTCCAGCATGGAGTGCCCTCATCAAAGAAGGTGCTGTGCTCTACAAGCAAAGCAGAATGAAGTAGCTCAAAAGAAACATGAGATGTACAAATTTAGAAAATGCACCCAAATATTCACATGCACTATTCTGTGCAACCTGTGGTAGGGCATTCAGAGCTCATATTGGTCTGATCAACCACAGTTGGACATACTGTAACATGACTCTAACACAGTGATGTCATTTTGGTCCTCTTTGAGAATGAAGGAAAACAACCAACTAATCTCCTGTTGAAGAATTCACTACTTACTCATAGTCATGAAAGGAATATTATTTGCATCTCTTCTAGAATTTTAAAGTGATATTATATTTAAAATTCAGTTCCTACATCAATTTTGAATGTAAAATTGAATATGCATGAGGTGTGATTTAAGTGTAATTTCTTCTTGACTGCCAAATTTGCCAACAGTCCTAATAAAATAGAGAATTATTTTCTTTGTGTTTATTTTTTTCAGGTTTATATAATACTGAATTATTAAGTTCAGTTTTACTTTTGCTTCTTCCTTTTCTAATCTGTTTCACTAATCTTTTTTTTGTTTTTTTCCACATAACAATAACAGTCGTTTTTTGTTATTGTTAATATATAATACATGTTGAATTATAGAAGTGCTGTATTTCCCACATTTCCTACAAATTCCTATATTTTTCATTATTTTTTCTTAATATTCTAGATGTACTCTACCACCACCCTATCTTGTTTATGATCTCATTAGCTCTCATGGGCTCCATTTTTATCTTTTCAAATATTATTCCCAGATTTATAAACCAACCCAATGCTTATCTTTCTCCTGACCTCCAGTCTCCCATTACCAATGGCCCTTTGGATATTTCCAAGTGGTCATGTCTTAGGCATCTCAAAATAAATATGTACAAAAAATAAACCATCATCTGAACTCAGGAATATTTACTTCTCTTCGTGAGTTCAAATCCAGCCTCAGACACTTACTAGTTCTGTGACCCTGGGCCATACATTTAACCCTGCTTGCCTCAGTTCTTCATATATAAAATGAACTGGAGAAGGAAATGCCAAATCATTCCAATATCTTTGCCAAGAAAACCCCAAATGGAGTAAAAATAGTTGGACATAACTGAAACGACTGAACAACCAAAACAACAGCAATAGCAACAACAAAATATGTATATTTATATACCTTTGTACCCCCCATTAGAACGCAAGCTTTTTTTGGATGGGTCATAATTCATTTTGCTTTTATTGTATCCAAAGTACACACAGAGGTGTGTACAAATACTGTTTACAGGACAATTATAAGCATATAAAATGCTCTTTAAATGTTTATTGACTTAATGTTTTATCTCTCCAAATAAAGATTTTGTCTAAAGCTAGAGTTGATTAGAATAAAACTAAGTCTGTTAAAACAACTTTGGTAGTCTTTTCATTTTTTATCATATGTGTATAAACTAGATATGAACATGGAATATTCTTTAATCAAGTTAAGTTGACCATTATTTGAGTTGCATTTTCTAGTTGAATATGTACAAGTATTGCGTGTCATTTAATAAACTGACTCCCTAATATTTTAAGCAGTAAATGTTTACTTTAAATGGGAATTGCCTTTCTATTTTTATCATCTGGATTTTGATGTTATTATATAGGAATTCAGATTTTTGTGGATTTATTATGCAAGCTTGTGCAGAATATTAGTTGTCTAAATCAGTTTTTTTTAAATTCCCCAAATTTCCTGGGAAAGCCTGTAATGATTCTTCATTGGATAAAATGTTTGCTTTCAATTTTATGGACACACTTTTTAATCACATTAAAAAAAGTTTATTCTATGTTTTCTATCTCAATTTTAAAGAATATTGTTGCATTTATGATACTGAAAAAAAGCATGCTAGAATTTTCCTGTATATCCTTCTGGACCAGGGGTGTTTTCTGTTGTGAGTTTCTGTGCAACTTACTCTACTTCCTTTTTTGGAAAATATTTAAGACTTTTATTTGTTATTCAGATAGTCTGAGTATTCAATATCAATTAGTCAATCAACAGACCAACATTTATTAAGTGCCTATTTAATGGCATTTAAAGACCACTTAAATACGTGGAGTCCTTGGGAGGAATGGAGTTGGAAAAAGCAGCAGCAATGGTCACTTACTCCTAAAGACTTGTGCATCTCATGACCTTCTCATCACCAACACTGTCTTCTACAATGACATATGTCATTGTAAGGAGAAGAGACAGACAAGATGTGAAAATGACAAAGGCAATATTTGATGGGGAGTGCTGGACTAATCATAGGGTTATGTGCTCCAAGCTAAATATTCACATTCAACCAAAGAGATGGCCCCAAGGCAAGACTACCAGAACACTTTCAACAGATTAGAGTACTTTTCTGAGCATGAACATTTCATTGCTCATTTGGAAGGGGAGATGAGCCAACACACGATTGGCAACAGTGGAGAAGAAAAGAAGTGACTACCTTTTAGAGATCTGTTGTGCAGTACCACGGTTACTCATCTGGACCCGAATACTTGCAAACATCAAGACTGATTTGATGAAAATAAGGGGGAAATTCAGAAGCTGCTAAACAAACAGAGTTTAGCAACAGAACATTCCATCTGTCTCTATGAGGGCAATGTTAACTCCATTAAAAATAAAGTGCAAGTGATGCTTAGAGACATGCAGGATCCTTGCCTCAATAAAAAGGCAGAAAAAATTCAGTTTTACCCTGATAGTAACAACTCAAGCCATTTTTATGATACCCTGAAGGGCATTTATAGGCTGAAGACCTATGATGCATCTCAACTTCTCAGTGCTGATGGAGCCAGTGATAAGGACAAGATTCTAGAGAGATGGGCTGAACAATTCCATAATGTTCTCAACAGACCAACATCAATCAATGCTGAAGTCACCATATACCTCAGGATGAAGTCAATCCCTCTTTAGCCGAACTTCCAACTGAAGAAGGAGTATTGAATGTCATTAAGCTCCTCTCCTGTGGCAAAGCACCTGGTGCTGATTCTATTACAACTGAGATTTACAAGGCAGGACATCTACTGTTCATAGAAAAGATTTCTTTCTTAGCTATTGCTGGCAAGATTCTTTTCAGAGTCCTTTTTATAGGTTAATCCTTCACCTGGAAGATGGTCATCTACCTGAGAGTGTGGCTTCAGAAAGAAATTGAGGGAATGGTTGGTATGGTGTTTGCTGCCCAAGAATTCCAGGATAAATGACAGGAGCAGAACAGAGATATGTACACAAAGTTTATGTATCTCACCAAAGTCTCAAACACTGTTTGTCCTGAGGACTTGTGGAAAATTATGACAAAATTTGGTTGCACAGAGAAATTAATTAGCATTGTACATAAGTTTCATGACAGCATGCTTGAACAGATTCTGAATAATGGACAATCCTTTTGAACTTTACCAGTCAGTAATGGAGTGATAGAATGTTGTGTACTTTTTCCCATGCCTTTTAGCATGATGTTTTCAGCAATGTCAGATGACTTCAATGAGGATGAAAACAGAATCAAGGACAGCTACCATACTGACAGCAAATTATTTAACATGAAATGACTACAATCCAAGACTAAAGTGGAGGGTAGTTGGCAGATGATTTTTGGTTCTCAGGTGATTCTGCACCCAATGCAGCCTCTGAGGCTAAGATGCAAGAGTATGGATTGATTCTCTGATGCTTGTGATAATTTTGGCCTAACAAGTTACACAAAAATAAAAAAAAATACGGGTGCTCTACCAGTCAGCACTACGTCATTAATACATGTAACCATTGGTTACAGCCAAATGGAGAAATATTGAATGTTGTGGATAAGTTCACTCACCTCGGTTCTTTCCAGGAATGTACAGATATATGATAAGGTTGACACACTTGTTCTCAGAACATACTCAGTGCTTTGGAGGCTCACAAGAAAAGTGTGGGAGAGAAGAGGTATTAGACTGACTACCAAATTGAAGGTCTACAGAGGCATTGTGCTGACTTCATTGTTGTATTACTGTGAAACCTGGACATTATACCAGCTCCATGCCAGAAAACTGAACCACTTCCATGTGAATTGTCTTAGGAAGATCCTGAAGATTACCTGGCAAGATAAAGTACCGAACCCTGAGGTCCTTTCTCAAACTAAACTGCCAAGCATTCAAACTCCACTGCAGAGAGCACAACTCCAATAGACTGGCCACAATATCCAAATGCCAAATGTGTGTTTGCCTACAAGGCTATTTTACAGAAACTTCATATAAGGCAAACACTTACTCAGAGGTCAGAAGAAGTGATACAAAGACACTCTCGAGGTCTCTCTGAATAACTTTTCAATAAATTGTGAGAAATGGGAGGTGCAGGTACAGGATTGCCCAACATGGCATGGTCCCACCATAGACACTGTGCACTATGAGCAAAGCAGACTTATAGTAGTTCAAAAGAAATATGAGATGTGAAAATCTGGAGACATCTCCACTCCAAGTGTTAATATGGACTATTTGTACCCATCCTGTGTAGTCTGATTAACCACAGTCAGACACACTGTACCTTGACTTCAGCATATTGATGTCATTTTGGTCCTCTTTGAGAATGAAAGACAACCACCACCAGCTCCCGTGTACCAGACACTGTGTTAAGCACTGGGGGTACAAACAGAGGCAAAAGACAGTCCCTGTGCATAAGGAACACATAATCTAATAGGGTAAATAACAAAAAAAAATATATGGGCAGGAAATATGAAGGATAAATAATAATAAGTAATTAATAGAGGGCAGGCAGTAATATCAAGAGAGGTTAGGAAAGGCTTTCTATATGAAATGGCTTATTTGTTGGGAGTTAAAACAAGATAAGGGCAAGTAGGGAGTACAATGAATTAAGCAGCAGACCTGAAGTTAGGAAGACCTGAATTCAAATCCAGCTTCAGACACTTACTATCTTTATGAAACTTGGCAAGTCACTTATCCATTTTTGCCTCAGTTTCCTCATCTATAAAATGATCTGGAGAAGGGAATGGCAAACCAATTTCAGTTTCCATCTCAAGAAAACACCAAATAGGGTAACAAAGAGTGAACTGAAAAATTAATGAAGAGCAGCAAATGAAGTAAATTGGTAGAGATGGGCATGGAGGACATTTCAGACATAGATGGTAGCCAGAGAAAATTCTCAGAGCAAAGAGATGGCTATTCTTATTTGTAGGAAAGCAAGGTGGCCTGTGTCACTGCACTTAAGAATACATGGTGGGGAGTAAGGTGTAAGAATGGAAAGTTAAGAGGAAGCTACCAGGTTTGAAGGGCTTTGAATGTCAATCAGAGGAGTTCTTTCTGAAGATATTCCTGTATTTCTTTTCTATTCTGAATTTTATTTATATGAAACAGCCTTTAATATGTTCTGACCTTGGTGTATTTTTTTTTGTAGTTCTACAATATTCATTTTAATTTTTTGATTTGATTATTGCCTATTTAAAAAAATACATTTTATTAATATCTTGTTTCTATGTCTTCTCAATTTCCCCTTGTATCTCTTTACTTTCTGTCTCCCAAAACTATCCCACAGTTAATATATTTATATAATTATTACATGTGATAGCATAATAGAACATATAAATGTATGTAATATTGCTGTATGTATAGTTAAATGTATATTTATAATGCATATTATTTATATTATATTCTATAATGTAGGTTATGTGATAGAATATTTAATATCAACTAATTATATAAATTATAGTATGTGATATCACAATATTATAATACATAGAATTATTCATGTATATATTTTATTTGTTTTCAGATAGCTCTCTTGGACTGAGGAAGTGGAAAGACAAGAGGAAATTGAGATGATGTAGAAACAAAATAAACAAAAAATATTTCTTAAAATTTTATGCACACTCACATATTAAAGAAAAAAGGAAGAAGAAAAAAGTAAGTAAAATTGGTCATTACATTGAAAAATCCTGATAATATATGCAATGTTTTTCACCTATCGACCCATCTTTGCAAAAGAGTGGTTTCGCCCTCTTCTTTTGTGTTATTTAGGCTAAAGATTTATTATTTTTGTTACTATTTTTGAAGAAAAAAAATTTAGGTTTTGATTAGCAAAAATAAATTCCTTTAATTTTAGGGTTTCTTGATTTGTAGTTTTCAAAAAAAATTAGATCTGTTAGCTTTCAAATTTTAATTGCATTTTCACTTGACTAATACTTCTTTTAAAAAAGCAGTTACTCTTTGCATTTAGTGTCATTTTTTTCTTTGAAAATTGTTTCAGCTACATACCAGAAATTTTAATATGTTACCACATAATTATCATTGTTTTTGATATAATTATTAATGTTTCTATGGTTTGTTTTTTATCTAATTGCTATTTAGGTTTTTATTATTAAGCCTCCATTTAGATACATCTTTTGTTTGTGCTCCATTAATTTAATTACAATTTTTATACTGTGATAGAATTTCAGTGATGTTTGACATTTTTATGTTTTTATGTTTATTTGCAAATTCTTTTCAAGTCAATTTCTTTCTGAATGCAATTTAAAGATGCCTTTTTAAATTTCTTCATATTTTTTGTTTTCTTTCATAGCACAACTAATATGGAAATACATTTTGTATGACTGCACATTTATAACTGATATCAAATTAAT
Organism: Phascolarctos cinereus; assembly: GCF_003287225.1. Taxonomy (NCBI): domain Eukaryota; kingdom Metazoa; phylum Chordata; class Mammalia; order Diprotodontia; family Phascolarctidae; genus Phascolarctos; species Phascolarctos cinereus. Next base: position 73,908,940 of record NW_027555625.1, read on the forward strand.
TGCCTTCTAGATGATGGGAGAGGGAAGGGAGAGAGAGAAAGAATTTGGATCTCAAAATTTAAAAGAAATGTAAAAATAGTTTTTACATATAATTGGAAAAAATAAAATAATTTTTAAAAAGAAAGTCATTGCTCTTCTCTTTTTCTGGCTATGAATTTCTAGTATATTCACATCCTTCAACATACCTTAATTATATACATGAGATCAAGTTTCAGTTTGTTATGAAATAAATAAAAAAGTGGCTACTAAAATAAATAAAAGTCAGAGGATTCAAATTTCAAAGTAATATTAGAGATCAAGTAATCAACTACTAATTTTGTCAATGTGGGAATTGTGCCGCAAAACGATTGTGATTTGCTCAGTGTTGTATAGATACTAAACAGCGTTACATCAGTTAAATCTAGGTACCCTGCACCCCTTTCACTTCTCAGCTATTTAATTTTTCTTGGTATTTTGATTATTGGAAGACTATGTTTTGAGAATAAATTCCTGGGTTTGTAGAATTTTAGGTTTAGTATGTGTGGGACTAATAATCAGGGTCAAGAGTTGAAAAGGAAAAGATGAGCATAGCTGCTAGGAAATTGACAAGTTCTTTAATTGGTTCCAAGCTGAGCATGAAGGCAAAGGGTCATTTTCAATACTAATATTTCACTAGTATTGTCATTTGATGATAAAAATTGAAACTCTACTGCTTCCAAAGAACTGAAGAAGATCATTCCAAAGTAGGATACGGAGAATTAAGTATATGCTAAGTTTGAAAATTTTGCAATGTATAATCAATAAAAATCTTCAAAGAAGAATAGGAGTAAAAGTTGTCATCAACAAACCATTGACAGGAAGGTAGAAGAGGCTGAACATTTGTAAGAGTAAGAGATGACAGGTAAATTTCTAAAGTATTTCATTGCTATTAAAGTAATGTTGGAATCATTTAAAGAAGGCCCCATGTTACTGAGTAGACTATCCATAGAAATCTTTTGGAAGAAGGAAGAGTCATCAATGGCTTGCTACCCACATCATACAAGTATGTTCCTGAATTGATGAGGTCACAGAAATATTTGAGTTGAGTGATCATTTTCATCTTTGTATGATTAGTATCTGGTACATAGTGCACTCTTGAAAAAAAATGCCATTTGTTGAATTGGGGTAAAGAAATATACAAAAATAAATAGTATCACAGGACAGAAAGAAAAATTGATTTCCTTTTAATGTTGTTTCTCTTTCCCCCTATGGTTCCAAGGGCTTAAGTAAGGTTAACTGTTTACTTTCATACATTCATAAATGCTAATATTAAAAAAAGGAGTAAAAAAGAGGAATGCACTAGGAGAAGGGGCAAGGGAGAGGTAGAATGGGGCAAATTATCTCACAGAAAAGAGACTAGAAAAAGCTTTTACAATAAAGGAGAAAATGAGAGGTGGGGTGACAGACAAGTCTTGAATATTACTCTCACCACAGTTGGCTCAAAGAGGAAATAACATACATACACACTCAGATACTCAGATTACTATACAAATCTATCTTACCTTATACGGAAGGAGAGGGCAAACAGAGGAAGAGGGCTGATAGAAGGGCAGCAGATTGGGGAAGGTGGTGGTCAGAAGTAAAACACTTTTGATGAGGGACATGATGAAAAGAGAAAGAGAAGGATTATCAATAAGTAGAATGAAGAAAATTACACAGTTTTCATAACTGAATGTGAACTGGATGAACTCATCCCAAAAATGGAAGCAGCAGAGTGGATTACATGATTTAGACATAAAGGGTAATACCATAAGCAAGTTAAGGAATTGTGGAATAGTTTTCCTGTCAGATCTGTAGAAAAGAGAAGAATATATGACCAAACAAGAGATAGAGAACATTATGACCTATAACATGGATAATTTTGATCATATCAAATTTAAAAGATTGCACAAATAGACCAATGGAATGAAAGCAGAAAGCTGGGGGAAATTTATAACAATATTTTCAGAGAATGTCCTGATTTCTCATCTATATAGAAAACTGAGTTAAATTTATAAGAATTCAAACCATTCTCTAATTGATAAATGGTTAAAGGTTACAAACAGGCAGTTTTCAGGTAAAGAAATCAAAGCTATTTAAGTTGTATGAAAAAAAGTCATAAATCACTATTGATTAAAGAAAAGCAAATTTAAAAATTTGAGGTATCACCTCACACCTATTAGATTGTCTAATATGACAGAAAGGGCAAATCACAAATGTTGGAGTAGATCTGGAAAAATTGGGATACTAATACACTATTGGAGTTGTGAATTGAACCAGTCATTCTGGAAAGTAATTTAGAACCATTTTATATATAAAACTATACATATTCTTCAATCCAGCAATACAATTCCCAAGTCTGTATTCAAGAGGAATTTTTTAAAAAATGGAAAATGACCAATATGCACAAAACTATAGTAATTCTTTTTGTGGTAGCAAATAATTGACAATTGACAGAATCCCCATCATTTGGGGAATGGCCTAACAAGTTGTGGCACATGATTGTGATTGTATAGTATTATGTTATAAGAAATTATGAGCAGAATACTTTCAGAAAAAAAAAACTATGAAGACTTGGAAGAACTGGTGCAAAGTGAAGTGAGCGGAACCATGAGAACATTGTACACAGTAACAGCAATATCATATGATGATCAATTGTGAATGATTTAGCTATTCTCAACAATACAATGATCTAAGACAATTCAGAAGGACTTATAAAGAAAAATTCCATCCATCTGGGGCAGGGAGAGGGGGAAACTGATGGAGCATGAATGCACAATTGAAGTATGTTTTTTTTAAATTAACTTTCTTTTTCTCTCTGTATTTTTTAAAGCATAATATGGAAATTTGCGAGACTGCATATTTGTAAATGCATAATTGTTATATCATTTTGCTTGCCTTCTCAAAGGGGGCAGGGGAAGGAGGCATGAAAGAATTTGTAATTCAAAATTCAAAAAAAAAGAATTTTTTTTTCTACAGTTAATTGGGGAAAAAAGGTAAACTCCTTCATGGTAGAATTGATAATAAGTAGACTTTTGTAATTTTATCCCCAGAACACAGCCTTGTGAGTATGTAATTAACAAATACATGTTTTAAAATGAATGCTATTGGTAGCAGTTGAAGTTTCCTAGTACAGTTATAAAAGTTATCATTCCCCTTCTTTGGGCAGCTAGGTGGCACAGTGGATAGAGCAGTGGCCATGGAGTCAGGAAGACCTGAGTTCAAATATGGCCTCAGAGCAAACACTTGACACTTACTATCTGTGTGACCATGGGCAAGTCACTTAACCCCAATTGCCTAAAAACAAACAAAAACAAAACAAAACAAAAAGTTTTGAATCATGAGACCTCAGGAAACATTTGGAACAATTGGACCCTGAAAAACAATCCTCTGCATCCCCCCAAATGACCGTCTAGTCTTTGCTTTAAAGCCTTAATGAGAGAGGACCAAAATCTTCTGAGACAATACATTATTCTTTAAACTACATATAATTACTAATTTTTTTCTTCATAATAATTTTTTTTTAAGTAGCAGAATGAATTTAATACTTTTTTCTTAGGGAAACATTTCAGGTAGTGCTATCTTCTTTCCCCTAAGTCACCTTGTGAAATGGATTGAATGCCAGGCCTAAAAGCAGGAAGACCTGAGTTCAAATATGGCTTCGCTCAGATACTTATTATCTATGTCACCTTGACCAAGTCATACCACCTCTTTCTGCCTTAATTTCCTTAGATGTAAATGGGGATAGTAGCACCCACCTCATGGAGTTGGTGTGAGGATTAGATGAGATTATATTTGCAAAATGTTTAGCAGAGTTCCTGGAATATAGCAGGTTTAACAAATGCTTCTGCCTTCCTCCCCTCCCCCAACAAGATTTTTCCTCTCAAATTCTTTCAAATCATCTTCATCTGAGTCTTTAACTCTCTTTTTTGCAATCTTGTGGGCAATCCCCATCTAATCACTGTCCTTGCCACAAATATTATATCCAGAATTAAACATCAAATCACTTACGTAATCTGACCATGGCTGTGTGCTGTGCTAGATCACTTTGGCCTTAGGTATTAGCATATTAAAAAAAAAAAAGTCTAAATAGCATTTGTTGGTTTGGCTTCCATATTGTCCTGTTGACTCACATTGAGCTTTCAGTTCATTAAATCCATTGGATTTTTTCCCCTCAAGATAACATCTGTCTAGCAATACTTGTTCTATATTGTACTGAAGAAATGGATCTTTTTCTTTTTTTAGCTCATTTGTAAGACACTTCATTTATTCCTATTACATTTCTATGTTTCCAATTCAGCCTATGTTCTGTCCTGTCAAGATTTTTTTGGATCTTGACTCTTTTATCTAACATATTAGACTATTTGCCTGACAGAAGTATAGTATCAATGCTACTGAAATAAGAATTGGTGTTCACATTTCAAAAGAAAGCAGAAAGCTAAAGATATGAACTTGACATGTGTGTTACCATAGGAATTTCAGTACCAATTTTGTGATCTTATGAATACTTGAAAGCTCTCTAAAAGACATGTTAAATTTGCATAGTCTTAGGTGCGTTAAATTTTTAAAGTTCTTTAGTATTTAAATTTTATCCACTTTGGAAAAACTTACCAAAAGTTACTGGATAAATTAAAATATTAATCATTTAAAATGGGCATAATTGCACATAAAAGGAGTGGTTGTGAGGGTATTAAATTAATACAAATGCACTTCTAAGTTGCAGATCAGTGGAAAAAAATCTCAAATGGTCAGCAAAAGTGTATGTTGGGAGTAAGAAAAATTTGGAAAAAAAAAGAATTATCTAGTTATATGAGAATAAAAACTTTAGTTGGTATCAGATCCCTTTTAAAGTTTTTTTTCTATTTTGACAGATGTAAACATAAAAATACAAATAAAAATGCTTTGCTTTCAAAAGGAATCCTTTATATAATATAATATATATATATATATACACACACACATACACACACAATCTCAGCCTCTGAAGCTGAGATGCAGCAAAGTATGGATTGATCCTCTGCTGCTTGTGCTAATTTTAAACTAACAATCCATATGTGGAACCACTAATTACAGTAAATGGAGAAGTTTTGAATGCTGTGGATAAGTTCACTTACCTTGGCAGTTTACTTTTCTGGGATGTACACATTGATAATGAGGTTGACATGCATATTGCCAGAGCTAGCTCAGTGTTTGGGAGGCTCCCAAGGAAAGTATGGGAGAGAAGAGACATTAGACTGAGTACCAAACTGAAGGTCTACAGAGCTGTTGTGCTGACCTCATTGTTGTATGCCTGTGAAACCTGAACAGTATACCAGTGCTATGCAAGGAAACTGAATCACTTCCATATGAATTGTCTTAAGAAGATTTTAAAGATCACCTGGCAAGATAAAATACCAGAGACTGAAGTCCTTTTTTTTTTTTTAAATAAATTATTTATTTATTTTTTGCAATTGGGGTTAAGTGACTTGCCCAGGGTCACACACCTAGTACATGTCAAGTGTTTGGTATGAGACTGGATTTGAACTCAGGTACTCCTGACTTCAGGGCCTCTGCTCTATCCACTGCACCACCTAGCTGCCCCACTGAGGTCCTTTCTTGAACAAAACTGACAACCATTGAAACTCTGCTTCAGAGAGCACAGCTCTGTTGGGCTGACCATGTTGTTCGAATGTGAAATGTATGCTTGCCAAAAAGATTATTTTATGGAGAACTCACACAAAGCAAGTGCTCTTGTGGTAGTCAGAAGAAGCAATACAAGGACACTCTCAAGAATTGATTGTGTGACATGGAAGACACTGGCAAAGGACTATTCATTATGGCATGCCCCCTACAAAAAGGTGATGTGCTCTATGAGCAAAGCAGAATTGAAATAGCTCAAAAAAAAAAAGCAAGATGAACAAATTTAGAGAATCCACCTCAAATGTGTACATGGAGTATTTGTGCCCAGCCTGTGGTACAACATTCTGAGCTTATATTGGTCTAATCAGCCATAGTTAGAACACACTGAAACTTGACTCTAACATAGTGATGTCATTTTGGTCCTCTTTGAGAAAAAAGGATAACAACCAACCACCAAACCGTATTTGAGGGAGGAAATCTTGAACCATGAACTTATTTAGGATCTCCACAGTGAGGAAACTTTTTCCAAAGCCTTTTTTTATCTATTACTTTGTAAAATTAGAAGAAACTATTTTTGAAAATAAATTAAATCTCAACTATATTTTATTGTCAATGTTGGTGTTCACAGCACTAAGAAAGCTAATCTTCTACTGTAAGCATGTACTCCTACTCAACCAAACTTCATTTGAGAAAGAAACAATCATAATGCTTAACCATACTTGGAAATGATACTTGTATGTGTATGTGTGTGTGCGTGTGCATTTATATATTCTTCTAAGGGCATTCATTTATGCTCCTGTCCTAATACACTGCAGATTAGGGTTTTGTTTTATTTTAATGAAATATTATTTAATCCAAATTGCTCATAGATAAGGAAAATGAAACCCTGAGAGAATGAGAAGCAATGGTATGTAAAGGATAGATTACTGAATTTAGAGTCAGGAGGATCTAGATTCAAGTCCTACTTTGGCAAATTACTAGGTGTCTCTGGGATAATCCTTGAATATTTATTTAAAAAAACTATTTCCCCCCAAATATAAAAGACAGATAATAATAGAACATCTCTCAGACAATTGTGGTAAATATGAAATGAGATCGTATATGAAAAGCACTTTGCAGCTCTTAAATGTCTATGTTATTACAGCTTATTATTATATTATATTACAGTGTATATTATATTAATTATAATTAACATGATTAATTACTTACATACTATATAATTATGTAAAATATATAATTAATATATTTATATTATATCTTATTATTATTATTATAGCTTCTAACCTAGTACACTTTGAAGTATAACAAGTACATGAGAGTGATACAGATGTTTTGCAGAAAAAGCTGAAGGTTCTCCTTTGGAAAAGCCTGTTTTGATACATATCTTGCATTCATGGGTAGAAAAATGATAAAGGGATATGGCTAGACTATTAATCAATAAATATGTCTTTTGAGAGTACCCACCTTGGCATGGAAAAAAAGTCAAGTATAGGATGCAGTTGCTTACAAGGAGCTTAATGTAAAGTTGGTAAGAGAACATATACCCAATTTAGTTCAGTGCAATAACCATTATTATGTATATGCGACGTACAAAGAGAAAAAGAATCACATAGAAATTAGACCACCTTACGCATATACATATATCACATCTTAACCTGTCATGCCATACTATACCATGCCAATATCACATCATATTTCATAGTTTGCTATAGTTTCCAAAATAAGCATTTCTGAACTGGTCCTCAAATAGCAACACAATATTTCAAAGGGTTGATATTTAAATCCCTTCTAGTTTTGTGACTGCTGATAGAGTTTACATTTTATTGCCATATATGACCTTTGAGAAACTAGTGTCTGCCACACTCCATAAATTGTCCTAAGAAAAGTATTTTTTTTTGGTGGAGGGTGGGACCTGGAAAATTCCTAGGTTATATCCCAAAATGTATACTGTATTGTAAGTTTTTGTTACTCACCAAGTCAGTAGTACCAGCTTCTCTAACACTAACATGATTCCTCTTTTGATGCTACACAACCATGGATTGTGAAAAGCTGTTCTCTCAGAAGACACAAATTTGCAAATGAGAAAACAAATGAACAAATAATTGGATGATGTATGATGGGCATAACTAGATAGCACAGTGGATAAAGTCTTGGGCCTGGAATCAGGAAGACCTGAATTCAAATCAAGACTCAGATGTTTAATAGCTGTGTGACCGTGAACAAGTCACTTAATACTTTTGGCTTCAGTTTCCTTATTTGTAAAATGATCTGGAGAAGAAAATGGCAAACCACTCCAGTATCTTTTCGAAGAAAACCTTAAATGGAGTCATAAAGAATCAGACACTACTGAAATGACTAAACAACAAAACCAAAAATAAATGCCAATTACAAGGTGAGAAACAGGAAAAGATTGTCATCTGTACCAGTGGAGGGAGAGCCCTCATCAATGGTCTTATGTATTAAATCAACACCTATGCTTCACAAGTGTGTATAAACATAATAATATAATTATTTATTTTCATGCTGTTTTTCCCATTCATTTTAATTATTTTCCTTGATAAAAATTTAAGGATTAATTTTAAGGGCAACTAGAATTACAGGTTTTATGTATTATTGATTAATAGTGAAATTTCTTTCTAGTTAAATTGACTGTTCATTTAATTATCTTACTCCACAACTTCTGTGAAGGTTGATTCCTTAGTTTGCTTGCCCTAAGGTATAACATGCGTGTATTCTAAACATGGTGTCAGTTACTCCATTGAAGTGGTAGCCTCTTAGACATATTATTCAGTCACTGGGAAATTTGTGTGTATCTGTATGTGGGGTGGGTAGGTGACAGACTTGGACTCAGAAGTGGCAATATTGGTGAATAATTATGAATATTTCTTTGGCAAAGAGATATAGCACTTTCCTCAAGTGAACACTGCAGGAGGGAACCTAAACTATAACTTATGCAACAATCGCTCACAGATTAAATATTGATAAGCTCAAAATTTGGTGCCATCTAAAGGGAGCTACATGAGTTGATGGGTTTTGGCTTCAATCCCAGTACTTCTTTCAGCTTTGTATTTGAACAGTGGATAGAATGGTGCTTTTTTTTTCCTGAACCTTTAGTGATTTAGAAAAAGAAGATACATCCCACTATTTAAAAGAAGTGTGTTGTTCAAGTATATGAACACTTGTCAGGGGGAAATCCATACTACTAGCAGATGCCCTTGGAATCCTCATTCAGTTCTTAAGATGCTATGACTCTATGGTAGTAGAATGAAAGTGATTGTAAGGGTCTCAGAGGAAGGTGTTATTGTCCCATGGCTTGAATAAGCTTGAAAGACATGCCTCTTTATGCAAAATGCAATCATCTTTTATATCTGCTTACCTAAAATAGATGGAGGAAGAAGGAAAGACAGTGGAGTGTTTCTCTACACATTGTAAAGAGTCAGGAGCTGAAATAAGAACACTCTAAGGAACTGTCTTTCCAAAGTCTTTTAACTCTCAAAAAGTATTGACACTTCATTTAATAGTTATGTGATAAATGCTGAGAGTGTGGTTTTCTTTCACTGATTATAAGCTACCCTGGAGACAACAAGGATCAAAAGACTGGGAAATGTCATGAAAATGGAAGGAGGGTCTAAGTTTTATCATTCTAATTTATTTTTATTATTTTCCAAAATTCTCTAGATTTAGTGTTGGCTTATCCTAGAATACGATAATATTGATGGGATCATTATACACATAGTTTGCAATGAAAATAACAAATGGCATCAGTCTAAAAAATTTATTGCAAAAAAAGTTATTTCCTTAAAGTTGAATTTATTTTTATGGCTGCTATTATTTTATTTAGCTAGATGGTAAGAATAACCTCAAATCCTAGAAAAAAAGTATGTTACATATTATATATTTTTTGTATGTTTATGCCTATAGAAGTAAGAAGTTATCTTTCACAAAAAAATATGGTTTAAATATGAATGAATCAGACAGATTATCTTCCATTCTTTTTTTGAAGGATTGCCATTCAAGATGATTAACATAGAGATAATATATTTGATTTTAGCAAGACATTTAAAAATAACCTCTCATGATGCCTGTGTAGACAAGTTACTATTATAGTTAGTTTTATTCAGAACTGACTACATGACTGACTGAGCCCAAACAGGAACAGTTAATGGATTATTGTTAACATAGAAGTAGTTATCCGTCACAATATCCAACAAATTTTTCCAGAAACATGTCATATTCCATATTTTATCAATGACTTGGATGAGAGAATAATGTGCATACTTATCAAACTTTAAGAAAATATGAATCTGGAAATACTAGCAATGACTATATTTAATCTTATACATAAGTATATAAAAAGATGACACTGGTCTAAAAGAATGGGACAGCAAAATTTAATAATAATAATAATAAATATGAAATCCTACACTTAGGCTAAAACAATTCCCATGAGTGTAGCATGGGAGGAGAATTGCTAGTTAAGAGTTCATGTTGAAAAATATCTGAGATGGGGCAGCTAGGTGGCACAGTGGTTAGAGCACTGAAACTGGAGTCAGGAGGACCTGGGTTCAAATTCGGCCTCAGACCAAACACTTGACACTCACTAGCTATGTGACCTGGGCAAATTACTTAACCCCAATTGCCTACAAAAAAAAAAGAAAGAAAGAAAGAAAGAGAGAGAAAGAGAACTAAAACTATTTAAATTCAGAAATTATCCTTGATTTTACGACTATATCAATATCTATGTTTCAATCTTTCATCTCTTTATATGTATCTATCTATTTATCCATCATCTATGTATCTTCTTTCACTCTATCTTCTATATATTGAAGTGAAGGATTTGGGACTTTGTCAAGTGGGGGAACTCCCAATGTTCAACAGTGAAAGTGGCTTATATAGTTGATCTTTCTGAATATGGTATCAGAGAAACTTGGTTTCAATCTTGACTCTTCTGTATGCTACCTAAGTGAAACTCGAATCATGTCATTTCACTTCCCCAATATTCAAATTCGTTCATTTCTAAAATGAGGACACTGAACTAGGTGGTCCCCAATGCCCCATCAGGCTTCATAGCCATAATCCTAATGACTTAGGAAGGTACCTGAGGCACATAGAGGTAAAGTGATTTGTCCAGAGTTGTTCAGATAATGTGTCAGAGGCAACGTATGACTTCAGGTATTTCCTGAATACAAGATTAACACTCTCTTACTCTCTCCACTATGCCACACTAAATACATACATACACACATATGTATATACACATACAATATGTACACACATATATATATATATATATATATACATATACACAAATACACATAAATACTATGTAAAGAATTATGCATATATGTGCTATATGTGTGTAGTATGTAAGATGCATCCATTTATATACTACTTTAAATGGTGCTTGATTCTAATTATATTTAGGTCATGAATAGAAATCCTTACTTATTTATATACAATTCCTGAAAAAAATAACATTTCTTTAACATTACATTACTTCCTAAATTCTATTTTCTATTCATAACATATACTTACTTCATTTAGCATCTGATTTTAGGCAACCAACTCTCCATTGGAAACACTTGGCTTTTCCTATAAAAGTGTAATTTTCAGCTTGAAATAACATTGGCACCTTCAGGGGACGATGTACTTTCCTGTTCCAGTAGCTTCTTATTTTATTTTATTTTATTTTTTGTCAAGTAACCAAAAATAAAACCCTACCATACCATAAGAGGCACAAGTCTATGGATGTTGTTTATTAGTAAGAGCTTTTCTTTTTTCTTTTTTCTTTTTTTACTGGAAACATTGAACAAAATTAATACTAATTGTGCTTTTTTAAAACATTTGTTTAATTCAATCCATTGGCTGATAAGAGAATAGACAAACCCACAACAGTTGTTTGAGATGAAAAACACGGATAAGAGTCATACACGATAAACAATAAATTAGTTGTAATGTAGAAGTACATAGATTTATATAACCATAGATATATTGAAATATTAAAGTGTAAGTAACTGAATCTGAAATAATGTAATATGGATGTTTTTAAAACTAAAAATTATGAACATTGGGCCTTCCTTTCCATATCTGACTGTACAGAAGAGGAAAAGAGAAAGAGCTATCTTTAGACACTTTGGATATAGAATAATATTCATGTATCAATATCAGTTTTTTCTTTTGATATAATATACATGCTGGGTCCATTTTTATTCATATGACAGATGAAAGAGATAGATGATCTATTTTTAAAAATATTATCTATTTTACAATTATTTCTTTAAATGTTATGTTCCAAATTCTCTCCCTTCTTCCTGCAATCTCCCCTACCCAATGAGAAGGCAAGAAATATATCAATTTTACACTTGAAATCATGTAAAAAATCAGTATTAGCCATATTTTTAAAAAATCAAGAAAAATATAGTGAGAAAATTATACTTCAATGTGCACTCAGAGCTATCAGTTCTCTCTTTGGAGGTGGATAGAATTTTTTTCGTGACTTTTTTGGAATTATCTTGGATCATGGCATTGGTCACAGTAGCCAAACCTTCTTCAGTCGATCATCATTAAAACATTGTTGTTACTATGCACAATGATGTCATAGTTCTTTTCTTTTCTTTTTACATCAATTCATTCCCTTAATCTGCCCTCCCTTTTATTATTTGCCCTTTTCTATTATCCCCTTCTTTCCCTCATATTTTCCTATTGGGTAAGTTAGATCTCTGTATAAAATTGAATATACATGTGTGTATATATATATATATATATATATATATATATATATATATATATATATATATATATTTATATATATATATATATATATATATATATATATATTTATATATATATATATATATATATATATATATACATATGTATATATTCTTCCCTCTTTAAATAAATACCTGAGATTGAGTTTCAAGAATTGCTTGCCAGCCCCCACCCTCTCATTTTCCCTTCAGCCATAAAATATCTTTTTTGTGTAACTCTTTTATGGGAGAAAATTTTTCCCATTCTACCTCTCCATTCACCATTCTTCCAGTACATCCTTCTTTCTCACTACTTCAATTTTTTTCCCAGATGATTTCAACATAATTGATACACAATATGCTCTGTTTCTATGTAAATTTCCTTTAACTGTTCTAATAATGATAAAGTTCTTAGGAGTTACATGCATCATTTTCCCATATAGGAATGTAAACAATTTAAACATATTATGTGCTTTATGATTTCTCTTTAAAGTTTATCTTTCTATACTCCTTTTGAGTCATGTGTTTGAATGTCAACATTTCTGTTCAGCTCTGGCCTTTTCATCAAGAATGCTTGAAAGCCTATCTTATTCAGTGTTTATTTCCCCCACCAAGGATTATATTACATTTTACTGGATAGGTTATTCATTTTTAATTCTATTTTTAATATTTAAATTTATAATTTACTTATTTTTAACATTTCTTTTTAAATTTCAAGTTTTGAATTGCCTCCCTCAATCCCAAACCTCTCCTACTCATTAAGGCAAGTAATATATCAATTATACATGTGAAATCTTGTAAAACATATTTCCATATTTTAAAAAAAGAAAAAAAAATGAGAAAATCATATTTTAATTTGTACTGAGTTAGTAAGTTATCTCTCTGGATGTGAAGATCATTTTTTTTTCATCATAGGTCCTTTGGAGTTTTGGATCATTGTACTGATCTGAGTAGCTAAGCCTTTCACAGGTGATCATCATTACGGCATTGCTAGTACTATGCACAAAGATCTCTGGGTTCTTCTAATTCACTTAGCTTTAATTCCTAAAGATCTTGCCATATTTTTCGGAAACCAAGCCCCTTTTCATTTTGCACAATATAATAGTACTCCATTACAATCGTATGCCACAATTTGTTCAGTCATTTCCCAATTGTTATAACATCCCCTGAATTCCCAATTCTTTGCCATCACAAAAAGAGATGTTATAATTATCTCATACATATCAGTCTCTTTTGATCTCTTTGGTATACAGACTTAGTAGTAGTGGTATTGCTGGGTCAAAGGGTATGCACAAGTTTGTACCTTTTGAGCAGAATTTCAAATTGTTCTCAAGAACAGTTAGATCACTTCACTACTTCACCAGTAGTTAATTCGTGTATCCATTTCCCCCTCATCCTGTTCCAGCATTTGTCATTTACAATAGGTGTGAGGTAGTACCTTAGACTTATTTTATTTGTTTTCCTCTAATCAATAATGATTTAGAACATTTATTCATAAGACTAGAGATAACTTTGTTTTCTTCTTCTGAAAACTGATTGTTTATATCCTTTGATCATTTATCAATTGAAGAATGGCTTGTATTTATTTTTTATAAATTGGACCCAGTTCTATATTTAGAAACCTATTTGAGAAGTGACATTTTTATGGAATAAACTTGCAGCGAAATGTTTTGATATTGCTTCATTATCTATGGTACTATTTATCACAGTGTAGTTTACATGATCATGTTTTTTAAATTGGATCTATTTTGTGCTTTTCTTTGCTGACATCATATTGTTACTACTGCTTCTTTTTATTTTAGCTAAAGCATATTAGATTCTACTCCAGTCCTTTATTTTAACTCTGTCTGTGTTTCTCTGTTTCAAGTGTCTCTTCTAAACAACATATTGTTGGATTCTGGTTTCTAATGCATTCTGTTATCTGCTTTTGTTTTATGTGTACACTTATCCCATTTATATTCACAGTTATAATTAAAAACTGCCTTTTTCTTTCCATCCCATTTTCTTCTTTCTTCTCTCTCTCTTTTTACCCTGTCCCTACTCAAGTCTATTTTGCTTATAATAATTTCTTCCCTTAATACCTTTTATTACATGCTTTCCTTTCTTTTATCCCCTTCATCTTCTATTTGCCTATTTGGTAAAGTAAATTTCTGTACCCGACAGAATGTGTGTATATTATTCCCTTTTTGAACCAACTCGAATGAGAATGAAGTTCCAATATTACCCATCCACCCCTATTTTCTCTTCCATTGTAAGGGTTCTTTGTTCCTCTTTTATATGAAAACATTTCCTTATTTTACCTCTGCCTTCTCCCAGTGCATCCTCACCACCCCAGAAGTGTGACCCGCACTTGCCTATGGACAATAGAGTTGCCAATCATCACCAGCTTTACCCAGTGCCAGCAAAAGGTCCCCAGAAATTGTCTGACCCCCTTACTATCTCTGAGCCAAGAGCTCTTGAACATCCTGCTGCTGCTGCTGCTCCTCTGTTGCTGAATCCTGCCTTTCTCTGACATTTAGACAGGCATCCACCCAGGAGCCAAAAATGTCTGCCGATAAATTCCTAAATTTTCTTAGGCTGGAAAATCTCTCTCCTTGACCTTTTGTTGGCTCTGCTGCACCAAAATTTGATTTGTGGCCTTATCTTAAGATTATTTGGAGGGGAATGTCAAGAGTTCAGCTAAATTTTTGCCTCTAATAGGACATCTACTACTATAAGGACAGAGATATTTCTTGGCACACAAGTATTACCAAATTCATTATTCTTAAGAAAATGATGATGATTTATTAAAAGGGCAATTATTTTTGTAAAACTTGAAATTAAATCAAATCAAATAATATATCAAATCAAACACATATTAAAACCTTACCCTATGTAAGATATTTTGTAAAGCCCTGGAGATACAAAGCCCTGCCCTGATCTCCCCCAAAAATATATCAAATAGTTTTCAGTCTAGGAGCTTTGCAATTTGAACATTAATAAATACAAGTTGTCTCCTATTTTTTAACAGAAGTGGGGGAATAAGGGTATGGAATAATAGCAAATGCTGACAATAATAGGTAATATGTGCTTGGATTTACTGAAGTACCTTTTAGTCTTTCTTTTTTATGTTTTATCTCAGTGGTTGGTTCACTGTATATGGAAAAGGGAGGTATACATTCAGGAGCTGAAGTAGTGTAAAATAAAGATATATTAAGAAAGCATTTTTAAAGGAACTGGATTTGTTTTTAGGGATCATTTGGAGATCATGGAAAATACTGCAATTATTCAAATGAAAACCTGTATATTCCTTTCTTTGTATCCATTTCTTGACCCCAAATACTGTTCTTATATAGAATCTGTTCAAAGTGTTTTACTATATTATTAATGCCTATTCATCCATATCTATCTATATCTATATATGTATACATCTACATCTACATCTATATATCAATCAATATTTAGAAATCAGAAATTCTACATGCTGTTGTCCACTGCTCCCCCAACTTGACTGAAAGGTTGACCTGTTTTATGTGCTTTTGAATGATACTTTGTAGTCTCTATCGTGTTCAGGGGTTTGATTGAATTTGCAAAATTTCACCTGTTATTAGAAATATAAAAAAGATTTCACAATTCACTGTAAATCCTTTTTCGTTCTGAATTCTGCCTCTATAGGAATAGCAAAGAAATATGTCTAGTACAAATCTCCATTATTTTCAGTTTATGCATATTGGATTATCAAATGGAATTATTTTTATTGTTACATATAAGAAGAGATTTTGTATTATTATCTTAGCCTATATCTTGGTGTAGGAGAGTCTTTAAGGCTAAATATTTCTCTTCTAAAAAGAATATTTTTGTCATTATTTCTTTGTTTTTTAATAATAACAAATTAGCAATACTCACATACATTCTCTGTTCCTTTTAGTCAATTATGTGATTTTGAAGATATAGTTTTTTAAAGAATACATGTTCCAAAAGCTTTTCTATTACTTCATGTTTTTCATGAAGGATAGCATCAGTATAGGTGTAGATTATTCTCATAAAGATAGTATAGAGATGAGAATTTACTCATATATGTCAGGAGTTTTGAATTTCATTTCAGACTCTCCACCCCCTTTTTAATAATAGCATACATCACTTTTCCTAGTTTTTCAGGATTTTCTCCTCTACAAGACATCAGAAAAACATTTTCTCAAAATTTTGTCACCCTTAGAAAAGTTTTTCTTTATGTGTACGTGGTTTCATCTGCCTATTCTTCTTCCTTCTGTGTTCTATATTGGCATTTTTACTTCCTTAATTAACACATTTGGACCAAAGGTTACAAAGTATTGTTCAAAAATGAAATACTATATGGATTCGACTTGTGTTTTCATTGTTCTTCTCCCTTAAAGTACACAGAACAATATGTTTTGGGAACAATTGACTAATATGGTGTCATTTAAAGATGACTTCTGGACCATAGCACAAAATATAGATATAACAGATTTTTGGTCACAAATATAGGACAGTTAAAAAAGGCTAAGAATATATTTTCTGTGAGTCTTCCTCACTGCTCTGACACTTTGTGTTATGATTTTGGTACGTTAACACATTGATGTTTTTTTCACTTAAACTTCTGTCTAATTATGCACCTGTCATTTTCCATTAACAAAGCTGATTTTTTGGACCTAAGCACAGGCTGCATATTTATCCTTCTTGAATTTCATATCACCAGATTTAACCCAATGCTCTAAATTAACAATACATATTTCAGTGCTTTTTCTTATACACCCTACAAAGTACATAAGGTCCTCTTCTGAACACAGGGTTGGGGAGAGATCAAAGCTCTTTTCCTCCCCCACTCAAATGACTAGCTTTTACTTAGTTTAGCTGCAGCTTCCCTCTCTAGGTTCACAACTGCAATTTCTTGAGCTCTAAATGAGTCTGGTATTTTATATAATACTCACAGAATGTGGCCAATAATATTTAATTATACTTTCTGTACAGCACTGTTGATTTCATCCAATGGCAGCGCAATCATCACATTTAGACACTGACATCAGAGTACCAGATGAATTAAAAATTGATTTCCTTGAGGAACACTTAATGGTCTCTCACAATTTGGGAGTGAGATAAAAGTCAGGGTGACCAGTGATGGCACATGATGCAATGGAAATCTTATTTTCAGTGTCTGACCAAGCTCATGTTGTTCTTATCTATCCATTCCGCCAGGGGAAGTCTTCACATATTTGGTTAGATATCCCCCTGGCTCATTGATGAGTTTGAGGCTTGAGAGTTATCCTCAATCTGGTTTACCTGCCGGCCCAGTGGGTTTTACCTAAATATCTCTGCTGTGCATGCTGCATCTTCTTGGCTCCAAGAAGCTTGGAGAGTTAGGTGAAGATGGACACCAAAAGTAGATGAGCAGCCTTGAAAAGGCTCAGCAAACCCATTCATCTGAGGTGCTAATCCTCCCTAACACCTCATACACCCCACCACCACGTTATATTCCCAGACTGAAGTCACTAAGTGTGAGAGGTGTGCATCAGGTTATTTCTGGGGCCCTTCTCAGAACTTTTTAGCCCTTCCACTCACCAGTATTTGCTCCCAGGAAAGGGTTTGAAACATTTCATTGGCTAAGTTATCAATAACTTCTAAGGGATAATGTGTGACCCCTCCCAGATATATTTGCACTTCAACAATCATCTCCCCAAATCCTCCACCCTCTTTGTTTATTAAGCCTAAGAAAAGTTAAGGTATTGACAAATGGAGTAGATCAGGTATTTTGGAGCAGGGCTAAAATCACATCACGTAATCAGTTCCTCAACAACTAGTCCTGGTGGTTTCCTAATTGTTTCTGTTTGGAAAGCTATAAAGTGTCATTTTAATGAAAAATGGTATCACTCAAGGAGGGGCCCTAAATAGTTAGATTCAGTACTGTCAACCTTTATTAAATGCCTGGTAAGTGCAAGCCCCTGGGGTAAGTGCTGGAGACACAAAGATTTTTTTTAAAAAATTACAGTTTAGTGCCTTGGAAAGACTTCTGGAGTCTGAAGCTGCAGGCTCAAATCCCACCTCTAACAATTAATACCTTTTTGACCTTCAGTAAGTAACTTATACTTTGGAAGCCTCAGTTTCCTCTTTTGTAAGATGTGGTGATTGGATTTGATACCTGGAGGTCCTTCCTAGCTTTGGATCTAGGATCCAATCTTAAACAGTCCAAAAGGAAAGAGGAACTGAGCCCCAGAGAGGTCATATAGTTTGGCCAACATTAATTGATACAATCAGCATTAGGAACCTGGTCTTTCCTTTCCTCATTCCTTATTTTTAACAAGGGAGTATTAACTAACACATGGATATTTTTAGTTCAAATGACAGGCAGTGTGGAATAATATATAAAACAATATAAACATTAGGTATTGTTATAGGAAGAACTGTGGCTCTGATTTCAAGGGTCATGGGATCAAGCTCGAGGCTTCATTTTTCTCATCTTAAAATGGGAATAGTTCTCACAAACACAGGTTAAGCATGCTGTAAGTGATGAAGCACTCCATCATCTCTCTAAAATAATGAAAAGTAAGGATAACTATTCAGCTTCATCCAGCAGTAAAGTATTTAATCTGAGCCCCAGTCTTCTCTATAAAATAGGGATATTACTAAATTCCAAAAACCGTTGATGAAAAACAGACTGCAATCACTTCTTAGTGCTAAAGAAATGTCAATCATCACTCTTGCAAGTTGGTGAGGCCTGAGCTTATTCTTCAGTGCTGGTGCCTCCAAGAATCCAGGTCACTTGCAAAGTGCAGCTGTGTTTTCTGTGTGATTTAAGAAATAGTGAAGAGCCAAAGATCACACCTAGGTTGTTAGCCTGTGAGACTAGGAGGATGGTAGTGTCCTTGAAAGTAATGGGGAGATTTCTGGTGTCAAAAATGATGTGGCAATGGGACCTAAAAGTCCCTGAACTTTCCCACACAGTTCAGGTCACTGGTTTTTGCCTAAGGCATCTGGCCCACCCCAGTCTATCTAGATACTCAATAACCTTTTTAACTGTCCTTTCATTGTGGCTCTCTGACCCAGCCCAGGCCAATTGACTTCTTTCATTGTCTGCAGCTAGCCCACTGCAGGCTACTTGACATTCCTTATCCAGATCTTTTCACAGTCTTTTTCTGTATAAAAGTATCAGTCTCATCCTCATCAAGATCACAGATTTGCTAAGAATGATACCCACCTAACCAGTATCATAAAAAAACCTCACTACTGTGACTGAAGAAAAGGCTTGAGTGGTCAAATTCTTTCAAGGCAGACCCCCTATAGGCTTGTATTTTGGGGTTCCCAACACCCTAAACCCCAACAAAGCCAAGGTGGCAGAATAAAAGAAAAGCACTCAACTAAGCTCTCCCAAAATTCCCCATCAAAATGACTTTTTAAAAAGACCTCAAATTGAACGTTAGAGTGCAGAGGCAACAAAAGGTATACTAAGCCATTCTTCCAACCCTAGACAACATATGCAGTGAAAAAGAGAGATCTGTGAAAAAGGGGAGGAGGCTGGCCCAGAGCTAAAGTGGATGAAACAGAAATGGTTGGACTATCTAGTGCTAACAGAAGTAGCAACATCTGGAGAAGCTCTCAAGCTGAAGTCCACAAAGTGTCCTGGCAACTTGTGAGAAAGAGAAAATGAGGTACTCCTGTCCTAGCTCTGGATAAAAGACCAGATTTGTTTGGAAGCTCCATTGTCTATATTCAATTCTAGGTCATAGTTCAAGGGCAGACAGTAGTACTTTATCTGAAGAGGGGTTGCCCTAAGGGGCAGTTTCACCTCCTGTTCCAAGGGAGCAATAGCCTTGAGGAATATGAATTGTAATCCCAAAGGATCAGGGGCTTTTCTTGGGTAAGGAACAGAATGAAGACCAAGAGAGCAGTGACCACATCTGTTCACAAATCATACCAGCCTTGGAAGAACCTAAAGCTTCCAAACCCCTGCAATTAGTTCTGGAAAAAAAAGCCTGAAAAAGACTGAAGCCTGAGACAGTGGCCCTCCTAATCTCCCTACCCCCATTCTGAGAAGAGAGCCCAACACTAACATAAAGTTCCAAATCAAGAAAGAGTGTGGAAAGATGAGCAAATAACCAAAAAGAAAAATTTGTAAATAGAAAGATCTTGACCTTAAGAAACTAATATGGTGAGAGGGAAGATTAAGAATCAGACTCAGAAAACAATGAAATCAAAACAGTTAAAAGCAAAGCCTCAAAGAAAAAAAAATGAATTTGATAAAAGCCCAAAAAGAATTCCTAGAAACCAAAAAATGATTTTCAAAATCAAAGAAGTGTGGTAGAAGAAAAACTGGGTAAAGAAATGAAAAGAAAGGAAGAAAAGTATATAAAAAAATCACCAACTAGGAAAAAAAGGATAAAAATACTCAAAAAAAACCCACATTATAAAACAAACTTGGCAAAGAGTAAAAAGTGGTATGAAAATTCACTGATGAAATTGTCATTAAAAAGCAGAATGGCTAAATGTGAAAAGAAGTACAAAAGCTCAATGAAGAAAATAATTCCTTATAATTAAAATTTGGTAAGTGGAAGGTAATGAGTCCATGAGACACCAAGAAATAATATAACAAAGTCAAAGGAATAAAAAAAAAATAGAATGAAATATGAAATATATCATTAAAAAAACTGACTTGGAAAATTTATTGAGAATAAATGTTCTAAGAATTATTGAATTACCAGAAAGTTATAATCAAAGAACAAACCCAGACACTACATTTCAAGAAAATTAAGGAAAAAATACTGCCAAGACATCCTAGAATGAGAGGATAAAATCAAAATTTAAAAAAATTCACTAATCAGCACCTGAAGAAGATGCCAAAAGTACCAGACTCAAAGGGAAAATAATTTAAGCAGCCAGAAAGCAACAATTCAAACACCATAGAGCCAAAACAAGGATCACAGATGATTTGGCAGATACCACATTAAAGAAGTGGAGGGAATATGATATTCCACAAGGAAAAAGAGCAGCAATTGAGTGGTGTATCAGTGGAATAGGTTAGGTATATAAGGCACAGTAGTCAATGACTATAGTAATCTACTGTTTGATAAACCCAAAGACTCCAGCTTCTGGGATAAGAACTCACTATTTGACAAAAACTGCTGGGAAAGCTGGAAAATGGTATGGCAGAAACTAGGCATAAACCAACCTCTAACACTATGGTACCCAGATTCAAAATGAGTACATTATCTGAACAAAAAGGGTGATGTCATAAGCAAATTAGGAGAGCAAGGAATAGTTCACCTGTCAGATCTATGGAGAAGGGAGGGATTGGTGACTAAACAAGAGACAGATTACATTATGAAATGCAAAATGGATACTTTTAATTGCATTACATTAAAAAGAGGTTGACAAAGCAAAGCCAATGCAACCACATTTAGAAGGGAAGCAGAAAGCTGGGAATCAATTTTTACTGCCAGTGTTTCTGATAAAGGCCTCATTTCTCACATATATAGAAAACTGAGTCAAATTTATAAAAATACAAGTCATTTCCGAATTCATAAATCATCAAAGAATACGAACAAGCATTTTTCATATGAAGAAATTAAAGCTATCTATAGTCTATAAAAGAAATGCTTCAAATCACTGTTGATTAGGGAAATGCAAATTATAACAAATCTGAGGAACCACATCATACATATCAGATTGGGTAATAGGACAGAAAAAGAAAATGATAAATGTTGGACAAGATGTGGGAAAATTGGAACACTGATGCATTTTTGGTTGAGTTGTGAACTGATCTAAACATTCTGGGGAATATTTTGGAATTATGCTCAAAGGGTTATAAAACTGTGCCTACCCTTTGGTCCAGGAATGTCAGTACAGAAATCATAAAAATGGAAAAGGACCCACATGTACAAAAAATATTTATAGCAGCTCTTTTTGTGGTGGCAAAGAATTGAAAATTGAGGGGATGCCCATCAAATGGGGAATTGCTGAACAAGTTGTGATATATGAATGCAATGGAATCCTATTACTCTATAAGAAATGATGAGCAGGCAGATTTCAGAAAAAACCTGGAAAAATTTGCATGAACTGATGCTGAATTGAAGTGAGCAGAAGAACACTGTACACAGTAACAGCAACACTGTGTAATGATCAACTTTAATAGACTTGGCTCTTTGGAGCAATATAATGATCTAAGACAATTCTTAGAGGCTCATGATATAAAATGCTATTCACATCCAGAGAAAGAACTATGGAGTCTGAATGCAGATCAAAGCTATTATTTTCATTTTTATTTTTCTTTCTCATGGTTTTTTGCTTTTGTTCTGATTTTTCTTTCAAAACATGGCTAATGTGGAAATATGTTAAATATGATTGTACATGTATAGCCTATATCATATTGTTTTCTGTCTTGGGAGGGGAGAAGAGAGGGAGCTAGGGAGAAGAAATTTGGAACTCAAAATGTTTAAAAAAAAGTGAATGTTGAAAACTAAAAAAAAACCCTAATAATAAAAAAGGAAAAGAGAGCAGGGATTGCAACAAAGAATAACCTATACAGAAAATTAAGTGTAAACCTTCAAGGGAAAAATGAATATATACTATAATAGAGTTCTTTCAAGCATTCCTGATGAAAAGACCAGAGCTGAATTGAAAATTTGACTTCCAAATGTAAGACTCAAGAGATGCATAAAAGGTAAACGTGAAAAAGAAATCATAAAGAACATGATAAATTAATCTATTTACCTTTCTATGGGAACATGACACATGGACACATGTATCTTTTAAGAACTTTATCATTAATAGGACAGTTAAAATGATTCTACATAAAAAAAAAGAATTGGTGTGAGAGTGAGTTGATTATGTTAGAATGATGGCCAAAAAATAGATAAGTGAGGAAAAAGGATTTCTTGAGAGAATAGGGAAGGAAGAAGAAAAAGGGGGAAATTATTTCACATAAATGAGATATACAAGGAAAATCATGTACAATGGAGGGGAAAATGGTGAGAAAGGGAAAGGTAAAGATTGGACCTCACTCACATCTAAATTGATACGTGTATATATATATATATATACATATGCGTACATACTACATATACTTTGTATATGTATGTGTGCATATACATATTATATACATATATGCACATATATACATATGTGTATATACACACATATGAGATAGATCTTTAGAGAAAATTGAATGGAAACAAAATTGAGTACACTTTTTTCTCAGCTGTAAATATTACCTACATAAAAACCGATCTTGTATTAGGGCACATAAACTTCACAAACAAATTCAGAAAAGCAGAAATATTAAAAACACTCTTTTCAGACCATAATGCAATAACAATTGTGTTCCATAAAGGGCCATGGAAAAAAAAAACATGAAAAATTAATTGGAACCTAATCTAATCCTAAAAAAAATGAATGAGTCCAGGAACAAATTATAGAAATGATAGCTTAATTAAAATAAATGATCTCAATGAGACAACATATCAAAACTTGTGTGATGAAGATAAAGCAATACTTAGGGGAAAGTTTCTATCTCTAAATGCTTACATCAACAAAATAAAGAAAGAAAGGATCAATGAATTGGACATGCAACTAAAAAATGCTAGAAAAAGAACAAATTAAAAATCACCAATTAAGCACTAAATTGGAAATTCTGAAGATCAAAAAAAGGTAATAAAATTGAAAGTTAAATATTGAACTAAAAAACCTAGGAGCTGATTTTATGAAAAAAAAATAAACTGACTTCATTTAAAAATAAGAAAAGAACCAAATTACCAGCAAAAAATGAAAAGGATAAATGTACCACCAATGAAGATGAAATTAAAGCACTTCTTTGAAGTTATTTCACCCAATTATATGCCAAAAATTCTGACAATCTGAGAGAAGTGAATGAATATTTTAAAAAATATAAACTGTACAGATTAATACAAGAACAAGACAAATTAGTTTCCTTGGGAAAATATCCCAGTACTGAATGATTCACAAATGAATTCAACCAAACATTAAAGGAACAATTAATCCCAATTCTATATAAACTACTTTGGAAAATATACATAGAAAGAATCCAATCAAATTACTTTTATAACACAGAAGTGGTCTTGATATCTAAAGGAGGGAGAGCAAAAACAGAAAAGAAAACTTTAGCCCATTTCCTTAATAAATGTTGATGTAAAAATTTTTAAATAAAATACTAGAAAAGAGATTACAGCAATATATGATAAAAATCATTCACTATAACCAGGTAGTATTCATACCAGGAATGCGTGGTTGGTGCAATATTAGTAAAACTATCAACATAATTGACCATATCAATAACAAAACCAACAGAAATCCTATGATTACCTCAATAGATACACAAAAGGCCTTTGGAAATTATAACACTTAGGGTAACTTGGGTGGTGAAGTGAATAGAGCACTGGCCCTGGAGTCAGGAAGACCTGAGCTCAAATCACAGATGCTTGATACTTACTAGCTATGTGACCCTGGGCAAGCCACTTAAGCCCATTTGCCTAACCAAAACAAAAACAAAGAAAATTATAACACCCACTCCTATTAAAAACACTAGAAAGCAAAGGGATCAATGGACTGAATCTTAACATGGTACATAGTATATATCTAAAACAAAAAACAAGCATTTTCTGTAATGAGGATACAGTTGAAGTCTTCCCAAAAAGATCGAAAGTAAAACAAGGATGTCCTTTTTAACCACTATTCTTCGATATACTAGAGATACTAAAAATGTTAGCTATAGCAATAAAACAAGAAAAAGAAATTGAAGAAATAAAAATAGGAAGTGAGGAAACAAAATTATCACTCTTTGCAGATGATATGATTATGTACTTGGAGAACCTTAGAGAATTAACTAAAAACCTATTTGAAACAACTAACAACTTCAGCAAATTTGTAGGATATAAAATAAACCTAAAATCATTAGCATTTTTATGTAATAGGAAGAAAACACAGCAGGAAGATACAGTAAGAGAAATTCCATTTAAAATAACTGTAGAAAATATAAAGTACCAGAGAGTCTATCTCCCAAAAAAAAAAAAAAACAACCCAGGGACTGTAGGAATAAAATTATAAAACATTTTTTTCCCAGAAAAATGCTTACCTAAGCAGTTGTAAAAAAATTTTAAATGCTTATGGGTAAACTCAGGTAATATAATAAAAAATTGAGAATTCAAGGAAATTATTATTCAGTGGCATGCCAATCAAGCTACCAAAGAAGTCTTTGGTAGAGTTGGAAGAACAAGATGAACAAGAAGAACAAGATGTTAAGAATATCAAAGAAATTAATGAAAAAATATTAATAAGGCAGCCTAGGATTTCCATATTTCAAACTATATCACAAAGAAGTAATCATCAAAACAATTTGGTACTGGGTAAGAAATAAAATGGTGGATCAATGGAATAGATTAGGTACACAGTATACAGCAGTAAATGATCATAGTAATCTAGTGTTTGATAAATCCAAAGAACCGAAGCTTTTGGGGTAAGAACACACTCTGACAAAAACTGCTGGAAAAACTGGAAAACAGTTTTGCTGAAACTAGGCATAAACCAACATCTCGTGCCAAAATAAAGTCAATATGGATAAATGACTTATAAATAAAGAGTGATATCATAAATAAGAGGAACAACAAAAATGTAAAGTATATGAAGAGAAAGGAGATAGAGAGGATTTCAAGAAGTAATTACAGATAATTTTGATTATATTTTTAAACAGCTGTTGCACAAACAAAATTAATGCAGCCAAAATTAGAATGAAAATAGGAAAGTGAGGAATAATTTAGAGCACGTTTCTCTGATAAAGGCCTCATTTCTCAAATATTTAGGGAGCTCAGCCAAATTCATAAAAGTAAGAGCTATTTCCCAATTGATAAATGGTCAAAAGATATGAATAATTTTCAGATGAAGAAATCAAAGCTATGTATAATCACATGAAAAAATGCACTGAATCACTATTCATTAGAGAAATGAAAATTAAAACAATTCTGATATATCACATCATCAGTATCAGATTGGCTAACATGTTAGTAAAGAGAAATGACAAATGCTGGAGGGAATGTTGAAAAATTGGTACATTAATGTATTGTTGGTAGAACTGTGAACCAGTCCAACCATTCTGGAGAACAAGGTGGAACTATGCCCAAAGGGCTATGTAACTATATGTACCTTTTGACCCAGAAATAGCACTAGTAGGTCTCTATCCTAAAGAGATTTTTAAAAACAGGGAAAAAGGACCTACTTGTACAAAAAAAAAGTTTGTAGTAGCTCTTTTTGTGGTGGCAAAGAATTGTAAATTGAAGAGATGCCTATAAATTGAAGAATGGCTGCAAAAGTTGTAGCATATGATTTTGATGGAGTATTAGTGTGCTAAAAAAAAAAAAAAAGATGTGTAGGGTGATTTCAGAAAAACCTGGAAGGACATTAACTCATTTGAAGTGTAAGGATGCTTAACTATGAAAGACTCACCTACACTGATCAAGACAATGATTTAAGACAATTCCAAAAGCACTATGATGAAAGAAGCTATCCACTTCCAGAGAGGGAACTGATGAATTCTGAATTCAGAATGAAGCATACTTTTTTTATAACTTCCTTTATTTTATTCTTTTATTTTGTTTGTGTTTTTTTTGGGGGGGGACAAGGCTAATATGGAAATATGTTTCACATGACTTAACATTTATAATCAATAGCAAATTGTTTGCTTTCTCAAGGAAGGGATAGGTCAGTAGCTGGGGAGAGAATTTTGAACTCAAAAAAAATTTAAAAATCATTAACTTATTTTCATTTAATTGGCAAATACTAAAAAATAAATATGAACAATTAAAAAAGAATATAATAGAAAGTTTAAAGGGAAGAGTGGAGGTTTAAAGGGAAAAATAAATGATTTACATTTTGGACATGTTGAGTTTAAGATGTCTGCTGGACATCCTATTTGAGATGTCTTATAGACAGTTTGGGATGTGAATCTTGAGTTCAACAGAGTGATTAGAGTTGGATAAATAAGTTTGAGAATCATCAGCACAGAAATAGTCATCTCTGTCCATGGGAGCCTATTCAAGTTTACAAGGAGAAGCAAAGAGTTTTCAATTAAACAGGAAAAGGGGAACAAAGATGCTTAAAAGTTAATTTATGCATTTTTTTCTGAATTCCCAGGATTCCTTTAAACTTACATTTGTTACAATTTGTCACTTCCACCATCTTCTTTGATGTCTAAACTCATTAGCAGGGCACAAATGTGCATTGACAGTAAATCATATGTTGCCTCTGCCCTTGCACCTTACCCGAAATCACTTAACCTCTGTCTGCCTTAGTTTCCTCATCTTTAAAATTAGGATAAGAATGCTAATTAGCACGTAGGATTGTTGTGAATATGAAATGATATAATAATTGTGAAACACATGAAAACACTTAAAGTATGTTAGCTATTATTGTTATTATTATTATTATTTACAGTAGTAGTAAAATTTATTTTAATGTCATTGCTATTGATGCTTCTTTCCCTTGCCCTTATATCATGTCATTTCTATAAACTAAAAAATGGCTGGAAAGATATTTGGAAGCCAGATTGTGAAGAAATTTACATATCAAGCTGAGGATTTTGTTTATCTTAGTGGCAATAGAGACAAACTAGAGATATTTGAGTAGAACAGTATCTTAATAGAATTCTTTAATTCTTGATTAAATAATTTCATTATTTAAGTATACTCCCACTGCTAATGTAGAGCACAAACCCACCTGTGTGTTTTCATTTGATATGACTTGTCTCCATTATTTAGTCAATGTTGAATTCCAAAGATGTCAATGAAAAACAGTTAGGAGTAGTTGTTTGAGAAGCAGAACAGGAATACTGCAACCTTTACTATTAACTTAGTATTCCAAGAACAGTAAAGCAATAAACAAGAAGAGTAACAGCAAAGTCCTAGAGGAGTATACAGATTCATTCTTTATTTGGCAGAGTATGGTAGGCAATTACAAAGCTATCAAGCCTCTAAAGCCATAAATTTAATTAAGGATAAAGATGGGCAAGAATCTACATACTAATGAGGAAATGTTGTTTAGGTGTAATTGTACAGTCTTCTTATTTTGAAGGAAAACAGTCTATTTCTATGGCCCTAGCTAATGTAATCAGACCCAAGTTCTACTTTATGCCCTTTAAACCCCTGTAAAACACACAGTAAAGCTACACTCCCTCCAGCAAGAATGTATGCTTGGAATTCATTAATACAAAAGCAAGGCCAACTCTCTTATTCAAAATTAATTTTAAGCATAGTGAAAATACATGCATACATTCAAAATTCTGGATCCCATCTATTTATTCTGCTTGTATCAGTCTCCCCAAGGACCTGGATTTCACCAAAAAAAAAATTGCAAATCTCAAAATGGAAGAATTTGATATCTCATTTATCTATTATCTTTCCAAGTAGCATTGCCATTAGCTTTCTTCTATTCCTTAGCTTTATCTTCTAGACTCTCCCAAAGTACCTAAATCTATTGTTGACTCTAATTAAGAATATACCCTAGATTCCATACTTCATATTCTATGATCATACTTTTCCACTAAATTCTTTCCGAAGCCTCATCATTTTAAGAAGAAGTCTATGGGATTTTGAAGTCTATGTTAGGAGAATGAAACCTTGTCAGTTCCTACCAAACTGACAATAAGCCCAGAAGGAATTTATGTCTATCATCTGAAGACAACCTTAGGTAAATTTAGAAAGATTCAACACCCCCCTCCCCCAGGTGGCAGTGGAATGATTATTTTTTTTAGATAATATACATGTCAAAAATGTGTCCAAGTAAGTCATAGCTGAGCTGTTGCTGCTTGTTATTGGTTATTGGTTATTAAGTTTTTGTTATTGGTTATTAAGATTTAACTTGGTGAAGGAAGTTCTACACCAATGATACCACCCTATCCTATAAGCCAGGTGTTTTCTGTGAGTTGCTTAACAAGTAGTAGACTAAGACACCCCCTCCACCCCAGAAATTGTCACAGACCCAATCAACCTCAAACATTTGTTCTTTTGATGGACATATTTGGGAAAACCAGCATGATAAGGCATCTTCCATACCTCCTACAAATTTATGTGATTAACTATTGGAGGAAGAGGAAGCATCCTTGTTTGACCTTTTCTAACATTTTTCTATCATTCTCAACACCCACAGAGCCAAGTGCTTATATCTCCATTTTTCATCCCTTGTGAGTGTGGGCATCAAGATAGAACACTTGAAGAAATGGGACCTTCCATTTAGAGTTTAATGCTCTAGCACAACACCAACTGAGAATGTTGGCAGGACTCTTCTTGGAAAAAGAATGCTACGATTCTTGGTAGGGTTGGGTCCCTGAGACATCGAGGAATCTAAGTACATGAGTATTATTAAAATATGTATGATCAGGGTCTGAATTTAATACATACAGCCAAGCAATCATGAACCAGTGCCACATTAAACTATAGAAATAGCCCTTAACAAAGTTATTCCAGTTGAGACAAGAAATATTCAATCAGATAAACTTATAAGTTTACCTAAATATTTCAAGGGCAGAAACAAAAGTTTTCCTATTTAGTCATCCTTAGAGTAATACTAACAAATAATTATATTTTAATTTGGTTTTATTTTAAAGGAAACAGGTCAAAATAGACTTCTCACACTCATTGCCAGCCAGTTCAGTAGACCCCATAAAATGATGTTACTTAGTAGGTTGGAGACT
This sequence comes from Phascolarctos cinereus, assembly GCF_003287225.1. Classification (NCBI taxonomy): domain Eukaryota; kingdom Metazoa; phylum Chordata; class Mammalia; order Diprotodontia; family Phascolarctidae; genus Phascolarctos; species Phascolarctos cinereus. Next base: position 73,938,985 of record NW_027555625.1, read on the forward strand.
AAGAATGCTATTTTGTCATAATAAAAAGGACAGAGCTCCCATGGGTCAAGACTGACTCCTTCCTTGGAAAACAGAAAGCCTCCACTGATTTTGAAACTTTGGGAAACAAACCCAGCAAGAAGGAAAGTGACTAGAAAGAAGCGATTTGACTTCAACAGAAGTATTAAATACAGTTCTAAGACAGACTTTTCTTGGATTAGCTTTTTGCCTCCCAGTTGGCAACAAGCATAGGGACTAGTCTCTGCTTTAGTGTGTCACTCACTCATGCACCTAATGACCAGGGAAGAGTGGCTATTTTATAGCTATGCTCAAACGCATTCATTTCTTCTGTTCCATTCAATCTCAGGATTTTTACTTCATTTTCCTATTCCCTTGGTTAGCCAGAAATACTTGTTTTGATCATATACCTTTTCCAGGTGAGCACATAGCATTCGCTTATAAGCCTAAGAAAAGAGTCAAATATTAATTTATTTCTATCATTTTAGGAATAATTACCTCTTTCTTGTCCTTATTCCTTCCTGCCACCTCTCTCTTTCTTGTTCTTCTTGTTCTTATTCTTGTTCCTCCTCCTCTTCCTCTTTTTCTACTATTTCTTCTTCTTCTTGTTCTCCTCCTCCCCCTTCCCTTTCTCCTTCCCTCCCCCTTTTTATCCTCCCCCTCCTCTTTTTCTCTTCCCCTCCCACTTTTTTCCTCCTCCCCTCCTTCTTCTCCTCCTTCCCCCCTCATTCTCTTTTCCCTTCACCTTCTCCTTTTCCTTCTTTATCCTTTCCCCTCATTTCCCCTTTCCCCTTTCCCTTCTCCTTCTCCTTCCCCTTCTCCTTCTTGTCCATCTCCTTTCCCCCCTTCTTTTTCTGCTCTTCTCTTATTTATAGTATTTTTATTTTTCTCCTATACTATTATTGTTATTGTTTTTCAAAATTGTCATAATATCATTGTACTATATTATTGAATATTATAATCAATATTAATTTCTATCACATATAACTCATTTTGTTAAAATAAATGCTCATATTTGCAATAAGCTAGTGTTACAATGCTTTTGGGCAGTACTTTCACAAATGATATTTGCATAGTTATATTTGGTGACAAGAAGGTGGCTGCTACTCATACTCAGGTTATTAGGGGATTACCCTGAGGAATTAGGTTTCTAAATATATAACTCACAAGTCACCAAAAGTGTGTGTTTAATTGACTATCAGCCTGTTGCTGCAAAACAAAAAAGATATCACCCTACATACTGAGGGTGCATTCTCATGTCACATAAATGCCAACCCTAAGAAGAGTGGGCTCAAACTTAAGTTAGAAGGTAATGGGACATACATGTAGGGAAGAGAGTTGGCAAAGGGATACCTTCTATGTACTGGCCCTGGGATTTGTTTTTCTTGTTTTGAAAAATCTATCTATCTATATCTATATATCTATGTATGTAGACATATACACACACACACACACATACATATATGTTTATGTATGTGCATATGTACACACACATATACACACATATACACACACATTTCCTTAGTAGTAGCTCTCTTCTGGATTGTACTCTGTGACCTTCTGCCTTTCTACAATTTATAGCTACTATTCTCTCCTTTGGGGCAGGTTATTCTTACTTTCCTGGTCAACTGTCTTTCTATTTCTGTTTTTGTTTGTTTTTTGTTTCTATTCAAAGTGTCTTTCCAAATCCTGTTTCAATAGAGTGTTGTCTTGTGGTCTGGTCTCTCCATTAAATGGTCAAAAAATGATGTTGAAATAGAGAGAAAAAACTCCCTAATACCCCCCCCCAAAGTAATTTTCCTCAGAGGCTAAGCCCAAATGAGAATACTGAACCATTTAACTTCAATATTCCACTATTCAAATGAGCTCTTTACTGGATAACAACTTATATTCCTCTACTAGTAAAGGTCTCAGTGATAGGGATAGAAAAATCGTGCTTTCCCCCACCTCCAGAACAAATTGTAGCTTCCTATAGCAAAGTGTAGACAATCTTGATTACATATCTTGTATTGTTTGACTCATTCATTCTGTAACTCAATGAGAGTAGCATTTTTTTTTCATTTTTGATAGATCATGGTATTAGACATACAACATCTTATTTACTGACATGGAGATGGAACAACATTCTTTATTCTAGGCATATTGCATTATAGTCTATTTGCTTCAATGATATAATGTTTTTTTACTGGGTTTATTGAGCTAAGAAACTTTGTTGTAGTCTATTTGTCTTGGAAGTTGAGAGATTCCATAGAGAAGGCAAGATCATATTTTTTTTTTTGTCTCCAAGCTCTTTGGATGAACATTCGACTAGACAGGAGGGAACAGAGTGCATTCTGGGAAGATGAGGGAGTAGGTTAGAAAATTCTAAGCTCTTCAGATTTCCCCCACAAACAAGATGAAAAAGCACCTCAAGGTGAATAGAGTTATAGAATTAAACAAGAGTTGGGGCAGAACAGTAGTCCTCCTGGGACACTGGGAGAAGAGTAGGAGAAAAATGCTGAGACTGAGGTTTGATTCCTGTGAAGGGTAAATACATCCTGTCAAGTTCTGGTGAAACAGCAAGCAGCAAGTCCTGGGGCTAGCTGAATTGGAAGGTAGCCTCAGCCCCAGCCTCACGAATTTTCATCTCTTGGACAGTGTGGGTAGTTTGATGTTTGAGCAGGGGAATATTGAGGGAACCTTTACTGATAAAGGATGCCAGGCCCTGCTGGTTGTGCTGCTTAGATGAGGCCCTGGGCGAGAAGGAATCAGCACATGCCCAGTGAGTGCAAAAGCAGTGGGGAGGAAGAAGACTGAGGGGGGCCCACTGGCTATTAACACTTATAGGAGGGCAGAGTTCTTGGTATTGGTTCCAGGCCAGAAGGGAGAACTGAAGGAAGACTCGAGGCTAGAGGCACCATACCCCAAGATATGCCAAGATTAGAGGTGATTACAAGTTGCTATAAATTAAAAAAAAAAAGCAGGCAAAGGAGAAACAAGCCAACCATGGAAAGTTACTATAGGAATAGGGAAGACTGGGGTTCATCTTTAGAGGAGGTTACAGAAGCAAAAAAGCCTCTCTTAACCCAAAGAATATTGTCATATAGTCACCTGCCCAAAAGGAATTCATAGAAGAACTTGAAAGAAACTTTAAAAATCAAATGAGACAGACTGAGGAAAAAATTAAAAGAAAAATAAGAACAATCCAAGAAAAAGAAGATTATGAAAAGAAACTTAATCAGCTGGAAAAGGAGATCCAGAATCCTTAGGAAGAAAATGACTCTTTGAAAATTAGAATTGGGGCTCAGATTCTTAAAATCTGGCCCAAATGCTTACATTCCTTAAGAATCTGGCCAATAAGGAAGATTCTTAAAATCTTGCCCACCAACCTGATGAATATTGCTGTCTCTTGTTGTCGATATTTCAGGGTCCCAGCACCCCTAAACCTCAACAGCCCCTGCCTCACCAGTCTATTTTTGTACAGTTTATTCTGAAAGTAGCAACCTGCCTAAGGCCTGCTGAGAATGTAAAATCTAAGGACTCGAAATGAAAGCTTCCTACTCACAACACCATAAGGACTTCTGAAAAAAAAAAGTTGCACTGGGACTCCCAACTAATTCTAATTTGTTTGAAGTATCATGTGCTGAAATAAAAAAAAAAAAAAGGAAAAGAAAGGGCAATCAACCCACCATTGTGTTAGTGTGCAAGTCACCATGTGGTTTGAAGCTTTTCCAGCTCTATACACAAAGTGAAAGAGTTGAGAATCTGAAAATGAGGCCATGGACTGGCTCCTGGCATTGGACTATGCTAATTTTCTTTGCTTGGGGACTTTGTTGTTTTACACAGGTGGACATTTGGTATGGGACAATGATCATCCTGATCACTCTAACAGAGAACTCTAAGATACTGGCAAATCTTGAATTCTTATAACAATAGAATGAAGAATTGGAGGACGTGGCAGAGTCTCCCAGAGTCAACGTCCATTATAATTGATTAAAATTGAGAAACAGAAGGAACCAAGAAATCAAAAGTGTTTATAATAGAGATTCTATGGATGAATCAGATATGCAGAAATGGAGTTGAAGGACAAGCAACACAGGGTATTGACAAGAATTGGAACTTTAAAATCTTACAGTTTAAATATGATTTCTTATCCTAGTTCACCTTTAACTCTCATTTCCTCTCATCACTTGTAATAAACCTACCCTTTGCTTTTATCTAGGGAAAAAATTGGGCAAGGGGAAGCCAGCGAAGTTATGAGACCAAGAAATAATAAAAACAAAATTTAAAGAATGAACAAATAGGACACAATGTAAAATACCTTATAAGAAAAACAACAGATCTGAAGAACAGATCAAGAGAAAATATAAGAATAATTAGACTACCTGAAAGCTATGATCAGAAAAAGAATCTTGGTACAATACTACAAGAAAAAAAATAAATAAAATTGTCCTGAAGTGTTAGAATAAAAGGGGAAACTTTGGGGGGGGGAAACTAATCACCACCTGAAAGACAGCGTACAAGGAAAATTTACAGGAACATCATAGCTAAATTCTGAAACTCCAAGCTCAAGAAGAAAATATTATAAGAAACAAATAAACACACATAAAAAAAAAACAATTGAAACATGGCAGAGCCACAATTAAGACCACAGAAAACCTAGCAGTGGCTACATTAAAAGACCACAGGTCTTGGAATGCTATATGTCAAAGAGCAAAAGAAATTTTGCTGACCAAATTTTGTGACCAAAAATATCATACCAGAAAAGTTAAGAAAAATCCCCCCCCCAATGAAAAGGACATTCAATGAATTGCCAAAGTTTCAGGATTTTATTACAGAAAGACCTGAACTTAATAGAAAATTTGACATACAAGATCCAAGAGAAATACAGGGTAAACATCAAAGACTAATTGCAAGGAACTCAATAAGGAGAGAATGTTTACTTTTTATATGAGGAAATGCAAACTATGTCTAGGATTGTAATTAGTAATTGAGTAGTTCAAAAGAAAGGGTGGAACAGAGCTGAGTGTGATGTGATTTTAAAAAGTAGTACCACCTAGGAAAAGGTAAAATGAGTAATTATCTTAGAGAAATGAGGTGTCAGAGCAAGAACTGACACAAGGGAATTAGATGGGGGAAGAGGGCTAATAGTTCCAGAACTCTACTCTCATTAGGGATGAATTAAAAAGGGAATTATACATAAATTCATAAATTTCTAAATGCAGAAAGAAATAAAAGGCTAAAGGGATAGAGAGAGGGGTGGAATTTTTAGGGGGAACCCTACTCACTTCAGATCTGGTTTAAAGAGAGAACAATAAATGCATTTAGAAGGAAATAAAACTTTCCTAAATATATAAAGAAATAAGAGGGTGAGGCAATAGGATAAGGGAGGTATAGAAGGGTGTGGGAATGTGATGAAGAGGGAACAACATATATTTGGATGATTACAAAAGTTTACTAAATTCAGACAGAAATGAGAGGACAAGGAGAAAAATTGGAGGGAGAGGATAAGTGAGGGGTCCTTGGATGGGGGTGGGTTAAGTAATAGGAGAGCAAGGTAGTGGGTAGGAGTAAAGTAGAAGAGTCAGGAGGGATAGGAAATGAGATATACACAAACAACAAAGCGTCATTAACCAATACTGAAAACTTGATTGTATACCACAGCCATTAGGCTCCTCTCATGTGACAAAGTACTTGGTGCTGATTCTATTAGAGCTGAGATTTACAAGGCAGGAAGTCTACTGTACATACAAAAGCTGAGTGAAATTTTCCAAGTTATATGGAAAGAAGAGGTTATCTTCCAAGAGTTAAAGAATCCCTTCATTGTATATATCTATAAAGGAAAAGAAAACAGGTTGTCCTATGGCAATCACTGGGGGTAGGGTTACTTTCTCTTAATAACTGATGGCAAAGTTCTTTCCAGAGTCCTCCATAATAAGCTGGTTCTTCACTTGGAAGATGATCACCTACCCAAGAGTCACTGTGGCTTCTTAAAGGGCTGAAAACTATCAATATGGTGTTTGCTGCCTAGCAATTGCAGGAGGAAATGCTAGGAGCAGGACAGAGTTCTGTACACAATGTTTTGGATGTAACCAAAGTCTCTCATAATATCATTCTGAAGTCTTGTGGAAAATCATCACAAAATTTGGTTACCCAGAGAAGATCATCAATATCGTACAGCACTTCTACAATGGTGTGCTTGCATAGGTTCTGGATAATAGACAATGCTCTCATGATTTCCCAGTCACCAGTGAAGTAAAGCAATTCTGTGTGTTTCCTCCAATGTATAATGTTTTCAGAGATGTTGTCACATACCTTCAGTGAGGCATCAAGATCAGCTAACTCAGTGATGGTTAATTATTTAACTTGAAAAGGCTACAAACTAAGACTAAAGTAGAGGGAGAGTTGGTGAGTGACATTTTGTTCAGAGATAATTGTGCACTCAATGCAGCCTCTGAAGCTGAGATACAACAAAGTATGGATCATTTCTCTATTCCTTATGATAATTTTGGCCTAACAATTAACACCAAGAAAACAGAAGTTCTTCACCAGCCATCACCACACCATGCACACGTGGAACCATCAGTTAAAGCAAACAGAGAGATTTTGAATATTGTGGATAAGTTCACTTACCTTGATAATATACTTTCCAGAGATGTACACATAGATGATGAGATTAATGCATTCATTGCCAGAGCTAGCTCAGTGTTTGGGGGGGGGGCTCTGAATGAAACTGTGGGAGAGGAGAGGTATTAGACTCCCTACCAAACTGAATGTCTACAGAGTTGTTGTGCTACCTTCATTGTTATATGCTTGTGAAACCTGGAACATATACCAGCAACATGCCAGAAAACTGAATTGCTTCCCTTTGACTGTCTTAGGATGATTCTGAAGATGACCTGTCAAGATAAGGTACTGAACACTAATATCCTTTCCTGAGCTGAACTGCTAAGCATTCAAACTCTGTGGATTAGAGCACAACTCTGATGGGCTGGTCACATTGTTTGAATGTCAACGACTATTTTATGGAGAACTCACACAAGGCAACCACTCACACTGAGATCAGAAGAAGCAATACAAGGACACTCTCAAGAGGTCTCTGAAGAATTTTGGAGTCTATTGTGAGACATGGGAGACACTGACACAGAACCACCCAGCATAGTGTTGACTGCATCAAAGAAGATGTTGTGCTCTATGAGCAAAGTGGAATTCCAATAGCTTGATATGAGATGCACTAATTTAGAGACATCTTCACTCCAAATATTCATATGGATTCTTTATTCATGCCATATGGTAGAGCCTTCTGAGCACTCATTGTTCTGATTAGCCAAAGTCAGACATATTGTACTTTGACCCCAAGCTACTGATGTAATTTTCGTCTTCTTAGATCACAAAGGACAAGGAACCAATGATAGGCAATTAATAAATGATTGTTCCTGTCCCATTTCCTTAGGGTGTTTTGACTTGAGCTAATTGATAGAGTAGACTAGTCTCTTAAAAGAACCAATTAACTAGGAGAAGAGCATATTTGTGAAGATTGGTTAGAGAGGGAGGATGACAAGCTTGGTTTTAGATATGTTAAGTTTATTTTATCTAAGCTTCTGATTACATATTATCAATCAATCAAAAAAATCCTTATTAAGTTCCTATTGTGTGTGCAGCACTGTGCTGTATGCTCAGAAAATTGTGTTGTGTATATTCCTTTGTCCCATTGTAAGGGAAATGGATGTAAGGATAAGCAAACTGAACTATGCACCTTTTAGAACTCTATTTGTGGTTTGTCCTGGTTGCTATCAAAAAACTGTCTGGCTCTTGAGGAACGTGCAGGTTCACAGCTATTCCAAATCACTTTTTAAAAAATGTATTTTTTTTTAATATCTGTGAAGAATAAAACACTATTTATTTGAGCATAGTCTGTCCATTTCAGTAGAGTTGCAGCTCCATATTTCCAAGGTCGCATGATTAGGGCTCAATGAAATATAAAAGTATATGGGAGATTTTCCTGTAATATGAGAGCTTAGGACTTACTGTGATTGGTTAAAAAAATACAGCTTAGACATATTGAATATGTCTGGTGATATAAATAGAGGTAGGGTTGAGTAATAGAAGATTATGTAATCTCCTAGGAGTTGTTGATCCTCCTATATACACCCCCAGAATAGTTATTGAATTATAGCTACTAGGGTGAGTATTGGATATACCCTGATTTGTATCTGTCCTGTGAAATGAGATCAGGAAAGTTGTTAGTGTATATCTTATATCACACCTCAGTAGAATGTGGCTTAAAAGCAAATCCCCTCCCTTTTTTTTTTTGTATTTCTAGCACCAGCAGATTATATTGAATATAGTAGGCACTAATTAGCTACATATTGAATGAGTGAATGAATGAATGAAGTTTCTGATTGATAGCATTATCGTTGTTTCATTTTTACTTAATACCATTTGTTTTCCTACTTTACTAAAGTCCTAAATGGGACTTTATTCATGTTAGATATGAAAGGTTTTGAAATTTCTCATTTTTCACTATTTAAAATGGTGTTTCCTTGAATTTTTTTCTAATACTAGTCATATTAATTGTATTGGTGCAAATTAAAAAAATATTAGTAAGTATTTGCATCACTAATAAATCCTATGCAGAAGTTCTATCAAAGGGAAGAAAATATTCTTCCCACATGGGAAGAAAACAGAATAGAGATTATCTCTGAACCAGGGATGACAGTATGAGACAAGATATTTAACTGATCAGCCAAACAGGTACAGATGTGATGAAACTCTGGTTGTGAGAAATGTAATGGCATTTTGATGTGCACAGTTCACTTTTCCCAAGGAGCACCTGCACATCTGTTCTGGAGCTATTGGAAATTCTAAAATGGAGGAAGGCCATCACACATTGCCTCTTGCCAAATTCCTTTAGGACCTGGCTTGTCCTTACATTTGTTGTTGTTGTTGTTGTTTTGCTTTGATTTGCTTTGCAACAGCACCATAAACCTAGAAGCCTTAAGATTGCTATATGAATTAAACCACTCTATATACCTTACTCTCTACCGACATCAGATGGAATTGACCCTCTTCTAAACTGAGCACAGCTGTGAAAAAGGTATTTCATCTATAAAAAGTCCATTTATCAACCTTCTCAATGAATGTGATTGATTTAAAATATTAGAGATTGAGTCTGACATTGAATGTAACTTTCTCATAGGTAAAAGTATGATTTTTATAGTTTAATTAAGTTAATATAATAACTTTCTTTTTTTGAATATTAAACATTCCCCCTTCCCTAGGTGAGTTTTAACATGTAGTACTTTTCATGTATCTACTTTATAATATCAATGAAATTATTAAGAATTTGACATTTTGAAACAAGTAGACGTTCTTATTACATTTATGTCTATACCAATTATGAAGTGTGTTTTTTTCATTAAAATATTTTTAATTACATATTTTGTTTGTATGTCACCTGCATTTCTCAGCTTATCCTACCATTCCTAAAGAATCACCTTTTATATAATAAATAAAAAAAAAGTTGGGAGAAAAAAAGTTCATCAAAACAAACCTATACATCAAGAAAGGCTAATACTGTATACAGTTTTCTACAACCATAGTCCCCTACATTTTCTTTTTTTAAAAAAAATATTTATTTTTAGTTTTTAAAATTCATTTCCATGATATTTTGAGTTCCAAATTTTCACCCCATCTTGCACCTCCATCCACCCCAAGATGACATGCATTCTGAATACACCTTCCCCTAGTCTGCCTTCCCTTCTGTCTCTATACCCCATTCTCTTATCCCCTTCTCCTTCTATTTTCCTGTAGGGAAGGAAAATTTCTGTACCCCATTTCCTATATTTCTTATTTCCTAGTTGCATTTTTTCACATGTTTTTAAAACTTTGGATTCCAAATTTTCTCCCTTGCTCCCTCCTCACCCAACCTCATTGAAAAGGCAGGCAACTCAATATGGGTTATACGTGTGCAGTTACGCAAAACATAGTAGTCATGTTGTGAAAAACTAACTGTTTCCCTTAATCCTATTCTGCCCCCCATTTATTCTATTCTTTCTTTTGACCCTATCCCTCCTCAGAAGTGTTTGCTTCTGATTACCCATTCTCCCAATCTGCCCTCCCCTCTATCATTGCCTTGCTCCCTTCTCCCCTCCCCCCCCATTTTCCTATAGTCCTCTACATTTTCAAAGAATGGAAAGAGCTACATTCTCAAACCCCCCTTTTTGGTACCAAATTTACTTGGTATTATTTCTCATCATTTAATTTCATTTATTTTGAATTGGTCCTTTTGATTTGCACCATTATGTTCACTGAATGTCTTGCTTTCCTGGTTCTGCTTATTTTTCCTTGCATCCCTTCCACTGTCATTCCAAATATCACTATATTTATCATATTGCATCTTGGTGGTATGGTAGATACAGCACTAGATTTGGACTTATGAAGCACTCATTAGATCTTGCATTTGATCCTTTCTAGCTGGGCAACTCACAACTTCTCTGGGAATTTATTCTTATCTGTTAAGTAAGTCAGTTGGACTTGATGGTATTTCACATCTCAAGCTCTGATTCTCTTTACCATTTATTAATCACAGCAATACCCCATTTTCCACCATTGATAAGCTATTGAGGTATTCATTGGATCTCAGAGGAAGTCTACATGATGATTCTATAAGTCTTCAACACAATTTCATTCTGTCTAAGAAGTCAAAGATCTAGAACAAGGCTACATCTGTTCCTCTGGTTTCTAGGGCTCCACTTGAAGATTTAAAGTTATCCTTTTGAAGTTACTCGCTCAAATATCCATCATGATATGTCTTAACTGTTTAATATCAATTAGCTTTTAAAAAGGGATATTTAATGAGTAAATATAACAAACATGCAAGTAAAATACATGTCATTCAACCAGAGACTGCTCTCATCTTCCTTCCTAAGAAAAAGGACTAAGACATATTGCTTGCTATAAAACATTTGCCTCCACCAAGTCCACTTCTAAATATTATATGTGTCATCAACGAAGTGATGTTTATCTTTCAGAAACAAACATATTGGTGTCAAGCCAATGCTGGACTAAATTAAGCAGGCTTTGATCTCTTCCAAACTCAGCTGCCCGTAAAATATGGCAAGGACTACAGTTTCAAGATCTCTGGTGCTCTCCTGACCTTTCGAGGACAGCAAGATCAGTTATTATCATTATTATCATTTTCACTTTGCAATTCTTATTAATCAAGTGGCATTTCAATTATGATTCTCCAAATCAATAATGATTTAATGTATTTTATATTATTGTTCATAGTTTAGATTTCTTCCTTTTAAAACAACCTCTTCAAATATTTTGAACACTTCTTAAAGGGAGGGGAATGGATTTTTTAAATTTGATGCAGTTCTTCTAAATCTAGTAAATATGATTTTTATAAGAAAGAAAAGTCATTGTTTTTCCCTTGGCTAAATATTTCCCTTCTATATTTAAACTACATTGATCTTATTTTGTTATTTAAAATAAAATTTTGTTTCCAGAAATTTTAAATGAAAATATTCAAACTTGGGCAGAGTCAAGATGGTAGAGAGAAGCCAGGAAGTTGTCTGAGCTTTCTATAGTTTCTTTTAGAAACAATGTTAAATCAAGGCTCTAAAAGGATTCTGGAGTAAAAGAACCCACAACAAATGGAGTGAAGCAATTTTCAAGGTTAAGATAACCAAGAAGGACTTCAGGAAAGCTGTGCCCCATTTGAGTAAAAGGAGAGCTCAGCCCAGTAAAGATAGAGGGTGCCTCTTAGCTGCAGCACAGATCAGCAACAGAGGCCCCTTGGTTCTGGCTCAGCAGGCTAGTGGCATAGCAGGGCAGCTGTGAAGCCTCCAGCCCTAACACAGAAGGCAAACTGCCAGCCCTGGAACCCTGGCATAAAAGATGTAACTTGGCTGGGCCATGCCAGTGCATTAGGCAAGCCAAAAGCCCCAGAGACCTCAGTGCAGAAAGCCAGTGACCAGGCCCCTGAATCCCAGAGAAGGAGCTTGGGACAATGTCTTCTGTGCACCAGGAGCAGAGTTCAAGTTTAAGAGTCACAACATAGGCTACAACGATCAAAAAACAGAAAAGAGCCCTGATCATAGAAAGCTACTATGGTGATAGGAAACCCCAAAACACAAACTCAGAAGAGGACAACAATATCAAAATACATACATGCAAAGCCTCAAAGGGAAATGTGAATTGGTCTCAAACCCAAACAAACTCTCTTTGGAAGAGGTCAAAAAGGGATTTTAAAAATGAAATGAAATGGAATAAAAATTGGGGAAAGATATGAGAGTTATGCAAATGAGAGTCAACAGCTAGGAAAAGGAAGGAAAAAAATTGACTGAATAAAACAATCTTTTTAAAAGTAAAATGGGCCAAATAGAAAAGGAGATACAAAAAACAACTGAAGAAAACAATTCCTTAAAAATTAGAATAAGACAAGTGGAAGCTAATGAATCTATGAGACATCAAAAATCAGTAAAAAAAAAAATCAAAAGAATGAAAAAAAAATAGAAGAAAATGTAATATTGGAAAAACAATTGGCCTGTACAATAGATGAAGGAGAGAGAATTCAAAAATTATTGGACTACCTGAAAGCCACGATCAAAAAACAAAAAAAGCCTACACAGCATCTTTCAAGGAAATATAAAGGAAGAGAGGCAGAGCCAAGATGGTGGAGTAAAAGCAGGAAATGACTGAGCTGTCCCTCAAACCCTTGCAAATACCTTTGGTTAACGACACTAAAAAATTTTGGAGCTGCAGAACCCACAAAAAGATGGACTGAAACAATTTTCCAGCCAAAGATAACTTGCAAGAACAACAGGAAAGACCTGTTACACCAGGGTAAGAAAGTAGCACAGCTCAGCAGAGACTAAGCCAGTGCAGAACAGGCCCCAGCAAACCAGGAGCAGGCTTTGGGAGTCATTGAATCAGTAGCAGCAGAAGTTGCTTACAGAGCTCTCAGTTCACAGGTGGTAAGGGAGCTGACCACTGGTCAAAAGGAAATTATATGGGTCTCTTTGCTGGCACTGGAGGACAAGACTCTATAGCTTTGTCAATACTCGGATCATAGTGCTGGGTGGCAGTCCCATTAGCACACAAGATCTTGGGGCCTCAGTGAAGCAGGGTCCCTCCTCACAGTTTCAGGACTCAAATTTATAAAATAGGAGCCCTTCCCCAACTGATAAAGGATCAGAAGACCTGAACAGTCTTCAGATGAAGTGATCAAAGAGATAAAAAACAAAAAGGAAAAGGACCTAACCTATATGTATAAAAAAACACTTACAGCAGCTCTTTTCTGGTGACAAAGAGTTGGAAATGGAAAGGATACCCATGAATTGGGGAGTGCCTGAACAAATTGTGGTATGTGATTGTGATTGAGTATTATTGGGCTATAAAAAAATGATGAGCTCTCAAAAAAACCTGGACAAACTTACACGAGCTGATGAAAAGGGAAATGTACTATGTACAAAATACTAGCAATATTGTGTGATCATACACTGTGAAGGACTTAGCTTTTCCTAGCCATACAATAATCCAAGACAACTCCAGGGTCCTATGATGAAAAATGCTACATCCCCAGGCAAAGAACTGATGGTGTCTGAACACAGATTGAAACATACTTTTTAAACTTTATTTTCTGAGTTTTTTCTGTCCATGTTTTCTTTCAAAACATGATTATTATGGAAATGTTTTGCATGACTCCAATAATGAATTGCTTGCTTTCTCAATGAGAAAGGATGGGGTGGGAGGAAGGGAGAAAATTTGGAACTCAAAGTTTTAAAAATGAATGTTAAAGATTGCCTTTTTACATGTAGCTAGGGAAAATAAAATAGTAAATAAAGTGAAAAAAAAGATAAAGTAGAAATTATGAAGAAAAACTGCCCCAATATTATACAACCAGAGGGTAAAATAGAAATGGAAAGAATCCTCTGAGTATTCTCTGAAAGATATCCCCAAATGAGAACTCAAGGAAAACGATAGCAAATTCAGGAATTATCAGGTCAAGAGGAAAATACTGCAAAGAACCAGAAAGAAATAATTCAAATAGCAAGGAGCCACAATCAGGATTATACAGAATTTAACAGCTTCTAAATTAAAAGATCAGTGGCTTTGAAATATGATATTTTGGAAGGCAAAAGAGAGTGGATTATAACCGAGAATGAATTACCCTGCAAAACTGAGCATAATCTTCCAGGGTAAAAGATGGGCGTTCAATGAAATAGGAGACTTTCACACTTTTCTGATGAAAAAAACAGAGCTGAATAGAAAATTTGATCTTCAAATATAAGGCTCAATAGAAGCATGAAAACATAAACAGGAAAGGAAAAAAAAAAGTCATTCAATCAGATTAAATCGTTTATAGCCCTGCATGGGAAGATGACACTTATAACTCTTGACAACTGCATTTCTGTTAGGGAAGTTAGGAGTGTACATGGACAAAAGGTGTGAGTGTAAGTTGATTTTTATGTTATAATATAAAAAAAAATTAAGGGGATGAATAAAAGGGTTGTATTGGAAGAAGAGGAAAGAGGGAGGCAGTATGGGGAAATGACTTTAGATGAAGAGGCACAAAAGATCTATTAGAGTAGAGGGAGTAGAGTAGAGTAGAGAGTGAGTATTGTTTGAATCTTCCTCTCATCAGATTTGGATCAAAGAGGGAATAACCCACACACTTACTTGGTTTTAGAAATTTATTTGGTAATCATACCAAATGGGATGAATGGGATGAACTCTCCCTTACACTGGAAGTGGATAGCAGAGTAGATTAAAAACCAGAATCAAACAATGCGTTGTTTATAAGAAACACATTTGAAGTAGAGAGATAACACAAAGAGTAAAGGTAAAAGGCTGGAGCAGAAGACATTTTGCTTTAGCTGAAGAAGAAAAAAACAGGGGTAGCAATCCTGATTGCAGACAAAGTAAAAGGAAAACTAGAACTAATTAAAAGAGATACTGAATGTAATAGACAATTTGATATACAAGATCCAAGAGAAATATAAGGTACTCATCAAAGATTAATTAGAAGGGATTCAGTAAGGGCAGATTGCAAACTTTACATGAGGCTATATGAAATGTATGTATAAGATTGTCATTAGTTATTGGGTAGCTTGAAAGAAAGATTGGGAATAAGCCTAAGTATGATTTGATCCTATAAGGTAAAACTAATTAGGAAAAGGTAAAAAGAATTATTATCTTTCAGAAATGAGGTGCAAGAGGAAGAATTGACACACAGGAATTAGATGTAGGTGGAGGGTTTGTAGCTCTGGAACCCTAGTCTCATTGAGAATGGGTCAAAGAAGGAATTATATGTGTATACACACACACACACACACACACACACACATATACATATGTATACACACACACACACATATATTCCCATACCCACATATATCTATATCTCTATATAGAGATATAGATATACATACATACATACCAGAAGGGTAAAAACGTCTTCTGAATTCAGAAAGAAATAAAAGGCTAAGGGAGTGGGGTAGGGGAGAGAGGATAAGGAAGGGATTTTTAGGGGGAACCTTGCATAAGATCTGGATTAAAGAAGAGCAATATTTACATTTAGAAGGGAATGAAAGTCTTCTAAATGTATAAAAAATAAGAGGGTAGGGGAGTGACAAAAGGTCTCTAGATGAATGGGAATGGGATAAAAAGGGAGGTACATACACACACACACACACACAATCCAAATATCTATATCTGTAGATGTTTGGAAGGCTTTAAAAGTCTTCTAAATTAAGATAGATACAAGAAGGTAAGGGAAAAGGTTAGGGAAACAGGATAAAGGAAGGACTTTGTAGGGGGGAGATTAAATAATAGTAGGACTAAGTAGTGGGTAGAAGTAAAGTAGAGGACTCTGGAAGGATAGGACATAAAAGATACAGACATAAAATGCAGATCAGTAGTAGAAATCATTAGAAAAAAATAGGGTTAGCAATCATGATCTCAGACAAAGTTGAAGGTAAAATAGGCATAATCAAAATAGAAAAATGGGGAAACTACGTTATATGTCAGCCATATTAATCAATATTGTTTTAGATTTTTTAAAATAAATAGCATAAAGTTCAAATATTGCTTGTGGTGTAGGAACTGATGAGTTGGTTGACTTAGAAAAATATGTAAAAATTGGACTTATGAAGGAAGATGTTATCAACCCTCAGAGAACCAGAGGACAAACAAGTACAGTATGATATTACAAAGATCCGTAAGAATATATATGTCTATATATGAGTATGATTATAGGCATATACATATATATGTATATATGTGTGCATGTAAGTGATGAATGTATGTGCATGTGTATGTATATGTGCATGTTTGTGGGTATAGGCCTATAATGCACACATACATATATGTATACATGTATACAATTCATATGTACATGCATACACTCATGTGCATATATATATAACACATGTATACAAATATATGTATGTGTGTGTGTGTGTATGTTTGTATGTTTGTGTATACACCCACATATTTGATCTCTGTGCTCAAGTGTAGCCTTCTTTAAGGACAGCGTGGGGGAAGAAGTGGGAAAAAAAAGAGCAAAGTAAAATATGCACAGCACAAAGCAAAATAAAATTTACAAGGAAGCAAAGAAAACATGGACAGCTTTGAACACAATGTGTAGTATTTATTGTATAGGTTTTCTTGAAATGGAAATTTATTGCTGAGTATTTGGAATCCTCTCATGTTCTGCTGTGCACAAGGCAATGCTATTTTTTTCAGTTCTTATTGTGTATTTAAGTTTAAAATAAATTAATAAAAATGAATAAATAAATAATTAAAGGAGATAAGGAAGGAAACTATATCTGGCTAAAAGGTGCCATAGACAAGGAAGTAATATCAATGCTAAATATATATGCACTAAGTAGTATAGCATCTTAATTCTTAGAGGAAAAATTAAGTGAATTACAGGAATGTAATGCCATTACATTTCTCACAACCAGAGTTTCCTCGATCAAATACAGAAAGGCAGAAACCTTAAGTAAATACTGTTCAGATCAGGATGCAATAAAAATTACATGGAATAAATTGTCATGGAACTTCATAATTTAATCACAAAGAATGAGTGGGTCAAATAACAAATCATAGAAACATTCTACCCAAACTAATTGACTTACTTAGTGCCATAGCAATGAAACTACCATAAATTATTTTATAGAGCATGATAAAAAAATAAAATTCATCTGGAAGAACAGGAGATCCAGAATATCAATGGAATCAATGAAAAAAAATGCAAAAGAATGCAGCCAAACTATACCCGATGTAAAAATGTATTCTAAAGGAGCAATCACCAGCACTACTTGGTACTAAGAAACAGAGTGGTGACTCAGTGGAATAGGTTAGGTAATCAATAACAATAGTACTCTATTATTTGATAAAACCAAAGGCTTCAGCTTCGGGGATAAGAACTCACTATTTGACAAAAATTCCCGGGAAAACTGGAAAATATAGCAGAAATTAGGCATAGATCAACATCTTACACCATATACCAAGATTAAGTCAAAATGGGTATATTATCTAGACATAAAGGGTGATACATAAGCAAATCAGGAGACCAAGGAATAGTTTACCTGTCAGATTATGGAGAATGGAAGAATTTATAACCAAACAAGAGATGGAGAACATTATAAAATGCAAAATGGATAATTTTGATTACATTAAATTAAAAAGTTTTCACACAAATGAAGCCAATGCAACCATGTTTGGAAGAGAAATACAAAGCTGGGAAACAATTTTTACAGCCAGTATTTCTGATAAAGGCTTCATTTCTAAAATATATATATATATATAGAACTGAGTCAAATTTATAAGAATATAAGTCATTCCTTAATTGATAAATGAAAGATAGGAGCAGGCACTTTTCAGGTGAAGAAATTATAGCTATCTATAGTCATATGAAGAAGTGCTATAAATCACTGAAATGGAAATTGGAAATTCCCCTTTAAATTAATAAGATCACTCAAATAAATAGGTTCAGTTCAAATCTCGGTCATGACCGTTCCATATCTCCTGAGTGTTCTTGGCCTAGCATTCCAGGAACTAGCCATTCCTAGGTCACGTTGACATGGAGGGTTGGCTCCTCTCCTTGTGAGACATGATGTTATTAAAAAACAAAATACCAAGCCTCAGGCGGATGGGAGCGTGGCTAAGGTCAGATGTGTATTGGACAAACCATGAATAGCGTATGCATCAAAAAGGGCTTCTTGGCCCCAAGCCTTCTTTGTTTAGAACAATATAAAAACACTGCGTCCTGTAAGTCCGCTGAGCCTCACCCGCGGGAAGGACGCTTCCCCCGTGAAAATCTTTACACAATTCAAGTTTGTACAGGCTGCAACGGGGCTCCCAGCCGTTGATTGACTTTGGAGGTTCCCTTGAATTGGTGATGTATTCTCTTCCATTACCGACTCTCTTGATCGGTGCTATATTATTGATTGTTCTTATTATTTATGCTTTCTATGCAAATTCAAACTATCTGTGCTTTTCTTCTTCTAAATAAACTATCTATTTCTTATTATTTTCTGATGCATTGGAGAGTGTCATTTATAGGAGCGAATCCGAACCTCACTAAATCATACTAATACAATCACTTTTGATCGGAGAAATGCAAATTAAAACAACTCTGAGGTACCACCTCACACCTATCACATTGGCTAATATGACAGGAAAGGAAAATGATAAATGTTGGACAAGATGTGGGACAATTGAAACACTAATGCATTGTTGGTTGAGTTGTGAATAGTTCTAAACATTTTGGAGAGCAATTTGGAACTATGCCCAAAGGGTTACAGAACTGTGTATACCCTTTGATTCAGCAATAGTACTACTAGGTCTGCATCACAAAGACATCATAAAAAAGGGAAAAGGCCCTATATGTGCAAAAATATTTGTTGCAGCTCTTTATTTGTGATGGCAAAGAATTGGAAATTGAGGGGGTGCCCATCAATTGGGAAGTGGCTGAAAAAGTTGTGGTATGTGAACATAATGGAATCCTATTGTGCTATAAGAAATGACAAGCAGGCAAATTTCAGAAAACTCTGCAAAGACTTACATGAACTCATGCTGAGTGAAGTGAGTAGAACCAGGAGAACTTTGTACATAATGACAGCAACATTGGGCAATGATCAACTATGATAGATTTAGCTCTTTTTTAAGCAGTACCACAATGAAAGACAATTCCAAAATACTCATGATGGAAAATACTGTCCACATCCAGAGAAAGAACTATAGAATTTGAATAAAGATTGAAGCATATGCTATTTTTTTGTTGTTGATTTAATTTTTTTTTCTCATGGTATTTCCCTATTGTTCTGATTCTTCTTTTGCAACATGACTAAGGTGGAAATATGTTTAACCTGATTGTACACGGGTAGGAGACAGGAGGAAGGGATTAAAAATTTGGAACCATCATCTTATAAAGAATGTTAAAAACTGTCTTTACATGTAATTGGAAAAAATACTATTAAGTGAAAAAACAAAACTTTGTGTAATTAAAATTTTTCACCTTGTCTTCCGTGATCCCCTCTGTCCTTTATATAGTCACAAGTTCTTAGCCTATTTAGAGATATATTGGTGTAAATTTTTTTTTAATGTGACCTTTTATAGTTGTAATGTATCCATTTCTTTCATCCATGCTGGCTTACTGTTTTCCCAGGAAAATATATGTTTGATAGTAAGCCCTTCCCCCAGTAACTGGGTGCTTTGGGTTTATCAAGAAATGTAATACCCATTCATTTTGTTTCCTATATTGTGAACCCATTCTGTCCCACTAACATCTCTCTATATATCCATCTGTCTATACACACACACACACACACACACACACACACACACACACACACACACACACATATGTTCTGCCAGATAGTTACTTTACCAAGAATTTTTTTAGTCAATTAATAACTTGCATGATGAACAATTTTTATTATTATCAATTTATTTGTATATCGTACAGAATGAAATCTGACGTTTCATCCTAACATAAAACATCCTTCTTCCATCTTTTTTTCTGTGTAATGCTACTTCACCTTCAAAACACATTAAAAGTCCTACTTCCATCACAAAGTCT